>NC_133860.1:4047500-4353333 GCF_047830755.1 Zonotrichia albicollis | reverse complement strand
AATTCATAGGGGATCAGTAAAGCCTCTTAACAAAACTAGTGCTAATATTCTGGAAAAAACAGTAAGGTGAAACTTAAAACTCTTACTTGTGCTTCACATTATAGTAAAAGAAACATTATCTTGATTAAAACACAAACTGTACAGACTAGCTGTTCTGAAAGTTCATTATCAAACAGTGAATTGACTAAAAGCGGTATTTAAACTAGTATGTTTCCTTCTTTACAGCAGTGAAACACTGCATAGAGAAATACACTGCCCAAACTGCCTCCAGTCCTGGATGCACACAGCAGTGATTCCACTGACATATGTATCAGCCCTGCCTGAACATACAGATTATTTTAAGGTAAGGACACAGTAACACAAGAAGCGTGCAGAACCATTCCTCAGCACAGTGACTGCTGCCAGACTGAGATGCACCAGGGCCATGTACAGTGATGGGATTGGAGCCTTCCATGCATAGGAACAACAGCTGGAGAGTCATTTCCATCTTGCAGCTCACACATCAGCAGGGCTTTGCTCTAAAGAAGCTGATTGATTTCTCTTGTTCTAATTCATTCCTAAAGTCCGTCTGGAGGTAGCCTTAATATGAGTAGGGGAGGAGGACTGAGTGAGTAGAACATAGTTTGGAGATCTCAGTGGGAACTCTACATCAGGGAGTGCCATTCCTAAATCACAACAGCCATATGTGGTGCATAATGTGTGGCACAAAGGGCTGCAATAACAGCAGATCTGCCCAGAGCAGACTGGAAATTAATTGCTCTAGGTATTTGTTGTATTGGGTATGGAGCCACTGGTGGCATTGTTGCCTGGTATGTTCATGTGGTTGTGGGACACCAACCTGTATATACTCCCATATGTGCAGCATGTGTTGGTATTTTTCAGAATGGGAGAGAGAGCAGGATGGCTTTGTTGATATACTGTGGGATATCAGTTTATGACACGATAACATCAAGGGCAATGAGGGTCGTATGGGAAGTGTGTTCAGTGCTGCTCTCCTGCCCTCACCTCAGGTGCTACCTTTGGGAGTCCATTAATAATCTTACCATGTCAGGGAGGGGGAAACAGGGCAGGATTATTTTCCCCCCTTTTACTCCAATTTCCTCTTTCAGGCCTGCTACCAGAGCTTTTAAGAATTCTTAAGTCTCTTTGTATGTGAAAGAAAGTATGTCCTTGCTCCTAAGACTACCAGGTCTCTTCAGAGCTGTCAACAAGTCTACATCAGAGTAAAGAAAGAGATTTCTAGGAAAATTGATATTCAGAGATCTGACCTAAGGGTGGATAGTTATGAGTGGCATGGAATGTGGGAGAAAAAAAGAGGCCACGTTTTAAAGCACTATTCTTCTCCAATGGTTTGGAAGTTCACACCTGAGTAACTACGGGACCCTGTTAAATTGGCAGAATATTTGAAAGAAAAATAGTATGGCAGTTCCAAAGAGGAGCAAAGTTCTACAATGTGCCTGAACCTTGGTCACTATTTATTGAATATGGCCTGATACTAGACAGCACCCTCACTGGGAAGAGGAGGAAAACAGAGAAAGATGCAGTGTGGCCACTCAAACTGCAGCTGAACCATAGAAATGACCATGCCAGTAGCAGCTGCCCCAGTACAGAAGAAAAAATCCAAGATAAAATCAGTTCACTTAGAGAGGGATGAAGAAGTAGAGCCCTTACAACAGGAGGCAGGGCCAGAGATAATCACCTAATTCCTGGCCCCAAGACAGCTGTGACACACACAGGATTTCAGTCAGGCGAGCCCTTGGTGACCTGGCTGCTCCAATGCTGGCACAACGTAGCCCACTGTATGAAACTAAATGGTAAATAAGCCAAGCAACGGGGATTCCTGTCCTGGAATGTGGGCATTGATAAGGGTATTGGGAAGAGGACAGTACATTACCATCTGGAGTCACGGACAAAAAGGATCTGAAACTTGCTACAGTCCCAACAAAAATGAGATCCTTGCATTTTATTAGAGGGGCTCAAGCCACCTCTGAAGTGTCTGGCACCAAAGCACAGCTCCTCCTGGCATCCCAGCTACCAGTGCTGGGTTGAATGTTGAAAGGGACAGTCCCTTACACACATCATGCCACCGATGCTGTGCAAAGTAGACCGCACTGATCAGACAGCAAACTCAAACAGGAAAACTCAATTGCCCAGGGATCCTGGGGCTCATCATGGACTGGCCCAAAAGTGAAAATTTCAGAGTATCTGACTACCAGACAAGGAGAAGGAAAAGATGACACATGGTGAGGAGGGCCTGTCCACCACTTAACCAGCTACCAGAAAATGAAAAGCAACATGCTCTCTTTAGCAATGGTTCCTGCCATAGTGGCAATGTAAGGATGAGTTATTTCTGGCTCAATGGGTCATTGACGCCGCCAATCATCCAGCAAGAGATGGGCTCATGTCTGAGGGGTGGACTTAAACATGGACACTATTTCCCAGGTGATCCACAACTGTGGAACATTCACTGCAATCAAGCAGGCCAAATGGGTAAAGCCACTGTGGTATGGGGGATGATGGTCAAAATATAAATATGAGCAGGTCTGGCAGATTAATTACATCACACTCCCACAAACACACCAAGGTAATGGCTACCCTGATATTCATGTAAAGAACCACTGGATGGCTGGAGATGTACCCTGTGCCTCACACCACTGCATGGAACAGCATCTTGGGCCTTGAAAAGCAAGTCCTATAGTGACATGGCACCCCAGAAAGAACTGACTTGGCCTACAGGACTGTCCTGGTTCAGGGCAAATTGTGGAGAGAACCCTCAGAGGGGCTCCTCTAGGAAAGCAGATTCAGTCGGCCCCTCCCCCCAACCGGTCCGGGAGAAAATACCTCCTTGGAGAAAAGTGGAAAAAACCTGTTTATTAAACAACAAAACTTAAACAATATTAAACAATAAAACCCCTTACTGCTCCAAAAGAGATGACAAACTCGGAAAAGTCCCTTCCCCGGGTTGCAGCTTGGCTCACTCAGTCTCTGATCAGTCCCTCAGTGCTGGAAATGTCACAGCCCAGGCCTGGCCCAGCGAGCCACGGGTGCTCTGCTGGGTGTTCAGTCAGGGCAGGTTTAAACAGGTCCAAAGAAAAGGAAAAAAAAGAAAAACGCACAGTCCAGGGAACTTCTTTACCTCAGCTAGCTAAAACTAACTAAAAAAGGAGAACTCTGTCCCGCTGTCTGGTCATCCGCAGAAAACACAGTCCAGGAGCAGGAATGTGGAGGAGTGAGTGCAGTGTCTGAAAACAAACTGCATACTTCTTCTCTCCCCACTTTGCTCTCTGGAAGTCTTAAAGGTGCAAAACTTATTACTCAGCATAAACAGAACAAGACAATTGGGGATAAAAGCATCATATAGCCGACCCAGGACAAGGACTCATTTCAAAAACACCCCATAGACGCCTGGGCTAGAGAGCACAGTATTGCGCAGGTACATCATACTGCCTGTCATGCACCAGCACCCAGTAAAACTGAAACTGTGCAAGTTTCCACTGATCCAGTAATTTCAGATATTGAGACTTTACAAGACTAGGAAATCTCACACATTTTCTGATCTCCAGCATACTAAAGCACACTAACCTCCCACTGTCCATCACATTGCTTGGGCAAAACAGATCCTCTTCAGGTGCAAAGGAATGGCAAGTCTGCTGCGCACCTGGATAAGTTGCTCTCAAAGCTAAGCAAACTAATAAATGTAAGTCAGATGTCCCTTTCTCCATAACAAGAATCAAAGACTTGATTGACGTCCCTAAAGATTTATATAATGCTGCAGAAGCAAACAAAATACTGTCTCACTTCCCCCTGCTCTCACCTCTAGCAATCCTGCAGGGATAAACCAAATGAGAGACCCTATGTGTTCTCTTGGATAATAATCCTCCTCTACCTCTGTTTAGGTAAATTGAATACTGATCTCAGGTTTTCTTTGATCAGCATTTTCTTAATCTGTGAATTGTATGACAAGCCATGACTTTATTTTTCAACATCTTCCTGAAAATTCGTACAGTGTGTGCATTTTCTCATGTCCTTCTCAGCCATTTATTCACTGGTGAAATCAGCTCTCTTCACAGTCAGAAAATTAAGTTTTAAAGATTTGGAGGCCACTGTAGATGATTTTGCTAAAATGTTGTATTAGGTTCTCTTGCAGAATTGCTTGTTAATTATGACTTCTAGATCCCTTTTGTAGTTTCTCCTTTTGAAATACTATTCTACTCTTACAGAGATGAGACTTGCAATTCTCATTGCTTGGTATACAACCTATTTTGACTGTACTTAAAAACTGCCCTTTGTTTAAATGAGTTTCGTTTATAAATTTTTTCAAGTTACTATCTGCAACGTGGCACCTGCCCATTTTATTAACAGGAAATCTATTCATCTCTAGATCATAAAGTATTGGAAAGAATTGGATGGAGCATTCTGAAAAACTGCAGTAGAAATATTTCTGTTCAGTGATGCTAAAAAATTACCAATTTTTGTGCATGACTATCTTAACATGAGTTTGAATAAGAATCAGCAGAAAAAAAAAAAGTAGCTGTAATTGTACAGTGTCACACCAGCTCCCAGTAATGCTGCCACTAGCATAAAAGGAGAAGGCCAGGTTTATGCCCTAAATCTCCCATTCATGCCCTGAACACAAACTGACTAACATGCAGAGGAGGACAACAGAGCTCCTTCTCTGCCCTGCCTCCTCTCTCCCCCTCTCCTGACACACATGCCCTCCTGTGTGGGACTCCTGCTCACTGAGGCTCACCATGCTGGCTCAGGGCAGCTGCACACTCAAGCACAGCAAGAGAGCATTGCAAGGTATGACACCCTGCTGTGCAGGGAGAGGTCTACCCCTTCCATTCTAAAAGCACACATTTCAGCACCATTTTCAATAGATGGCCCTAGCATTCACAATTCCTCTTCCGATATGCTTCAACAATATTACCAGATGTATGCCAACAAGAGCATCAGTTATGGACTTCTGTTCAGTCTGCAGCCATATGCTGTACTTAAACACATAATACTTATTATATGAAGCCACTAAGTTTTTTTCATTCTTATTTGAATAATATACCTCAAGAGAACAATGAGTCAATGTTTTGCCTTTGTCAGCACTATTTCTTATATAATTTTTTCTTTAGCAACTGATGTGTTTAACTGTTTCTACAGTTTTTTTGCTCCTGGACAAAAACACCATTGGAATAAACCACATTATCTTATAAATCTTATATTAGTTGCGTCCTCTAATGAGGATATATTCTAGAGTCACAGCTGAAAATGTTATAGGCCATCAGTATCCAATTATGAACTCCAGCATAACATGTGGAGCACATTCAGACAAATCTATTGCAATTCTTCTCAGACTATTTCCCCGTCACAGGCGTTTTTTTCTTATTTTCACAATTCATCAGTGACTGTAACAAAAACTTATCAAGGCCTCACCATGACTGTAAGAGGTTATATCTCCCTCTACAGAGAAAATGGTGAGCAAAACTGGGTCAGTAACCTACAACTGGCCAAACAGGAAGTAGCGTCTGCTTTGTAAGAAATGAGAATGGGTCACTATCACAAGCACAGATTTGGATTTCCTATACTCATCTAACAAAATTATTTTTAAAATAGTAATAATAATAATAAAATGCCTCCTCCCATAAAGATAAGGAAGGGAGGAGAAGGAGGGGAGAAAAATGAAGCTAGAAACACTGTATTAAGACTAACTAATATTAGTCTTCCATGGGAAAAGATGAGGTCAAACCAAAATGAACACACAACTCCAGAACATTGGGCAAAAATCTGCAGTCACCAAACCCCAAAACTTTCTGGGATTAACCCCACTTTGCTTTGGCTCCAGCTGTACCATCTTCAAGAAACAAGGATAAGAGCCCTGATAATTGCAGTGTAAATGGAGGATGACAAATTGGAAAACTGATATTAGGGAATAGCGCAACATGGCACTCCATGGCCCAAAGAAAACAACCAGGCCTGAAAGAAAGAGAGAGAATGTGAAACTGTAAGACCTTTTACCTAACATGAATCTGTGACTGGATGCTACCAGTACTAATCTTGCTCAGAAAATACGTATCCAGGTACAGGACCATTCACATGAGACTACTGATATTGCAATTAAAACCAAATATATTCCATCCCAGAAAAGAATGCAAAGACTAAAGATACTGACCAAAACCTTCAGAGGGAATCTGCAGCAATGAAACAGGCAGAAAGTGTTTAGTCTAACTTACATTCACTATCTTAAAATTCTAGTTATGATGAATTTCCTATACAAATGTAAGGTGAAGCCCAGATCTTTACAAATCTAATGCCAGCTGGTGCTTCAAATAGTTGCTTAATAGTGCCTACCAGCAAAACATTCAATGCAAGAACGCAATCTGCTTGTTTTGTTAAATCCATGTAAAAAAAAAAAAAGATGAATAAGCATAAAATAAATTTTAAAATCCACAATCAAATTTTCAAGATTAAGTTATATATTCTTCTTTCAGGTACTTTTGAATGTCTCATGAGATCTTTTTCCTAATTTTCATGAACATTTCCTTCATTTATCTCGTACTCTAATCAGACTTAAGACTTCAAGAATCTCTTTGCAGGCTGGTTTCCATCTATTTCAGATATTCTAATTCTATTCTTACATCTCTTTTAGGTATTGTTATAGCCATTTTGATTTTTAAATATAAATAAGGAACACAGTAGAAAAAGTCAGCAATTACAGCAGCAGTCTTTGAGACTCCCCGACTGCTTTCAATTTTCACAGGGGATCAAACGCTTCTCATCACAGGAGTAACCAAGTATGGCATGTGGCTAGCTGGCACTGGCTGGAAGGCACACACAGCCTCACAGTCATTTAGGACTTTAGTGGGCACTTAGGGAACAACTTCAGTTATCTGAAACATCACTGTTGGCACTGAAAGACACAGATATTCACAATATTCACTACTGATGCTTATTAAGGTACAGGATGCCATTTCTGAAACTGTACACATTGCCAGTAAAAGCACTGTCATTCACTTATAAATAACCACTTAAATGACCATAAAAATAATTTAAAAGCCAAAACCAAAATAATAAAATAATTTATTTACTATAAAGGATGGAAAGAGTACAGTTCCAGTGGCAGCATCATACACTTTGGAAGGATTAACAGCTTGGTTTAGTGACTTCTATTAGTATTGTGTTCCTCTTCCATCACAAGGCAATAGTCTGCTGGGTCATGCTGTAGGGTTACACGAAAAGCATGTTGGAAATATTTTCTAGAAATCTAGCTTTTCTCCTTTGACAAGTAACTAGTACTTAATTTTACTGATATTAATTTCATGTGACAGGCAATATAAAAGAGCTACTTATGACCACTCTTAAAGAATTATTTATGGACTTCTAGTAAATTTAATGAAAGAGATAATTAGTATGAACAAGCATAATTTACATAACACATTGGTGTTTCTTTCAGAACAACTGCATAATGATACAATTAAATACAACTGAAACAATTAGAGTGTATTCACATACATCACTGCTCCAATAGATCTCCATCTCCCTCAAACATGCTAAAAGGCAAGACAGCAAAGCAACGGCAGAAAAACTTGCCATCACCACAATCACTGGATTTTGCCTACAGAATTGAGATACTTGCTAACTGGTAAAATAAATGGCATCTACCTCAGAGTTTCCTTACTATGTTAGAACTGTTGAAAGATTTTTTTGTTTTTTCTAGTTATATATGAAGACCAGGTTTAAAACCTGCCTACTTAACATGGTTTCTTTTCATGACATCCAGTTTCTGAGATGCAGAAAGCCAAGCTCTTCTCCGTGTTCCTCGTTTAATTGAAGAGGGCTCTTACAAGAGTCCTCTGCCGTCATCCACAGGACCATCTGCTCAGGGACACACAGAAAAAGCAACCTTCTACTTACATGTCCAGTTACTCCCAGCGTATCGAGTGCCACTGTTCACACAATCTCTGAATCTACCCAGTCTTGAAGTTGTGTCACTTGTTCTCATGCAGAAAGGCAACAAGTTAATCAGTTTCTTCATTTGCATGATGAGGCACTATTTTACCACTAAATGCAACACAACTGTATATTCTTAATATATTAATTCACATTTCACGACAATATGCTGCTTGCATCTCCTCTACTACATCTGAGATACATTAAAATGTTACTGGTGAACAGAACACTTCTGACCAAACAGAATAAGGATTTGCCAGAATGTCAAAACTAATCCCCTATAGGACCAGGGCTAGGCAAACACAGTACTTAATGCATGAAAGTACAGTACTGCATGAAACACAGACACCTATATTACACCACAGCATCAGTATCAGCAAACACCTTAATGTAAGACAGAAAAACCTGCTGGTATGCGTCGCCCGTCCCCTGGCATTACACGAAGCATACATTCTCACTCCTCAGTTCTGTGATAAACCATTTCCCTTTGTCACTGCACAAAAGATATTCAGATTCAGTTTGACAGCAGCACAGAAAATAACCATGAAATTGCCACTGAGAAGAGACACAGACTTCCTAATGCCATGTTAATGAAGTGCAGTGACACCTCAAATTTCTTTTACTGCAGCAATGATGTACACAAATGACACATATCTTATGCGTACTCCGGCACATAAACACGTCTCATAGGACGAGAAGATGCAGTTGTTAGCTGCACCAGAGAATGTTTAGGTTTGTCTTTAGGAAGCTCTTCACAGAAGGAGTGATGGGGCATTGGAATGGGCTGCCCAGGGAGGTGGTGGAGCCACCATCCGTGGAGGTGTTTAAGGACAGACTGGACATGGCACTTAGAGTCATGGTCTAGTTAACAAGGTGGTGTTGGGTCATAGGTTGGACTTGATGACTTCAAAGATCTTTTCCAACCTAGATGATTCTATGATAAGAATGTACACACAAACTTGTTTAATTATTCACACAAAAATCTTCACATGGAAGGTCCAAGAATCTCTCAGTGGAATAAATCCAAACTAGGTGAGGTTAGCTAGCAGATAGGTAATTAGGTACCTGGCTTTCAAGTTCAAATAATACAAGAGTACTTATTTATAGTACATGGTAAATAGTACAATAGTACACAAGTACTCACGCATACTGCATGAGGAAAATTATTATTTATTATTATTATTAAAATTATCCATCTGTTTAAATATGTACATAATATTAGGCTAACGTCAAAGACATACATTAAAACTTCTACAGTGGAAGAGTTAGCTCCTTTAAGGAAAGATGATTATTTTTGAGACTCTGTTCCACCTAATGAAGCAAATTTGTACTGCACTTCATTTTGGATGACACAACACTACAAAGCGCAGCATTTAGTATCACTTAAACCATACGCTGTACAGTTTTCCAAAAGCAGAATCATGCCTCCTAATTATGGCCAAAATAGTGTCTGTTTTGGGTATCGTGTATCTTGGCGGCTGCAGATGGCTGAGATTTACTTCAAGTCACCTACGTAGCTGAACTGTGGAGCTAAATTTAGCCCGAGCCAGATAAACTGCAAAGAGAACCTGCAACTGTATGAGTCTGGTTAACCCAAGCCAAAATCCTTACTGTTGAAACTACAATATTAGATGAAGAAGTTGATGTTTACTAATTAAATCACCTTTACCACCAGGGCACTGATGAAAAGTATAGCATTACATAGAAACTGAAGAGAAAGACAAGACTTGGTGAAATCATTGCAGGGAGTTTCCCAGCAGATTTCCCAGAATGCTGGATTAGCATCCCTCCCACAGAAATCTATTATCTATTAGCAGAGGAGCCTTGATGCTACTGGAATCTACAAACCAAATAGGACAGGAAACCACAGGGCAGGAAAAGTGCAGCAGAAAAATACTTTTTAAATAAATTTTAAAAACTCTAAACACCAAAGAGAAAACCAGTTATTAAATTATTAAGTTACTTATGATGACGAGGAGTATTCTGACAGAAAAGCTCCCAGAGGCTCTCATCAGAAGCAGATCATGCAATTACTTCAAATAACCCGTTAAAACCACATACTCTTTTTTGTAAGTCTTTTTCTTCCTATGTTTCCTTGAAGTCCCAAGAATACTTCTGGAAGCACACATGTATTTGTACATGTTCATAACAGCTTCTTCCAAATCATTTGAATTCTTGATTTTGCTGTTTGGTTCTTCTGAAGGTTTCTTTAAAAAATATTAATGTAAAAATTGACAAAACATCCTTTTTAAAGCTCTGGGGTTTTTCCCCTCATTTTGTTTTTCTATGTGTTGATCTCAAAAAACAAACCAAAAAGAAAATACATGAAAAGTCTTTCAAGTTTGCACTTTCAATAAAGGGTCAATGGCAAGTAGTAATTAGTCACTAATATGAAAACATTATTTGCATATCAAAATTCTAAACTTCTTAACAACAAAAGCATTATCATGTTTGGAATCTTCTGACTGCACTTCTCTGTACAAAATGTGCAAAATCTCATCTCTTGCAACTTATTTGACAATATCAGATTTTAGTCATAGAAGTTCTGAGGAGCCACATTTTAGAAAAAGTTACTTTTTTTTGTAACAGCTCATTTGAGTTTAGGGTACATACTTTTTTCCTGAGTCTATCATATCAGATTTCTTGGTCTAAATATGCTTTTAGTACACATATTTATTTTTAGGCATTTACTTTCAAGTACAGGAGTCCTCCTTTCTTCTATTTCTTCCAGAAATTTCTTCCAGGATTTAATAATGCACACTACTGAAAGGTATTGCAGAATTTTTGATTTTCAATTTTATCAATATTCCAGAATTAAATAATAAATGGTACTATTTGCTATTAAAACAGATTCTTTCTCATTTCCCATCATTTAAAAGGAAGAATTCTCACATTTTTCTGTAAAAGCCATCATTTTTTTCTTGAACCTGGATTTTGAATAGATTCTGGTAGACAGGAAGTCAATCGCCTGTCTTTACTTACATATCCTACACTGCAAAAAAATCCTGCAGTGCCAGATTGGCTGTCTCATTCACTGGTGAAATAAATCCTGTGGATTTCTGCTTCTTGCTAAAGTATAGTGTAGGTCATAAACTTATTTCAACTGGTTTTGCCTTTGGAATTTTTCTCTTTTTTCAGCTATCTCCTTCAAATCCTTCAGGACTACCAGCAGGTCTCCTGAGGCTGCACACATAGGCCCCTGTCTCAACATTACTGAGTTTCTATCAATACTGCTTTTGCCTTTCCTGCTCTTCTTTCTTTGCATTTTCTCTTATCAGAAATCTTGGTCTCATTTATTGTCAGGACTTCCTTTGTAGTTTATTGCTTTTCCTTACTGATCTTGTCTATGTAAAACTTTCAAACAAAAATCTCTTTTGTGTTGCATTAGCATATCATTAAAAGGTGACTCAATTTGAACCCAACCTGTATCTAGTTCAGGAATTTCTGCATCAAAGTTTAGTAGAGACTAAGATTTGACTAGAATCGATTGTAAGCATTCATTTAAAAAATCAAAATTCTTTATTCTTATTGCCTTTGTCTTGCCAAATGATAGCATGAAAATATTATAGAGAGTTCAGTTTGTACTGTAAAAAACAACCAAATTTATTCTCTAAATCAAGGTCAGAAGCAAGATACCAGCTGTAAAAACATCTTCCAAGAACCACTCCAGCATCTCTCCAACACATCCTGCCCATAGTAGTTATGACATATAGTGGGAGGGTCAGCAACAAATACAATTCAACATACAATTTAACATTACAGACTGTTCTCAACCGAGAATCAAATCTCCTTGGAGTGCACATTGGCTTTCCATGACCCTCTGCATCATCTGCCAAGTGCACCCAGGTCCCTGAGCAAAAAAAACCCCATGGAAAGAAGGCAGAACTAATCAAAACTGTTTCCCCTAACACATTTTTATATGTACCATGGGGACTTTATATTTTCTACAGTATGTGGAGGTTTTGATTGGGCAGGGCCAGCTCAATTGATAAAGCCTTGGGTGTTAACTAATCAGACTGCATTTGCTAAACGTAGATCCAACCACCCACTGTCTTCAGTGTGGTTTTTAACAGTCCATTCGATCATTCAGCTTTCCTATAGGGTGCTGCATGACAGGAAATATGATACCCACTCAATACCATGCACTCTGGCAAAGGTGACTCTGAACCTTTAAAATTCTAAAAACTCTGAATCTTTAAAATTAGTGCCATTGTTCAGCTAAGTTCCTTCTGGGGTACCATGTCACTACAGGACTTGGTCTTCAAACCCCAAGCTGGTGCTCCAGCCAGTGGCGTGAGGCACAGGCTACATCCCCAGCCATCCAGTCCTTCTTTACACTACTGTAAGCATGTAACAATTGCCTTGGCAGGTTTGTATGGTCTGCAATGTAATTAATCTGCCAAGCCTCCTCATATTATATTTCAACCATCATCCCCACCATACCACAGTAACTTAACCTGCTTGGCCTGCTTGATTGCAGTGGATGTTTCACAGCTGTGAATAACCTGGAACATACTATCATTGTGCAGTCCACTCCTTGATCACAAGCCTATCTCTATTTTGCCACTCTTCCCTGATAAACTGAGGCCCATCATGCAAGAAATAATTCACTCTTATGCTGCCAGCCCAGGTCCACCTGAGACACTTTAATCTTGGCAGCCCAATCCACCTGTCCGTTGTGGTGATGCTCTTCAGCAGCCCCACTCCTGGGTATGTGTGCATCTACATGACATGCTTTTACAGCCAACTCCTCTACCTGGCAAATGATGCCTCAACACAATTCTTCAGCCAAGATGGGTTTACCTCTGTCCTGCCAGTTGGACTTTTTCCATTGGTCCAGCGACCCCTGCAGTGCATTTTCTGCCATCCACAAGTCAGTGCAGAGGTGCAGCACTGGCCATTTCTCTCATTCAGCGATATCTAAAGCCAGCTGGATGGCTTTCAGCTCTGCGACCTGACCTGATGCACCTTGTCCCTCCATAGCTTCTGTGACTCACCATGTAGGACTCCACAACTCCACTTTCTATTTTCAATATACTCCTATAACAGAGCAGGAACCATCACGAAATAGAGCATATATTATTTTCATTCTCTGGTAGTTGATTATGTGGTGGGGCATCCTAAGCAATTTTCACCTTTGGGCCAGTTCATGATTATTTTCAAGATCCCTGAGCAATGGCTGTTTCCTGTTCAAGCTCACTGGGTGGTCAGAGCAATCCACTTACTCCATGTAGTATCAGTAGCATGGGAATCCCCTTTTGAACATCCAGCTCAGCACTGGCAGTCAGAGTGCCAGGAAGAGCTGTGCTTTGGTGCCGAACATTTCTGAAACAGCTCAAATACCTTCAACAAACTGCAAGGATTTCATTTTTAGTTAGGATTAGCAGGCGGGATCCTCTGACTCCAGAAACCCAAGGGTCACCCTTGAGTCTCTGTGGCTAATTTTTACCAGAGATCCAGGAAGGACCACTCTCCCTGGCTGCACTGTAGAGCATGTTTTTACATCTTCTTCTATCCTAACTGGCCCATGGGCTACTGCATTATCCTCCCCTGTTCCACCCCTCTAATGGGGCGCAATTATTAATGGATTCCCAGGCGTACCACCCCAGGCCCAGGCAGAAGAGCAGCACTGAACACACACGGCAAATGACCCTGATTGCCCTTGACATTATAATGTCATACAGTGTATCACACAGTACAGCAACAAAGCCATTGTGATCCTTCTCCCCATTCTGGAAAAGAGAACTGTGAGGAACACATACAGGAAGGTATGAGTTAGGTACCACATCCACATGCACAGACCAAGCAACATTGTAACTAGGAGGATCTGTACCTACAAAATAAGCTTAATCAAATTGTTTCTGACTGGCTCTGAACAGATAGATCTGTTGTTATCTCAACCCTTCTTTTAAACATTAGTTTAAACTCAGCTGGAAATTAGGCTTTACGCAGACAGTAAGAGAGGGGCAAAAGGCAGAAGTAGGTCGAGATAATCATTTGCTGGCCAACAGCAATGTGATAAGAAAACAAACATTAACAGCAACAATACTAATAGCACCACTACATGGAAAGGGTGATTTACATGCAAAATGCTCACTAAGCTCAACCCCATGTGACTGCACCACAGTTAGAGCTGGAGCTGCTCCACCACCCCATTCAACACTTGCTCCCGGGAAAAAAGGAACAAAATGGTGGTATTCCTCCATGTGGTGCCTTATTCTTCCACCCAAAGCCATATTCCTCTTCTTGGCAGAAATGTAAATCCCTTACTCCTGCCCCCTACGATGACATGAATGGCGTAGCACAACACCTCCAGGGTTCTTGCAAGGCTCCAAGCTACAACCCCTCATGGGAACTGTCAGAAAATTAACTCTGTCTTCAGCCGAAATTAGGACAACTTCATACATTCTAATCCTGCTAATTCAATACATTACAAGGTGTATTATACTAATTATAAAAAAATCCCTTTGTGTCAAATTATCCATGTAACTGTACTTGTATCCATCAGTTTATAAGCCATTAAAATGATCCTTCAGGTCCTTCCAAAGCAATCCACTCTGTGATTGTATGATTTTATTGGCTCAAATGACTACACACAAAAGCAAATCAATAACATCCATGCAGAGCACAAAGGAACAAGACTGCTCACCATCCTTATTAATTACCTGACTTGATAAGACATAGTCTTTCTCCTCACCAAAAGTCACTCATGTGAAACATGAGGTGCCTTTACTGACAAAAGTCCCAGTACTGCAATATTTTTATCCCCAGATCTCACGTCTCACACTGAGTCTGAACCTTTCAAAACTAGATGTTTTGACAGCGATGGTATATCACTGTTCCTAAGCCTTTGAAATATGAAACCTCAGGCTTGCTGGCAAGGTATGAATCACTGTCGTGGTTACAGGAGAAGAGTGCCCACATGGGTGTAGTCAAATCATGTCCTCCACACGCACCTAGGTTACTCTTGCTGAATGGTGGATCATTTGCAACAGCTGCTCAGTGCACACCCAACGCTCCAGGCTGCAAGCTGGGTGTTAAACCCTGAGTGGCAGGACAGCATTTCTTTGTCTCCACATACTGACTCGCAGCAATAGGACACCCAGCCCAGGGGGACCATAACGGCTCAACAGCCCCAATGGGCAGCACTACCAACCTAGGCCATCAAGGACTCCCCAAAACATCACATGATTTATACCAAGGTTTATACCAATCCTTTGTGGATTTCCCCACCCTGGGGAAGGTCCTGAACATTCCTGCCTGAATCTGACCATATATAACCTGGGGTTTTGGAACTGGGAGAACAACCACAACAAATGGGCATCCAGAGGGGGAAGGAACCCAAATTTCCCCAGGACAACTGCTTTCCACAAGACCGCAACCATCATTTCAGCAGCCGTGCAGCTACTGCTTAAATGGACTGCAACCACCACCCCGTGACCAACAGGGGCCAGGTGGTACACTGACTTTGTCCATTTAAACAGTTTCTAAAGTACTTTCTGCCTTTATTGTAATTTTCCTATTAAATTGTAACTCCAACTTGACATCTCTCACAAGGTATTTGCATAGAGTTAATTTCTCCTGCTCGTTTACCTTCAAACCAGCACAGTCACCTACCCCATAAGACTTCAATATATACAAATACATTCTGGTATTTGTGTATTCTACATATACAAGATAATTCTGGTGCACTTGCTATGGTTTGTCTTCAGTTCACAGTTACAGAAATACACTGAATGGAACATATACTGAGAAGAATAAAGACTTCACATAAAAAAAACCCTCCATACTGGACTAAAGGTGATCTAGTTTGTCATTTCTGTAAATTAAGCCTACCATAGAAAAAAACTGGGGGAATTCTGCCTTCTCTTACAAGGAAGAGAAGATATTTATTTTTTAAACTTAAAAGCTCCAGGGATTACACTATAGCTACCCTCTTAAAATTACCTAGAAGACAACACTTGTAATATCCAAGATCTAGGATAGATAGTAAGATTAGACAGGAAAAGGCAAATATAGTCTTCTTAGTCATCTTGCCAAAGACCAGAAATTCATCCAAGAAGAAAAAAAAAAACAACAAATGACACTTGGATCTATTCATTTATTAGCACATAACACAAGACAAACCAGTAAAGCTAGAACTTCTTAAAAAACTGGGTGCTAAATGACATAGTGGCAGTTTTAAAACTGTTTTAGTTTTTTAGGTTTTTTTAATGCTAGAAAGTAATTCTCTCTGCAACAATATATTAACTGATGATAAATCTTACAGGAATTACTAATTTTCTGCATTCAACATTTCAAAAAGAGGGAAGGAACATTTTTCAGTATTTCTTGGGAAAAAAGAAATTCTAGTATTATAACCAAGTTTCTGTTGCTATAACCAAGTATTTTTAAATTTTTAAAGTTCAGCACAGGTCAATAGGTTATGAAACACACATATGAAGTACACTGAAGTAAGAGTTTTGATACAGTCATTTGAAATCCAGATAAAACCCCTGAAACTTAAGCACTTCACAGCAGAGTCACTTGTTACTAAATAAGCATTTATTTGATCTTTCAGTGCAAGGACTGTGTCAATTTCTATCATCCAAACATCTATTATTCTCAATACAATTATTTCACAATAAGCACTTTTACACATAAGCAGTAAATGCAAAGGGTGTGGAGAAGAGGAAATAAAGTTTAAATGAGATCATAGATAAACAGCCACTATTAGTTCACTTTGAAATATCTAAATATTATACACGAGGATAAATGCAAACTCGCCAATACTGAAAAATCATGTAGGTCTCTTTGAAAATTCTGCAGATCTTTAGTTAATTAAGCAGATTTCATTCAGGATATAATTAAATACAACTCTATTGTGCCATATCTTGATTTCTCTTCCAGTTATATATATACACGGTATTAAATACCATAAACTGACAGTCTGGTCAGATGCTGACAGAGCACAAGAAACAGATTAGTACATCTCAAACTGCTAAAAGATTTATTAGAGATTAATACAATGAAAACTTGGGCAATGAGAACATCCTTTAACAAAATCAGATGTCTAATTAAACTCTTGAAGAAACAAATGGCTTTGATCAAGTTGCAACAGCTGCCTTACAAGAAACAAACTTCAGCAACAGCTTTTTAATCTTGGTTGTTATTTCTGTGTAATTTAACCAGCTCCATGGTCTTCGCACCCAGCCTAAACATTGTTTCATCTACTCATGCCCTGTGTGTCAGTGGCCACATCACTAAAAGCAAGTGTTCTCCTGCTTTCTAAAATATTGCTCTCCATTTTCAGAAATATGTTGCTCTCAAATCATGTTCCAAATACCTGTGCAAAATAGCTCTCTCCAACTCTATTTTGTACCAGCATTGTGTCAGAAAAAGGTAATTAATCCTTGACAGCCAGCAGTTTTCAAATTTTCTCACCACCTTCATCTTTCTCAGTGAAATTAAAGTAGCAATTAAGATCCTCTTGGGTGACATTATCTGTGTAGCTTTTCATTGACATTTCAGGCTTTTGTCTTTTCTTTTTCCTTCTTTGGCTGTATCAATTACATATGCCAATTACAACAAACAAACAAAATTTTTCCCTTGTGTAACTCCACTGACTCACACAGCTCTAAACCAAGTACAGATTCATTCTGGTATAGACAGAGAAACACGCATGGTATGCCAGTCTGGTCTTCATTGGCTCTGCATCCCACTCCACACTAAATTCTAATTTCCCTCTCTTCTCTTCAGGCTTCTTCCCAGCTCAACCTGTACTTACTCCTTTCTACTAACTAAGATGTCCTTTCTCTTTTCCAGCATCCCAGTACAAGACAACGCTCTTTGCCCTGAAAGTACAATGTCTCCTTTTACAACCTAGCTCACTAAACTCCCCTTTTTTCTGCAGGTCCTCCTCCTGTGCCACACAGTTCACCCTCTTAAATCAACTTTATTGACTAATAGTTATCTTTATTTGTAAGAATGGGAAAGACCCTGAATCTGGATGCAGCTCCAGTTTTTCACTTCATCTCATCTCTCATCACTCTGTATAATATATTCTAGATCACTGTTTCCCAATTGCTGCTTATTAATGAAACAAATAGCTTCATGTGTCACAAAATTAATGAAAATTGCTTTCTTATGGCTAAGAAAATGCAGGTTGAGCAGCAGAGATAGCCAGCCCCCATCTTCCCTCTGCAATAACCCCAGTGTTCTTCCACACCTCTAAGTTATTCACATAGCCACTCATAGAACTGGAAACATTGATGGAAGGTGTTAAGAACCTGTCCACTCTTTTGGTGTAATAGATCAACCTGGACACATTTTAAGAAGTCATGAAATTACAAAATTTGTTGTTATCAGATTAATTGTTATTTTTGAAGAAAACACACTGGAGAGAAGTGCCTGCAAGAGCTCTCACTGTGACAGTCAGACTGCAGTCTGGACATCCCTTCAACCAAAAACCCTCTCCCTAAGCCCTCTCTCTTCATGTTCACTTTTGATTCAATATGACATGACCAGATCCATGTTTTTTGATTAAGATAGTGAAACACCTGTAGGGTCTCTATTACTGCAAATCTTAAGACACAGGGATATTTTTACCCTCCTGGTTTTTACTAAATTACTGTGACAAAATACAAGTGATATAAAACTTTTCATGCAAAGCTATGTCTCTCATTAAAGAAAAAGGCCATGCTGGCACAGGCACTGTCAGATAAATTCACGCTCCAGCTGGCACGGAAAGGAAAATTAAAAGGGACAAGTAGAAAAACCCTTGCCTCAGTGCCTTGGGCCATGGCAGCACACTCAGACACTGGAAGCATTGTGAAGCATTGCTCCTGGAGTGTTGTTGTCATCTCCTGTCCAGGGGACACCCCAGGAGCTTCCATCACCATCATCCAAGTCCTTCAAGGATGCAGCACACACGTGGCTCTCAGCAACATGACAGTGGCTGGCTGCCATGTGGAAAGTCATGAAAAGTTTGGCCAAGGAAACCTGCTTCATAGTCTTTGGAAACTGGAAGAAGGATTATGTATAATTGCGCATGTGTTCATTTCTTTGTCCTAAAAACACACATTTACATTTCAGTTACTCTTTAAAAGAAACCTAAGTTTCCTGCCAATAAACACTTAAAATGCCCTTTCCAAAAATATTCACAGACAGCTCCAAGAATATTCAGTCTTCACCAAAGAACTAGGTTAGTATTTAGCACTCAAATATAATAAGTATTGTTTGCATAAGACTACACTTCTATTTGTGCCATTCTGCTCAAACCAAGATACTAATCCTATTCAATGTAACAGAAGGTTTATTCAATACTGAAAAAACTAGGTCTCTGCTAGACTGTCCATGCACAATGCAATAGTGTTATATCACACTTTAATGAGTTCAAATAAAATTCAAGTTTCTTGATTATGCTAAATATATGTACATTTCATGATAACATTTTGCATTGTAAGTCTTCCCACCCACTAACTCCTGCTCCCTCTCACTGATGACAATTGACAACTGTCTTATTTCAGCTTAGAAGCACAAAAAAATTGACTTCTTGCTGGATTTTATTTCTCTCCACCATGTCCCTTAAGAAATGCAGTAGATCTTTTTGCGTGCAGATTTGCTAAAGAATTCAACAGTCTTGATCCAAATGAGGCAGTAGCATCTGCTTGCTCTCTATTTCAATAAAATTTTACATATGTTTTAAAAGAAGTTGCAATTTTATGTTGACTTACTTTTAGGCAATTTAATCTCATTTTCATGATTCTGATATATTTTTTTTTAATCTTTGGGCATGTAAGGCTGCACTGAAAGACAATGAAAACCCAGATACTGCTGTAAGTCTGTGCTGCTGTGTCCTGGTTACAGAAAAAAAAGGAATGGAGCTTTTAATGCTGTTTACTCCATACCACGCACATCATCTCTGTGGTCCCAGCGGGAAAAGCCAAGGAGCAGCAGGGGAAGTGCACCATCTTGCCTGGCTCTCTACAGGGAGAAGGTGTGGGGGTAAGCCAGGTGGACCCTCTCCACTGTCAGTCCCTTTCCCGTTCCCCTGAGCTGTGGCTTTAAGATGTGGTGCTGAAGGACAGCAATGCCGACTCCAAGACAACTGCTCCAGGGAATATTAGAAAAGAGAGAGAGAAGGGGCACAAGCTCAGCTGAGCCATTCAGAGCCCAAGCCCCAGAGGAGCCCCAGAGAGTGGTGGCAGGGCCAGAGAAGGCTGTGCAGAACATGTTGGAGTGGTCTGAGGTGGCAGCATGGCGCACGATTCAGAGGGGTTTGCTTGTCCTACTTAGACTGGGCTGGGGGATGAGAGCATTAAACCACCAGAGCTCTCATGGCCATATTGCCTTTGTCTGAGTACATACCAGGCACTGTCTTTGGGAAGCACTTGTTCTTTTGTTCCCAATGATAAACACCCTTTTGTGGGTGGGACACCGTCTTTTTACATACTTTTCTCACTACTGATATTGCTGTGGTTATTGTGATTTCAGTAAACTGTTATTTTAACTCATAATCTCTTACTGTCCCTCCACTGTCAGAGGGCACAGGCGGAAAGGGAATAGCTTGCTTGGAGCTTGGTTCCCTGCAGTTGTTAAAATCAGCACGTGGTGTAAGTAAAACTTGGGTTTGAAAAATGCAAGTTATTCCAAACTCATGCTACCAGATGTGTAAACCCAAAACCTCAGAAGGGTGTAAAGGCCATGACTGCGGTTGGGCAGGGACTTGCCCTGCGGTACAGCCTGTAAGCATGCAAGACTTGACTCCTGAGGTACACTGAAATGGAAACTCCAGCCGCCCACAGTGGAAGGTCCTTGCTCTACTAACACTGTGCAAATAACTAACACTGAAGAGTACCAGGCATACTTGAAGACAAACAACAATGCTTTATAGTTGGAGTCTTACTTCCCCAAACATCCTATAACTCAATGAAGCTGGTGAATTAAACTAGATTTAATAACCCAAGTGACATTATACTTTAGACTTGAGAAAAGCAGTGAATGTGCTTATTATGAAATAGCAGAAGAGCTATTCTGTTTCGGATCATCGCTCTGAAACAAACACAATCAGCAGCTCTGCAAACTTCATCAACACACAAGCAAGCTTTTTTATTATCCAAACCAGCATGTCTGGTATCCAGGCACAGCCCAAATCAATACTAGTAATCACTTGGAGGAATCAGTCATAATCCTGCTAATTAAAAACAAGTGTTAGAAAGCCTAAATTGATTTGATTTGGCAGTATTCTTTCCAAATGCTATGACTGTACCTTGTTCTAAACAAGAGTAATGCCCTCACAACTAAAAATCATTTGACATTTACAAACATTTACAATTCTTTACTAAACACAACAGCAGAACAACACTGAAGAAAGTCACACATTTTCATATTGCTAGATGCAGCAGTCTTTAAAGCAGAATAATGTCCTGTTGTCTCAAAAAATAGTACCTAAATACTTAAAATATGCAATACATTCTTGTAGGCCAGTGGTTTGGGGAGGAAGGGATTAACTACTGCATGCCCACTTTGGAGACACCTGTCACAATAATCCCACCTCAATAAGCAATGATCTAAACCCTTTACAAGCATTATACAAGAGAGAACTCCAGTAGTTTCCAATCAGGCCAGTGATTACAACCAAAGTAACCCCATGACATAGTTACCTCTAGGTCACTCCCATATTTGTGAAGATGAACTCCTTTGAATTCTGCAGAGGGACATTACCACTGACCTCAAGGTACACTTGCAAATCGCTGCAGAAGTACTGTCATCCTTCATTAGTATAGGTACTGCTCTGGCAGCAGCCAAATGCATTTATACAGCTTATTTCTGACAACACCCAGACCACATCTTTTAGTTCAGCTACTCATTTCTCTTTGATCATGACCTAAGACAATTCATAATAATATACATTAGTCAGTTATTCCTAAGAAAGGTGGATGACTGCTCAGAATTACACAAGATCCAAAAATACTCATATGTTTTGCACTTTTCTCGCAGTAAATTTATTCCAAGATTCAGCAGTCCCTATGAACAGTAGCTTTACCGCACAATTTAAAAACTGACAGTTGGAAGAGTTATGGCTTTGTTTACTGCCTTCTCCCAACAATCAGCACGAGTCTCCCAGACTGAACTGACAGCTGCATGAGACAGTACCCAGCCAAATAATTACCTACAATCTATTAAATGTGTACTAGTGGTTGTCATTTGTGTGTCTTGCAGAAATCAAAAGACATAGTAATTCAAATATGGATAACCAAACAAGCAAAAAAGCCGAGATCACCGGAGGAAAAGCCACGCTGCGTGTGTTAAGGGCAGACACCTGCAGAGGCGGCCCTCACAGACCTGCGAGGCGTGAGACCGAAGGAAGCCTAACTCCAGCCTCCGAGACACCCTTCCTCTGCATGGTTTATGCAATGAAGGTCTGAGGGAGGTCGCTCCTGCAGCCGAGCAGGAGCACGGCTGGCAGCGGTGCTCCCCGCTCGGTGCCCGCGACACCGCCTGTCACGGCGTGCTGGGGGAGTGAATGCAGGGCTCCGACGCGAGATGCGGGCGGGACCGGAGCCGCTTCCCGAAGGGCTCTCTTCAACAGCGAGCGAGAGAGCGGGAGGAGGGCTGAGACTCAGCCGCGGCCATCCTTCGCCTCACCTCAGCTCTCTTCCCCAGCGGCCGCCCTCCCACCTCTCCTTACCTCAGTTCCCTTCCCACCTCCTCTCCCCTCCCCAAGGATTACCACCCCTCCCGCTCAACCTGCCGACCCGGCCCCGCACGCAGAGTGGCGACGCGGGCCGGCACTCACCGCGCTGCTGTCGCCGTCCTCCGTCCGCTGGTCCTGGATCCTGCCGGCGGCGGGCGATCCCTGCAGCAGCTGCTCCAGGCAGGCGGTACTGGGCAGCGAGGAGCTCTTCTGGTGGGACAGGTGCGCCCCGGGCCGGCGCCCCTCCCTGCCACCCGCCGGCCCCTCAGCGCCGGCGGCGGGCTCCGGGCGGCGGCCGGGCGGCGGCCCCTTGCCTTGGGGAAGCAGGTGCTCCCGCAGGCGGCGCAGGGCGGAGCCGGACTCGCCGGCCGGCTCCAGCGGCTCGGCGGCCGAGCAGCATAGGTTGGGCTGGGAGGACGAAAAGACGCGGTCTAGCACTTGCCGCCGTCGCTTGAAACCGCTCCACTTGCCGCCGGGCTGGAGGTCCCCCTTATTGCCGGCCGGCGGCGGCGGGGCCAGGGGCTCCGCAGTGCGGCGCTCGGCTGCTGCCCTCCCGCTGCCGCTCCGGCCCTTGCCCCCCAGCTGCAGGTTCTTCCACAGCCGGGCCTGGAAGGAAACCGCCGGCTCTGGTTCGCTGGGCTTCTCCCCCGCGGTCACTCGGGGCTCCTTGCCCGGCTCCATCTTTCTCCTCCTGCGACGGGGGCGGCGGCGGCAGTAGCAGCAGCAGGAGCAGCAGCAGCAGCAGAGCCCGCCGGAGCCTGCCGCGCTCTCTCCGGTGCGGGGCGGACCGAAACGAAGCGGCGCCCGCTGCCGGAACGAGCGCAGGGCTCCGCCGCACCGCCCCCCGCTCAGCGTGGCGCGCCCGAGGGAGGATGGTGCTGCAGCCGCGATGTTGAACAGAAAGGGAGGATGAAGCTGCCACCCTGGCCCATCTGGGCAGAAAGTTTGCCACCCTAAGCCCTCAACCACCCTGGGTGCTCCTTCAGTGGCGGCGGGCGGCGCGAAGCCTGGCAAAAAAAGTTCTGGGCGAGGTGCAGGGGGAGCAGCGGCTCGCACGCAGACAGCCCGGCAATGAGGTGAGGGCCCGGCAGGCGGGCTGTGCCCTGCCCTCCGCCCCACCTGTTCCTGCGGCCGGGACGGGCTCCCCTTCGGGAGCCTGGGAGGCCGCGGGTGGCGGCGTGTGGGCGCCCGGCTGCTGCGCTCCCCACGCGGCCGGGAAATATCCAGATCCGCGGGTTTAGGTGGGAATGTGAGGCGGCTCCCTGTGCAGCAGGCATCGTCCCCGACCCGCAGTAGCTTTGTGGAGGGAAGGTTCAGTGGGATTTCCTCATACATGTACAGAAAGCGCTGCGGGAAATCCGGGCCTCGTCACTGGCTCTGTCCTTGGGCTGCTGCGGGCACTGAGTGCAGGACCCGCCAGGTATGGTGGAACAAACCCTCAGCTCGTCTGGCGTTCTCGTCTTTTTTAAATAAAGGACAAAGTTTTCTTATCATAGCCTGCTGTACTAGCAGCCCCATCATTGCATTTTTGATGTTTGTTTTTTAATTAAAATCATACCAGCAGTGTGATTTCAGAACAAATCTTTTGTGTTCCATGAAGCAAACAAGCAAAAGAAATCGTTTTGTGTAGAGTGAGCCATACCTTTGTGCAGTGTACTTTCAGGTTTCATTAAAAAGACACTTCTCACAATGGAGGATTTGGCCTCCTATGTTTAACTTCCGCAATAAAATTTGCAACCAGGCATTTGACAGTATAATTTTTGCTGAACGGAATATGAGGAAAATTAAAAATACTGAGATAAAATGGGTCCTTCCAAATCATCAGGGCTTTGGGAATTCAGTCTAGAGCATATCAGAAAATAGCTTAAACAACCTCTGAACCACTGGTGGTTATTTCTGAGGAGTCCTGCCAGTTAAGTGACATTTTAGAACCAAAAAAAATGTCACAGATAGTCATAGCAAAAAGAACAAACCAAAATGTTTTAAGATAGAAAATGACAGATAAGTAACTGACTTTGATCCTTCACAGCAAATCCAAATAATCAGCTTCTAACTACCTGAAAGCAAAAGCGTGAGGTAGCAAAGCTCAAATGGATCAAGGTCTGGAGCAAGTTTATGTGTCCAAATATCTGAGTTGACATCTTTAAATCAAACAAGGAATTTGCTAAAATGAAAACTCTGTAAGTTTATTGTAAACAATGAGTTTACTCAATGAACACTAATCAAAAGAATAAAAAAATAATTTTGTTTGCCAGCTACACTGGGGACATTGAAAAAGGCTGAAATATATTTCAATATATGTATCTGCCTTGTGTTTGACTCTTTCTATTTCCACCTTATACTTAAAACATAAAATAAGCAGCTTTTCAGATAAGTTTTCTGTTAAAGTGATGATGTTTCACAAAACCAGATACAGGAAGACTACAGCAGTGTATTCAGCAGATCTTGCTTTACTAAGTATACTGAACTACTCTCATACATTTAAATGACAGTTATTTTAACCAGTGATCACCTTTTCCTATTAAAAAAAAAAAAAAAGGACCAGAAATTTGTTGTTTATATAGACATATTCCCTTCAGCAACTAATCTTGGAAGTACATGGAAGCTTGTAGTCTGGGAGGAGTGTACACAAGCCTCCATGTGGCTTGTGCTGTGTTTTTATGATCCGTGCATTGAGTGGTTTCAAGTACCATACTGACAGGCCTCCTAATTCTTTATCCGCAAAAGCCAGCATAAACTTTCCTTACATTAAAATTGTATCACTACCAAATCTGTCCAACCTGCCTCCTTTTTATACAACCAGCAAATAGATTTGCTTACAAAGAAAACAGTCAAAGTATCTTCACCTGTTTAGTTGCAGAAACACTAATTGTCCTCGGGGCAAAATCTGTCTGGGCTGACAAGACAGTAAATGGGTAAATGGCTATGCTGCAACAGGCAGTGTGGGATTATTCTAAAATTAATTCAGATCAGGTCACCATAAGCAGTTTTACAGCACTGTGAGTCATTCTCCACATTGAATTACTTGTGCTAAATTCATTTGTAAAGTTGAAACAAAATTTGGCAGAAAGATCACAGCAAAACCTCAAGCTACATTCAAACAAAAATCTCAATACTTAACAATAACATGGATTTAACACCTGTACAGGTGAGAACAATACTTCTAAATATAAAGATAAACATTTATTAGCTTTATAAACCAGGATATCAGAAAATATTTCTTTGTGCCATATTTCTTCAATATTTTGAAAGCTAAAATAGAACAGGACAACAGTGACAACAAAAAGAATTATTTGGTATTTCAAACAGAAACCCCAGGAGATCAAGAATGTCTTCTTTATTCCAGCATATTAACTATACATGTCAAAAAGGAAGACCATTTTCTGAGGAACGTAATTATCAGTCTCCTCAGAACTATATTTCATATATATATATGAGTGTGTGTGTGTGTGTGTGTGATTACTCTAAGTAGTTTAAATTTATAAAATAAATTTGCTACTCAAAGCTAAGCACTGTGTATTTTTTAAAAAATACTCTCTAATACTGTTTCAGCCTATGACCCGAAGCCCCAAATTTCTCCAGTGTTTTAGATCAAATGAAAATGTTTGATTTGGTTTTGCTTATTTCTTGAAAACAAAGTTACTTTATTGATTCTGGTATTTAGGTCATTATATATACACGTATCTATATTTAGAAATATGCTTCATTGTTTAGTTAACTCCTCTGTTTGAAACACCCTTCCTTTTCCTATCATTCAGAATACAGCAAAGATGATGATATTTTGCAATACGTACCAGACATTTATAGAGAGGATATTTGTTTAAAGATGGCCTTAGGCTCAAAGACTGAGCATGATTGTGATCTTCTCAGCCTGGAACCACATTTTAGCTCCATTTGCACATTATTTTGCCTTGTTCTTTCTCAATACTTTTTCAGGCTGAATCATTATGGATTTATGTTCCCTTTTTTTCATGTGAGTCATGTTTCAGATCTATAACACAATTTTTAAGTATAGCCTCAAATGTTGTGTTTTGCTTGTTTTTTTCTCCACAATAACAATGGAACATTGGCATCCCACTAATGAAATTCAGGTCTTAGCATGATGAACAGTATTTCAGATGACTTCTCCCAACCTGTTGTAAGCAAGTTTCACATTTTCAGGGCAAACATATACTGTTTAACTCTTCTTGGCCATGGTTTATTTTTACCTGAAATCTTCTAACTGAGTTTCAGCTTGAGACAAGAAATACATTACAATATTGAAGCCAGAATAACTGAGAACTTTGAAATTTTGAAAGTATTTAAAGTGTGCCATATGATCTTCAGGTAAACTTAGCTATAAACAGTATTATAAATCCTATCTTCACCCACAAGTACACAATAATAAGTACATTTGTTCTTGAATTTTATACAGATAATTTTGTTCCTGCCACATAGGCCTCCTCTAATGTGATTAAACATAGCATCTCACAAGGCCAATATCAGCTTAGCTCTGCAAAATGCCTTAATGTAGTTTTCAGTATTTTTAACCAGCTATCAAATTTTTTGGGGTGTAACAATGGCAATATTGATTCAGCCATTAATCTTGGATAGTTCAGGCTTCAAAATGTTTTTGTGAAGCAGGAGGACCTTTATGGGAAAGTACCATGAAGATTATAAGTTGCATGTTATGAAAAGTTGATTCAATTTACTGGAGATTGATTTCGCTTCCTTTCATACACATATTTGTCTCTAATATTTTAACCATATTGCTAGCTTTCTGCTCATGTTCTTTAGCTGTTTGTTTGACTGTTGTTTTTGATCCCTGACACAGTTCTTCTAATGACATTTACAGGAAGGTCTAGTGCAGCTTCTGGGAATAAAGGAAAGAAAAACCAAGTCACAGCGCTGGTCTGTATAAGCCATGTGCAGCACTCCAAATCATGCAGTCAGCCCACATGCCAGTCCACACACAATGGTGAGAAATCCAGCAAGACATTCTCACAGCTGAGAAGTAGGAGGCTGCCCCTAAGCATCAAGATCTGCCACTCCTTCTGATGTTAGCTGGCATTTCACCCTCAGAAAGGGAGTAATGGCTTTAAACTGAAAGACAGTAGGTTTAGATTAGGAATTAGTAAGAAATTCTACACAGGAGCAGGCTGCTCAGAGAAGATATGGATGCCCCAGCCCTGAAAACATTCAGGTCAGACTGGAAGAGGCTCTGAGTAAACTGGTCTAGTGGGAAGTGCTGCATAAACTGGTCTAGTGGGAAGTTCCAGCTCCCTGCTCATAGCAAGATCACCCTTAAGGTCCTTTCCAGGCCAACCATTCTGTGAATCTGTGGTTCAGATTGCACCACTGAACATACAGCTCTTTTTTTTAAAAATGAGTTTTGGCCCAATTTTTCATCATCAGTATTAGTACTAAGTGCCAGTAATGTCAGGATTAAATTGCAGTATTAATTTTAAAGTTTTCAGAGTGAATTTTTTTGGCAGTAGTCCCTGACAGCTTTCATGTCTCTGTTGGAGCATCACCAATGGTGAACCTTTTTCCATTCCTGCAATTTCTTTCAAGTGTCTCCTGTTGACTCTGCAAAGATGTATGAGGAACTGAATATGTACACCAACTACTGTAACACTCAGAACATTTACTGATCTTTATACTTAACCTATGTTTATTTCAACTACTACTGAATAAATTTGGAGAGAATTATTTTTTTTCCTTTCTTAAACTTTTACTTAATCACCGATTATCTCTGCTTAAAATAATTTTGCCTTCCAACAGCATTCCATACTCTCAATATCCCAAGGAGATATAAGCATTATATCATTTTTTCCATTAATATTGCTGACATTTAACAGTGTCTCCCGATTCTACAAGTGGGACTACATTGCAATAAGCAATTTCAATTCCATTTGAAATGAAAGACTGTAGAAGAATCATGTGATCTCCTTCATTTCCTCCTCATCCTGGCACTGGTATAAGGAGGAGCAGGAAAAGAAAAGGTTGATTGGAGAATCATTTGGAGCTTGCATGTAAATATATATATATATATATATATATATATATATATATAAAATCTGAATGATGCTGTCTTTTCTGTTCTTTCATCAAACTGTTGAGCTCCTTTAAATATAATTTCATATCAGTTTCTACTTTGGTTCCTTTCTATTCAGGAATTACTGATAAAGTATGAATAAAGAAAACAACGTATATAAACATACATTATGACTCTTTCTTGTTTTGAACATATTATATATATCTATGTATTAGATTGTCTTTTCTTAAATAAATTCTTCCATAGACCATAGTAATTTCAGGCACAGGATGTAAATATTTCATTTTTCAGTCTTTGGAGTTCATCACATGGTCTTATGTTACACATTATAGTAGGCCAGTGAAGTTTAGTGCATTTTAAGGAATAAGCAATATTTCTTGACTTTTAGATTTCTGGAGTACTGTCTTGAGATACAATTGTGTCAATTCTAAACTCAGTTATTTTAATGAGTTTAGTACTATGTCAGTTTTCCCTTGTAGTTTGACCTCAAATTTCTCTTTTTACTGCATTTCAATCTGAACATTCCATGATCTGATATTATACTAAGCCTGGACCTGCCTTGTTTATGTACCCATCTGCTCTGCATCTCCCAAAGTTAATTGCTGCCCTTTTCCTAAAAAACCCTTTAGTGCTTCCTTATGGATACTCAGGATTTTCTAAGACAGCATTATTATTTTAAATACATATTTTTCCTCTTCTTTGCGAAACTTCTGTTCTTGGAAAATCATTGTCTGCATTTCTACTGCTTGCTGTGGGCACATTTTGAGCTTCTTCAACCAGGAGTGAATTTAGCAGCTACATGGCATGGCTTCTACAAACTATAAATCTAGTTGTGTATATCTGGCTGATTTTTTCCACTGAGTCATATTCTTTAAGCTGTTTCCCTGTCTGAGGATATTGAAAGCTATCTGGTATGGAATTCAAAAATACCTCCGTTCTTAATTTTAACTATTTTATCTGCAAGTTCAGCTGTCTTGTTATAGCTGCCTGTGAACTTACCCAAATAAAATATCACTTGGCTGTTTCTGTCCTTATTTTTTTTTTAATTTGGCTTTCTCCATATTTATTCCCTTTTTTAACCCCTAAATTTCTGACTGAGAATCAGAAGAGATTTCTGTAACTGTATAACTGTGCTCTAATTGAATATCCTGTAATAAGGTTTTTGCTTTGATCTATCCATTCAACTGCAATCTGATTTGACTGCCACCTTTCAGGCTTTGAGAAGCTTTGTTTCAAGTGGCCCCTTATGGGCGATTGAGAGAGACGGGGACAGGTGACTGGTGATCAGAATCCGAATTTTCTGTGGCCTACATATGCTTCTATACCATTCTAGGAAAGCTAGTAATTTTTTACCACAATGATTGAGTTAATCATCACACAAACTAACATGTACATTTTGAAATATCTCTTCTACTTGCAGAAGTTGATTCAGCCTTCTTCCCTGCTGCCAGTTTGATCCAATCCTCTTGTAATCTTCAAAGCTCTGCTTGTTCTTGCCAAGGCCTTCTGATTATCAAATCTTTTATGCCTATCAGGTCCAAAGTACTCTCTCTCTTTACAACAACCCCTTGTAGCAGTCCTAGAGGAACAAGATTTTAACCCTAGCCCCAATATTCTGATATTTGACATGACAAAGCTACCATTTTCTCTTTATCTATCATCTCCAAAATCCTTCTCAGTGCTAGGACCCATCTTTGTGGCTGTCCTTACTAGTTTATTCACTACTATGAGCTTCTCTATTTTTCTTTTTTTTTTTCCTGCTTCTTCTTTAAAAATGTTTGGGTATTGTTTTATTTTATTTTATTTTATTTTATTTTATTTTATTTTATTTTATTTTATTTTATTCCACTTTGATTTTATTTTTTTCCACTTTTATTTTATTTTATTCCACTTTTATTTTGTTCTGGCTCCCAGAACAGTGACTAGCCCTTGGCAAAAGTTACTGGTGCCGCTGTTGTAGCCACAGAGCCTTGGGCAGTTTCTTGAGTTTACCTTGTTGCTGTTCTGTTCTCCCCCCATTCTTTGCATCTTTCAGAGCTGCTGATCACCTGCATGCTGGAAAAAATGACAAGACCATCCGCTGCTCTTCTTTGGTCTGCATCCCTTGTGGCTGCATTAATCCAAACATAAAGCACATTCGGGAATGGAGGAAGGAATAAAAGAACTGTTCCTACCAACTAAGTCACCACATCCACTGATCCACTGGGACCCCAATGGTCCCTGCTGCTATCACATAAACTGTGAATTTGGAATGATAAAAGGAGAAATAGCTCTGAGCATATATTCTGCCCCCAGAGGCCAGTGAAGGCAAATGATAACTTTATTCCTTTCCCTTAATGCTCAAACGTAACAAGAATGCATGCTGTCTCCCTCAGCTCTGCTGATACCATAGTGGACAAGTCAGCAGTGGCACAAGTCTGGGCCCTTAGACATGAGACATGCCTTTGACTGCCCTCAGATAAGGCAGTGTCCCATATCCGTGGGCAGTGCTATGTGGTGCTGGTTCTGGTGCACAGGTTCCATGCCAGCAGGTGCCAGCAGTGCACACTGTGCAGTACAAACAGCACAGGTTCGAGGAGGCTTTCAGCCAAAGGTGCTCCACCTTGCCCTCCTACCTACTAATAAATGTACAGAATGGACCCCAGACTTCTTAGTCACTGCTTTGCTCTGTGATCTGCTCATCAAGGAGACTGTCTTCCACAGCCACATTATCTATCAGCTTGTTCTTCCCACACTGGTGAGGGAGTTGGAAGCTGTGGGAACAGGGAGGCTCTCTCTTCCTAAACTCTGGTAACTGAGAGAGCTCAGCCTCTCCCTGCTTTGCAGCGAGCATATATTGTAGGTCGAGGTGGACATTCTCAGAGCAGGTCCACTCCCCACTCCTGCCGTAATCCCTCATCCTTGGGCGCTGCACACCTAAACAGCTTCACTAGGAATGTGCCAAGACTGCGACAAATTTAGAGATAACTAAACTGCTTCCTCAAAAAACTACACAACACATGATACTGGAGCAAGAACCACTTGTCAGTAGTTCCGACAGCACCAAATGTCAAATGAACAAACCTCCAACAGCCTGTAGGGATAAGAAAAGACAGTGCTTCTCCTCCTCTCTCGTCACAGAGAAGACAACACCTCTCTGTTGTCTGCGCCTACTCCCACACATGGTTGCCTTCTGGAAATCCTGTGGTTATTCACAAAACTGTGAAGTCTTTCTTGCACCTTGGGTTGTGGTTTAGAGCAGGGAAATTGAAAATAACGGTGTAAATAAATATCCCTAGGATGCCTGCTTTTATTTTAGTAATGGAACTGCAATTAAATATGAATGCACGTTCCAGTGTAATCCCCAGAAAATGAAAACATTAATTGGTAACTCTGAGTTCTAAGAATTCTCTTTTTTTCCCCATCGGTAAGAATTGCTACACAACTGCTTTATGATTTGAGTTGTTTTAAAGGGTTTATGAAAGTGATTTTTTTAACCATTATTTTGCTGAGGGCCTTGATTATCCTGTTGGTATTTTGGATATTTACTCTTTGCCTTCTGGCATTTGAGTCAGCTTTTTAATATTCTATAGTTTCACTATAATTTATGTCTCCTTTTGGATGGCATTTAATCTGAGAAAGGAGAACATTTACTGGCTCATTAAATGACTAAGGCTGGAAATTAAGAATGTTTTCATCTGGTCTCTTTAATGCATTTTTATATAAGCCACAACCATGCATTTTGTAACACACTAGTAAAAAAGAGTCTTATTTACTTATCCAAAACACTGCAGCATTTTGCTGCTCTTAATAAAGTAGAAGAAAACACCTTTATTTTTACTTAATTTGACATGGAAGATGAACACAGATATTTCGCTTAGAAACTACTTCTACATCAAGCTTCTTAGAAAAATATCTGATATAGCCTTATTTAGGAATTACCAGTGATTGAAAAGATGGACACAACATTCAGGGCAATATACACTGTCAACTCCAGGCCTCTAATGTATGGTATTAGAGTTTCTGAGGGAAAGAACATGATTATCAATTATTTGATAATTCTGTGTGTAAGACATAACTTCATGATTTTCAGCATCTCAAAGTTAGTCAACACAAGTTGATAATAAAAGAACCATTATCATCTAAGGGTTGTTTTACCACTAGCTCAAACAAGGCTGGAGACAGTCTACTCTATCACAAAAGAACCTATCAACAGTTCCTGCAAAAGTGTCTTTGGATATTGTTCCATTGGGAGCATTTTGTAGATTAAAGAAAAAGAAAAAGGCAAAACGCATTCTGTATTATCATGGGATTGACAAATAATCATTTAAGGCAGCAATTTTATGGTTGCGTTGGGTTTTTTGAGAGAAAGATCTCCAGAATAAATTCTACAAGATGCAGGCAAATTGAACTAACATATTTTGCCTGAAGTTGGTGTTCAGTCAGGTGGGATTCAAAAACCTCAGTTACAAATGTTATTCATCTCCCTGATTCCACATGCAGAAGCTCAGAAGTCATTTGTTTTCCATGATTCCAAATAAGGAAGACAAAATGAAACAAGGACTAAAAAATTTAGTGCTTATGAGGCAGAATCCAGTGAAAAAGAGGTGGAGAACAGTAAGACTACAAAGCAACAAAAAGAATCTGGTATGTAAAAGAACAGGAGAAGAAAGGAGACAGTGGGATGTTTGTGAATTGAATTTCTAGGAAAGGTAATATAAAAGTAAGATGTGTGGATATGTCTAAAACAGTAGAGCCTCTTTGGGAAGATTAACTTTAGTCACAGATAACTAACACTGGCATTGCTTTTATCTGTTGTGCCAGGATGTTTCTGGGAATAGCAGGGCACCTGAGGTGGATGGAGCAGCTTCCCACTGCTAATTCCCCCTTATGCATGGGTGGAGAAAAGACAGGAGTACACTTTTTACACCGAGGCTGTGTTACACACTCGAAATATATATATGTATATATGCATACTTTGCATCCAGAGCTGTGCAGACTTGACAGGTGATTATTAACAGTAAAATGCAATGAGCTTGCTTTAAGCCTTTTGTAATTTACCTTAAAAAACTGTTGCTTATTGCTACAAGGAAAAGGACACAAAAAAACCTGGTTTCTGTTACCTTTTTGAAAAATGTTCCCAATCTATTTAGTGCCATATTCCACAGATTTCCCCATTCCTGAGCAATAGACACTTAATCTGATAAAATTAACCTAATTTTTTTGGACCAAGCCTATATCCCCAGTATTCATTGTGGACATAAAACATAGAGCAGCAGTGAAAAGTAAAACTGATCTAGATAAAATTGCAGTGGGCAGAGTCTTAAAAATACAATCCTAAATTCATCCTGATGGAATGCACATGTGGGAATAGGTAATTAAATAGGTGACTACTAGTGCCTGCATCCCTACCCAATGTCAATTAGGCAATGTGAAATATAGGTGCCTATTCTGATAAAGACAAATTGCAACAGATGACAAAAAGATGGAAATTGTTCTCAGTGATTATGCAGATTCCTGGAAAGCAAAGACTTTAAGGTCCTGATGGACCAATTCTATTTTCCAACTACATTGCTAGATTTTTCCCTCAAGTATTGTCTGTATTTCCTATCTCTAATTTATACCCAGTACTTTAAAAATACTCATTATAGTTTCAGTATACTTTGAGTGGTCGGAGACACTTACAAATAATAGGTAATTTTCTTGTACATAATATTGTCTAATGCAATTTTGAATTTTGCTTTTCTCATTAACAGCTTCAATAAGAAGCTCATAGCAAATATACGTTTGTTTATACCTTTGATTTGTTCTGTTGCTTTTACCATATATTTTCTAATGCCAAATATTTCTAAGTCCATAAATGCATTTATTAAATTGAATGACAGAGGAAACCCCTGATTATCAAAAAGGAGTAAAAACATCAAAGGCAAGCTAGAGTGACTTAACACGATACACATTTTACAGCATCGATAAAATGCATATTAATTTGTGGCCAGCTACTTGAGAGCCAAGTTCAATAAAAAAGCCATCTGGTGCACAGGATTCTGCACAAGCCCAAACAAAACTGATCTTTGAGGTCCTGCAAAGGCACCTACAGAGCAGAATCCAGATTGCAAATTTAATGTTCATCAACAGACAGATTTTCAGGGCTGTGAGTGCAAAGTTATATTTTCTCAGTACTCTTTTGCATTTCATTTTTAAATGACAGATACAAGCAGCAGGTTTGTTATGAAATTACCTGCATGTGCATGCAAACTTCAAAAAATATTTTACTATTTTATTTTTGATTTGAGCATTAAAAATGCCAGGCTGTTTGTTGATTGGCTCCTATTTGCACACATTTTATTTGCATGTGTGAACTTCCAAACAGCCAGCCACACTGAGAGCTCAGTACAAAAAAAATGTCTCAGAGGTCTGAAAAATTAAGTCTCTGTTGAGCACCAGAACTGGTATGATTTGGGCAATTTAACAATTTTTTTGCAATCTCACAATTTGAGGAAGACTTCTGATGAGAAATAGGAGAATTTGTAGCCTGTTATTAATCCCATTATCTGGTTATTAGCTGGAGATTGATTATGCATAAGTTCACCAAAAGAAAGTTTTGTAAGTATTCCATATTTCTGAATATTAAAATTGTTTTGTATGTAGTATCTACATTGCATACATTGGAAAGTATGTGTCCTTATCTGAGCAGAAAAAGTTTTTTTGAGCATCATGAAGCTAACACTAGTCCTTTAAATCTCATACCACAAACAAATTTTTCTCCCCTGCTCATTTTGAGAAATTGTAATCTGAATATCTGAATCTCTTATTACCCAATTAGGCATGACTCCTGGGATTTTCCCACCAAACAAAAATCTCAGTAAACTAATCAGTGCTGTGGATGTGGCCTAGAGGTGACTGAGATCAGTTGTGAAATCTGTGTAATCCAAGGTGCAAAATGTGCGCTTCATCTTACATGTTGAGTCCTGGGCATGTGCATTCTCATGTGAGCTTCTTTCATAACTGCAACCTGAATACCTTCCAGCATGTTAACCTAGAACTTTGCTGTATGCAATCAGGAAGAATAGGTACCTAATAATGTTCAGCATCTGTTTTCCTTGGTGTGTCATTAGAACTACAGCTTATCCTTCTTTATACTCATTACTGATCTGAAATGACTTGTCAGGCAGGGCTAACTTCTTTTCTTATTCTAAAAGGCAAAATAAAAGACAAAACCAAAGCAATTGTGTCTAAACAATTGTTGTGGTTACTGTAGAATTGTCTTACATGGAATGAAGAGAGCAGAATTTTTAGATCTGTGAATACATCTGAGACAAACTCTGAAAATTAAGGTGAAAAAACATTTTATCTTCCGGTCCAACAATTTTATGCACTAGGGAATACTTTAAAGCCTCAAGAACAAGCACTTGAGCATTCCTGAAAGTTTTTGGCCCCTTCACATCTGTTAAATTGTGAAGCATCATGGAGCTTGGTTGGTGCATCGTAGGTCAATCACTGGGGCATGTTGCAGTTGCAGTAACTCACAGTTACTTTGCAGAAGGTAATTTGATGCTGTTATAAGGTGATGGAATTGATTGATCTAGCTGTGTCTGATGTTTTCGTGATTGCTTTTAAGTACTTCAGCAGAACACACAAATAAAAAATTATTTTCTACTTCAGCATTTCAGAATTTCTGTTGTCCCTGGGAGCCAACATCATATCTCTGTATATCTGTTTATATGTCTGTATCTGCATAGCTGACTCATTGCAAATGAAAAACCACAATAAATCTGATTTTTTTCAGGTCTAGTTTGTGGGGGGTGGAGCTTAGTGCCATGGGGTGTGGCTAGGTTGCTATTCTATACCGTTCTCATCATTACTGGGGGAGTTGTCCCAAGGGAAGGAAAGTGAGCACCCCCCTCCGTGGGGAGAAGTGAGCTATTTTGTTCCACTCTCCTCAGCAGGAAGATTGTTGCAGATCCCATCCTCTGGTGCTGCTGCCCATCCTCTGCCTGTCCCTTCAAGACGTGGGTCTAAGATGTGGTGTTAAAAAGTGGTAACGCAGCTCCAAGATCTGCTGAAAATCAGCACCAGTGTGGGAAGTGATGCATGAAGCCAAGCAGCGAGTCCAAGACCAGCCAAACCTGACCAGAGCCAAAAGGAGCCAAGCTGAGCCGAGCTCAAGCTGCTGACCCAACGGGAGCTGAGCAGAGCTGGGCAGAGAGGTCAAAAGCAGCAGTGCCAGAAGCAGCCACTTGGGATTGTGCCCATGTGAAGCCAGGTGCCTCACAATGCATGCTATCCAGCTCTCAGGGGCTTGTCCTGCAACTCTTTCCCTGTCATGGGCAGGTACAGCCAACCACAGGAAGCAGCTGCCATCTTATCTTTATCCCATGGGTGATACGGACACAGGCCATGTCTTTATCCCATGGGTGATACGGACACATGGCCTCTGCCATCTTGTGTTTATCCCATGGGTGATACGGACACAGGCCATGGCAGGGCCCCTGCCATCTTGTGTTTATCCCATGGGTGATACGGACACAGGCCATGGCAGAGCCTCTGCCATCTTGTGTTTATCCCATGGGTGATACGGATACAGGCCATGGCAGGGCCCCTGCCATCTTTTCTTTATCCCAGCAACTACATGAAACCAAGCTGAGGTGGTGAACACCTCTCCTATATGTAAAACACCTTCCACCTTTGTATTAAAATTAATATTTTAACGAATTTTGCTTCTGTTACTATGTGTTACTTGTTCCTTTTTGCATTGCATTTAAGAAATTATCTCAGCTAGAGTCTCTACCAACAAGAGGACCTAATCTGGCAGCAGCCACATAATTCAATTCAGGTAAGCTAATTTTCTGCAGAACATAAAAATAACTTTACTTGCAAAGCTATTAAAAGCAAATTTGTCAGTTACACAGCAGCAGAGTGAGTATTACCAATCTCTGTCTGTTACTTTGCAGAGCAGCATTCTTACTTTGATCAAATAATTTAAGTACGCTTTGTCTGGAAAGTTATGATCAGAGAACTTGAGTTGGAAAAGCAGAAATTTAGAAAAAAGTAGAATAGCTGAAAAAAAGGTAGACTATATCAAAACAAGGAAAAAAGATATGTGTAAGATGATTTACTTGGTGTGGTGGTCTTAATTGATGTCATCTCTAATGGGAATATTCTCAAGTGAATAAAAAGGTCCTATAATAATGAAAAAATCACAGTATCACAGAATCATAAACATAATAAATAATGTTTATTTTGAAACAAAGACCTGTAAAGACACTTTATTTTCCATTAAGAATGTGAAATTATACTATGTATGAATGTATATTTTTGCATATAGAGATGAAACCTTGTTAAGAGGGTTCACTTGTGTTTCCCCACTTTGTACTGTGTTTTCTGCTGAACAAGAACTGGTTGTGTAGAGAATTGAAAAACATAATGGTTGTCTGATAGCTGTGCTGATAGTATAAAGTATCAGTCCCACACCTTTACCTGCGAAGAGTCACCCTAATTGTCCTTGTCCTTTATGGCAGGTGTTTGGAATTATATAAAAAGCCAAAGGATCTAGCATTGAGGAAACAAACGTGGATCTTCTATTCTAGGAGCAACCCAGCTTGGTTGTGCAACCTGCAAGAGGCTTCCTTAGCACCTGCTCTTTTATGGAATTTGTAAGGAAAGCAGAAATTACTGTTTTACTTGAAAGATTTTCCACACCTTATGGTTGCATAGGAAGGGTTTGGTCTTTCAAGATTAATAGTCTGCTGCCCTTGCTGTTCTATGCACCTAGTAGCTGCAGGATGATAAACTTCCCCAGTGAGATTTGTTCCTTCTCTGGTCCCCATGGAACAGAATAGTGAATATTTGTTTGTCTTCTTTTGGGTCATTGTGTGCAGAATGTGTGATATAATAGACATTTAAGTCTACGAATTTGTGCTGAGTTATACCTCTCTCCCAGAGCATGATAGGACTTCAAACAGGATCCTAAAATAAGGAAAGTGGGCAAGCTGCTTTTATCCTCTAATACCCAAGTTCTTCTTGTGGTATTTCCTAACCTGGTTGCAAATGTTCTCACTGCCCAAATGACCTTTCCATCATTTCACCTCCATTAGTCTTTTCCAGCACTGTAATTATCCAGCTCTGCCTTTTTCTGTTTGTTCTTATCTGTGTTATTTAATCTCCTTAATTCTTCTTTTGACTAGTTTGCTTTTTCAGAGTTATCTTTGCCTTTTCATTTCAAGTGAAATCAGAAATTCTGTCAAAATCAGTTGCACAGTCTGTCATAACACATTTCAACTCTGAGTACCAGATAAAAGTTCAAAGTGTCAGAACACTTTAAGGAATATTATGATACAAAGTAAAAGTTTAAAATCCATTTAATCAACATTTGAACATTTCCCTGCTTGCTTATGCTACCTAAATATTTACAGATTTTTTTTCAAAAAATACTTCTATTTTTTCTTACTTAGGACAGATGTGCTTTTTCTCGTGGTGATATCTTCTCCATCCTTGAAAGTATCCATGAGAAATACATTCATTAGCAGGAAATTAGAACTAGGTTTAATGATTTTTCTTTCACAATGAGCTCTTTTTGTCTTTTTCTCAAAGAACCTGTGACAACAGCTGGTCAAAGAGTTAATTATGCATAGAAGAAAAACAATTTTGGTCTAATGAAATTTATGGGAACATTTTCAAGTACATCAAAAGGGCTAATGAGGGATGTTGTTGAAAATCATTTGATGTATTATGCATCCCAGAAATGGAGACTACAGTCCATGAAACAAATTAATTAAAAAGTATTCATTTGTATTCACTTAAAACCACAAATAAGTACAAGTGAGGAGCAGTGACAACTATCTTAATGTTCATATTTTTATATACTGGGTGACGGGTGTGCACTGTTTAGATATTGGTGGACAGAGCTATGCCATGAATCCCTGATCATTTGATCTTAAGGTATTTAACTGTACACTGGCACATACAGGAAACTGATACAGAGTATGAGTTTTGTCCTACTTCAGTAGGACAAAAAATAACTACAGGTAACAGGAGCAGTCCTTCTTTTGTACCTTTTTTTTCCTTGTGCTGCAGTATTGGTTGGATGTATTTATTCTTCAACACTGTACTTTTAAGGGGTTTAAGAATGTGGCATTTTTCATCTCTGATGGTTTGGATTATTGCTTACACTACCTCAGGTATAATACTAGTGACCCAGAACACCTTAGATGCAAGATGCTATAGACTAGTACCATTCCTCTCTGAAAAGTCCCTTGGCAAGTTGTTCAATTGGCCTAAAAACTGCATAGGAAAAAAACACCATAGGAATAAATAATGTTCTTTATCATTGGTCATGAAGGCTGGGATGCTGAAGTACACCTAGTCTGTCACAACCCTCACCTGCTAGCCTTCAAATCCTGTTTCTGAGACAGTCATGTTTCTAAACACTAAGAACATGTAAAATTCATACTCCCTGGGATATGCATGATTTTTGATTCTGGAAAAGAAGCCAACATGAATATGAAGTCCATAACCTTCACTTTTCATGTAAGGTTTACAGTAGATCTTTCTAATTTGCACTTTCTAGTGTTTTATTACTGGATTTCCAATGACAAATGATGGTGTGGAATAGAGTCCATAAAAAACATTTCTCTGCCTTTAACTTTCAGTGCTGTAATGATCTGGTGTGCAGATCCGTTTTCTTATTTGGTTTCATTAACACAAAGAAAGCTGGCCTGTATTTTGTTTACAAGTAGAAAGCAATGAGTAATGACAAAATACTGCCAGCAATTATTTTGTCCAAAATAAATGGCAATGCCTACTGGGAAGAGGGCAACACTTTATAAGAAATAGAATATGAGTGCCATGATACTGTATGAGGAGATTTTCTGTACAATAGCAAATTCACTTCTGCATAAGAAATTCTGCACCAGGACCCCAAATTCACATTTTTACCGCCTGAAACAGCCCTGTGGCACTAGACTGAGACTAGCAATAAAATATGTGGACAAGGCTGCAGGTTTCGTTTATTTAATAAAAGCAGACTGTCACATGCTGAGAAAGCCTGCTGTCCACATCCGTCATTACCACTGCTTTGTAGCTCATGTAATTAGAATTTAAGGGGGATTGTCTACTGTGCTGCTTCCTTGCAGAGACCTAAATAACCTGCCATCCAAGATCTCCAGACTGTGCACCTGCGTGGATGTGGGCAGTGAGCAGGATAATCCCCTTTTGAACTAAGTGAAAATGACATTTCTCTTAGCTGAATTCAGGCCAACATGTGTTTTAGGGTTAAACCAAGGTGAGGTACAATAAAGATAGCATTATTCTGAAGGAATTTGTAGTCAGGCTTTCTGTTCCTTCTCTCTTGTTGCAGTCATTGAAACCCTCTTAGTCATCTTTAAGCAATCATCTAAATTAATATATGATAAATGATATTTTAATTCAGGACGCATTCTCCTTAGTGAATATGCACAGCAGTGCTCAGTGTATTGTTATGTATAGGAAGATAAAACCACCACCTGACATCAAGTGGTTTGGGACAGCATAATTACACCCTAGAAATGACATATCCAGTCCTTTACAAATTTCCTGTGTAGAATTTTGATCAAATTGTAAAGATGTGCTGAAACAATAAAGGAGTTAATGAGTAATTTTTTGCCTGGAATACACCAATATTCTCCACCATCATAACTTTAGAAATTCGCTATTGGGTAGGAAAAAATAACATGGCCCTTGCTGCTGTACTTTGCACCCAGAGTTAGTTACCCCAGATGTTCTAGCACTGCTTATGCATGGGAGTGGGAATATGTCACCTCTGTTCTCTGCCTTTGGTTATGCCTTGTGTGGCCTTCTGTGGGCGCGACAAGAAAGGGTCACCGCATCAGCAGTCTGCACAAGCTCAGAGGAATCAACCATCAACAGTTTTTGGAGTGATAGTTACAAAGAAATGTTGTTTGACATGTGCTAAGTAGATTAAATATCCTAGATTTTAGGGAAAAGTGTTGGTGAGATTCTATTTAGTAATTCATCTGAATTGGCTACATAGTCTTCCTGATCTTTACAAGCTGATGATCTGTCATTGACAGGGACTTAAGCATTCTATGCAATAGGAATGCCAGCTCATTTGAGGTAACATTATCTTCGTTACACTGTGCATTTTATACACGTGTTCATTCTTTTTTTTACAATAAAAGTATTTATGTATATTTACACATTCCATCAGTTTAAACAAAAGTCAATTAAAAACACAGGAAGTTGTGAAGCAGTATTTATGAGTACAACAAACCTTCTTATGATTTTCATAGGAGCTTTTATTCTGTAAATAAAATTGCATAATTCTTATTGGGCATCACAATGTTCAGCGAAAACTCTCAGAGCTATAAATGGAAGAATGCAACAAAATCAGTATACTCAGAGTTGTTTCCTAAGAGACTCCTAACAGTAATTTTTGAGTCATGAGGAGTTTATATTTTTGATAAATCTAACTCTGGTATTTTAGTATTCTGGAACAGGGATGGGATTTGAAAAGTCTTTTTGCTTCTATATTCATCCAGCACAAAGGCAATGGACAGATTCCCCTTTTCTTTGGCAACTTTCACTATTTTTCATAGGCAGTACTCCTAGACTCCCTTGTGATTATTTTTCTTTATGCTTTTTTCCATCCTGGAGACTGTGCCAGCTTCTATCTAATTTGTTTCATTCTATTGACAACAAAATATTCTCTGTTTTTTGATTGAAACATATTTGAACCAAACATATTTAATTCCTACCAACAACTGCAAGCCAAATTTCTTCCTTCAATTACATCCCACAAAACATTTCTCTGACTCAATTTTTGCTTCTTCCACTAACGAAAATAAACTTGCTCACGTTGACATTTTCTGTGTCTCAAGATATTTTAGGAGAACATTGACCAAGTCTGCTCTTTCTGTGGAGATGACTACATGCGTGTATTTCAAACTTTAACCTACATTAGTTGTTCTTCTCCATGGCTAGCAAGAGAGTAATTCTTCATGACTGAGAGAGACTCAGAGTGACTCACTGGGTCTCTCAAAGACATACTACATGTCTCTTAAAGTCATAGTATGAGTATCTTGCAAAGGTGTGATGCAAGTAAAGTGCTGACCAACAGAAATCATGCTAAAACTGGCCCTGCCTCAACTGCAAGTGCTGCAATTTCTAAAATAGTTGTGATACCGTTCTTGAAAGAAGTAGGAGGAATGTAAGCAGTAAGCAGCCTAACAGCTGAACTGAACCATATAGACAGCATCTCAATGAAGAGTTGTCCTCATGGAACACCAGAAAGCCTTGAAGGCAGAGCCATTTGTTTCCCACTGAATGATTGTCTGTGTGATGCTGTTCATTCCCAAAACTGCCTGCCATGAGGACTAGCAAGGGTTGGAAGGGTTAAATAAATTGATGTTTTTGAAAAGGACTTTAACTCACTGCATTGAGCTTCATTATTTTAAGTGCTTTCCACTCCTAAGCATTGACGGAAACAACAAATTATTTTGAACAAGACATGTTCTGCTCATCATTGAAAAATATGATGACAATATGACAACTGAGATAACTGAGGCAGCATTTCGTACTCATGTGGAGCTAATACCCTTCAGATAGGAAGTCATAAAGTCTAATTGGAATAACTGTCTAGTCATTCAGTAAATAAAAACCTAGTAAACAAACACATCTCATCTCACTAGACCTAGTAGTCTGATGTGTAGGAATAGCTATATTATCTTGCTATTTTTTTTCCTGTATATTTTATCAAAAAATATCATGAGCTTGAAGCTCCAAAATGTTGTATTTTACACTGCTTGACTGTGCATGCACATATGTACAAACTACTGCACTAGCATCGCTGCTTCCCCTGACACCCACCCTCATCTTTTCTATTCTTGCTGCATACACCTTTTTAGCTCAGTACATTCAACTATATAGTGATTCTTGCTAATAGAAGCAAGAATTGCCAGTTTTTGCACTGAAACATATATAGCAGTTATTTTAATTGCTGAATGCGAGATAAAAATCTCCAATCACCACCAAATCAGAGTTCATAGGGCAGGATTGCTCCCAACAGAAGTGTAATACACTGTCTTCCTGTAGAACAGATAAAAGCATGGTGATATCCATCTGATCCAAAAAAACGAAACCAAAAGAGTTGAGAATGATAATGGAAAAGAAAAAAAGGATAAAAATAGAAAAGTAAATGTCATATGAAAAGGGGAAGCTTCCTTGACCCTTAGTGTGGGAATACTTACTGGACCCTTAGTGTTTGATTTGTCTGTCAGCGTCCCAGGAAAGGTGAGACCCTTGTGCACTCTGCCAGTGTCCCAGAGGGAACCTTCACTGGGCAGTCCTGCTGGGTGGGAAGGTGGTTCCACTGACTCAGTCAGGGAAACCAGCAGTGTAAGGGAGACCCCTCAGCAGATCTTCCTCTTTTGGACTGTGTTACCCGCTGCCAGCCACTGCTAGTGCCCATGAAGGACGCACACCAACAGTTTATAGAGTAACACTCTTTATTCGTGTAAAGTTGTGACAGCTTAAGGTTCAAAGGCTGTGGTGATAGTGCCTGACTGAATAAAATGTGTTCAAAGGAATCCACAGACAAGCTGCAGTCCCCAGTAAAATGTGCCCAGTGAGGAAGGGTGCTTGCCCCTTGGAGGTGAGTAATTTTGGTACAGAGGTGTCCATTAAGATTATTTTTAGGCTTTAATGAACCAAGTTCATCTGAGAAGAGTGATTTAGCCATAGTTGTTGTCTCAGCAGCAGGACATGTTTCCCTCTGTCCTCTGGCTGACAGGTGTTGTGCAGTTTATCAGCTGCAAAATACCATCCAGTTCCCATCCATGGTAACTCCACACATCTCAACCCTCCACTCCCTTCCCCTTAGTATATGTGAATGGGGAATCACTGAAGAATAGTTTTCAGGTCATACCAACTGCATTCCATCCAGGGAGTGATTCATCCTATAATTTCCATACTATTATAACCCCTTTTAACAAACCAGTACAACTCCTCAGTTTCTTTTAATTGTGTCCCTAGTTACCTGTCCACAGTGGCCCCAGACATTTTCCCACTGTAAGAGTGTGTAAATTTTTAGATTCTATGTGAGAGACTCCCTCAGGTGTTTTCTACTGAAGTTTTCTCCAGAATCTCTGTCCTGACCCCAAGGGTAGATTCCTGCTGGCTTTGGGAATCTTGGGGATCAAGTAGCACAGGGGCCACACACAGGGGCCTTGCCATTACATTGCCCCCACCAATGGCCCCCCTGCTTTTCAGCAGCATCTCATCTGTCCCTGTGCTCCTCCCTGTGGTTACCTCCTCTGTGCCCAGCTGTATTAAAATGTCATTAGATTATTTCATTATGTTTTTTTTTTTTTTGTGGAATTTTCCTTGCACAGTGTTTTCTGTCCCAACTTGCAAAAAACTGGGGTCCACCTCTGAGCAAGCCGTACTCTGTTCATGTTTGTGCTTCTCTGAACTCTGTATTTATTTTCCACAAATGAGCGGATTGCTTATTTTCCTTTTCAAGTCTTCCCACTTTATAAGCTGTCTTAATATTGGAATAATTTAGCTGATAATTCATATGTGTCACTACTGAAAAGTATACTAAAATGATGTATTTTTATTTTTGTTCTTACTGACTTTGTGGCCTATGGAAATATATCCAATCTGCATAGGCTGAGCAAGAACTTCTTTACTGTGGTGTGTGGGTGACCATGCACTGGAAGGGATTGCCCAGGGTGGTTATGGAGTCTCCCTCACTGGAGACTGTCTGCAATTCCATGCAATGTGCTCTAGCGTGACCCTGCTTGAGTAGGGAGGTTGGACCAGAACTTTCCCCGTTCTGTGATTCTGTTATAAAATTACTGAAGAATAAAAAACCAAAGTAAGTCTGAACGACTAGAAGAAATTGAAACAGAGGTACAAGTATAGGATGCCACATGCCAGAGTAGACAGAGGTATCTACACAGAACACAATGATATTGTTGAGAGAAGTTTCAGTAAATGGAAAGCTTCCAAGAAGCTTGATTTTTGAGCATCCCACATTCCTGTTAGAAGTGCACCATCATGAAAACACAGCATGGGAAATTCAAGCATGTCTTCCCTGAGAATTGTGCCTGTCTCGATTTAATCCCTGTCTAGACAAGATTTGCATTATTTTCACACATGCCATGTAAGCAGCCCATCTGTTCCTCCCCACAGCAAACAGTGTGCTGGATCCTGCCATGCAGGGACTTGCTTCAGAAACACGTGGTTATCCAACAGCTCTAACAGCTCCCCAGATAATTTTATAAGGTACAAGATATGTGGAGCCCATCTGTCTGAAAATACAGCTTGCCATAGACAACATGAGCAGCATTCTTGGTCTGACTCCTGGGGAAAATGGAGCAGGAGGGCTTGTTGGGCAGTGCTGGGTGCCAGAATCCCATCACTTGTGCACTCACTGGGACAACAGTGAGTAATAGGTAAGAAGAATGATATTCTCAAATTCTTACTACTTACTGCTTAGGAATGATTAAAAAGAGGTACACACTATATTGGAAAATACAGAATTTTCTAATGCAACATAAGGCTTTTCAGTTTATTGTCTAAGTATGATGAATTTTTTCTTAATTCATCTCTTGGGAAAAGAATTTCTACCTCGAGCAATTTTTGGCATGAAAGAAAGATCAGCTGTGCAGATGAGATAATTTATTATTATATTACTTCAAGTTTTTCTTATTCTCAGAAGCTGAGACTTCCTGATCATCTCTACTCTCTGCTCTTTTTGTAAATTGTGTCTGAAACCAGTGGGATCCATTAACATTGCAATAAGATGAGGACATATTCCAGAAAGGTCAAATGTGTGTCTTTCTACTAGTGATTCTTAGGTTCACTCCTGATATTCATAGTGCAACATCTATTGCTACATTTCATACCAGTTTTCAGTTTCTGTTTTCTCTGTGGATTTCCCCGACAAAGAAAAATACAAGCTTTTGGCTAGGTTTCATGTTCTTTGTTTCAGGTTTTTATTGGGTTCTGTTTGTCATCAAATACTGTTCTTTGGGGTTAGATTTACTGCAGGAACAACCAAAACCAAAACCAACCCCACAAACAATCCAAGAGGCAAAGAAAGAAACCACTTGTGGCAGTCTGTTTCCATGTGAAAACTTCTGCTCTTTCTCTTTGTTTTTAAGCAAGATGCTGTGTCAGAAATGGGGTGAAAACAACTCATATAATATCCCATTAGCAAAGCCATCAGTGGTGAATGAAGAAATGAAGAAGGGGATCTCGTATGACTTTTGGTGTTGAAGAATGCTGGGATCAATCCCAAAGTTAAACATCCTGAGAGTGAAAGGAAGGTATGGCACATCTGAGAAAGTACTGACTAAAGAAATAAAAAGTTATGCTGTTGAAGACATGTCTAACTGAGTCAGCTGGGCCAGGGATGCATGACTGACTCTGAACACCATGAATGCCCAGTGCCCCCTTTTAATGGCACGGTCCTCTAATGTAGCTCCTCCTTGGAGTGTGTGGAGATTCCTCCCTTGAGAGAGGACCTCAAGGTTACTCTCAAGGTTACTCCTTGAGGCTGTGTTGATATGGGTGAGAAACATCAATCTCAATGTACTTGATTTCATATAGCAACTTCAATATTGCTTCATAAATGGCGCACTGTTCTGTCCTAGTAGTTGTAGCCACGTATTACACGTAGGAAATTTTGATTAAGATATTTTTGTCTAATCATTAAAGTGACAAAATTTTTTCAGTATTCATCTGATTGACCGTCCTTAATCCCACAGAACAAAATTGCATAAAGATTCACTTCCATATATAATCCTTTAGATTTTAAACTGTTGACAAAGACTGGGGCTAAGACTGTGACATCTCAAGAATCAGAAATAGTTAACAGTTTGCCCAGAGAGTTACAAAAAGTGAGTAGGGGGTTGAGAAACAGGGTCTTGCTTTTTCAGTGAAACAGACCTTAAAGCTTCAAAGGAGGGACCGTGAGCAAAGGACCACCCAAGCATTTATACCCTTCACACAAGTTCTGGGATATTGCTATTCAGTTCACCCCTGCTGTGGCTGTTTTCACCTGGCTGGCACCACAGGTTCCTGTGCCCTTTGTAAAGCAAGGAATTGGCACCAGTTCACCGTGTCCTGCTTCAGGCTCCTGGCGCAGCGAGGGAGCTCAGTGTGGGGCGTGTACACCAGCCAGCTGGTTGGAAGGTAATTCTAGGGGGTGAGATTGCAACCACCGACTCACAGACCACTGGCTAAAGAAACTCACTGACCCACCAAGAATAAGAGGAAGACTGAGCAGGCAGACTAATTAACATCAGAAGTGAGAGAATCATTCAACCAATAGAAGGTAGGATACTAATTAATAAGGAAACTAGGCAACTGGTAGCCAATGAATTGCGATTTCTTGGTTTTCCAAAATAAATATAAAATATAAAATTTAGAGAAGTTTTGCTGTGCTAGCTTTGTGGATTTACGATGTAGCACCCTCTTTGCACAACTGTTTGATAAACAAACACGTCAGCTCTGTGTAAGAGATTGGCTTACCGCACACTGGCTTTGAATATGAATATGGCTTTTAGGGACAACAGTGGGATCCAGCTTCACCTAGACATCACAGAGAAGTAGTTCAGAAATCAAAGGTGTCCTTTCTGCCCCTCCTAACTGAAAGGGAGGACTTCTGTAATAAACTTTGTCTGAAGCTCCTAGTCTGCCCCTGAGAGATGATTGCTCTCAAGGTCTTCCCTATCCCACTTTTATCATCCCACTACTCTGCAGGGCATTGTTACCATGAAAGATAAACATATGTAAGCAGCATAAAAGCATTTTTTTATGTGTAAGAGTAATTTCACCCATAACTGCTCATGATGTGTGTGAAAAATGTCAATCACTTATTTTAAAATTTTAAAAGTTTAATAGTGATAAAATGGTTATAAAAACAGTAAGAAAAATTAGAGCAATAAGAACTTTGACAGTCAGAGTTAGGACAACAGAAGACAATAAAAAGCAAGGAAATACAGTTGTCTGGATGCTTTCCCAGGGCAATTAAGCCCTGAAAGCACACTCACTAACAGAGGATTAACCCTTAAAAGCAATAGCCTGCTGCATATTCATATATCCCATACATGATGCATAAATTCTTTTCAAACAAAGGGTGTTCTCTGGCTATTGCCAACTTCTCCCCTTTAATTCTCTTGGCTCCTCAGAGGTGGGAAGGAGGAAATAATTCTTCTTTTGGAGGTTTAGGTGTCTTGTTGCTGTTATCTCTGTACAAAGAATTTCTTGGTTGTCTCATCCTTTTCTTGTGCTAGTTAAAAAAAGTATCTTACATTGCATTGTTTCTATTTTAGCATTATGTTATAACCTAAAACTACTTAAAAATATTAATGCAGTATAACTTTCTAACATAGCATATATAATATTCATTTTAATATCTGTGCAGAGCCAGCCATTTAATATGTACTTTTCACAATGTGGAGCTTAGCAACGCCTTGAAAGGAATAAGAGACTCGTCTTTACAAACAAACTGTGGATCTGCTGGTAAATAAAGTTAGATACTGAGAGATAAAAAAAAAAACAATGGGAAGGATTTCACTGATTGTCTTCACAATTTGTCTTCACAAACAAACTCTAGGTGATGAATAAAATTGATGCTGAGAGATGAAAGAAGCAATGGGAAGAACAATAAATTCCATAAGGAATTCCACTGAGTGATACAAGGAAAAGACAAAGTGGGGGCACATACATTAGAAGGGGGTCTTAGGTACTTTGGGAAGTCTGTATCTCTCAAGTACCTCAGCCAATGGGGAAAGAGACAGGGACATGTGGTTTGGAAATTAGGATAAAAAGAAAGGAGGCTGCATCCTCCAAAAATTGTAGAGACCCCAGGGGAAACCCCCCATGGCCTCTCCCTTTATTCTAATAAAGTTACAGGACTCCTATGTTTCCTTTTTAAACATAAATGTCTGGTGTTTGTGGATTGATTTTCCTGACACCCTGAACACACACCCCAACAAAACTGGAGAATGCTCCCCTACTCCACTCCCCCAGGACATGGTGTGAGGTGATATCAAATAACCTCAGGGTCTGGGCTGTGCTACTGCTGCCTGCTGATAAAGTTAGCTCTCCTGTCCTGGGTGGAGAAGCTGCTCCTGCCCTGGATGGAACCAGGACACTACAGCTGGGCAAGGATTGGCTTCCTGTGCTGTTTATAGAGACCTACAAAGCTCCTGGCTTCTCATCATGTCACTGACCATCTCCTGCCACTAGACCAAACATGTTTCATAGACAGACAATGAATATTAAGAGTTTTGGGAATGCTGAGGTCCCAGATGGGCTTGTACCTCTGCACAAATCTATGCGCAATTGTTCTAGATCCTCTGGATCCCTCTTGCATGGCCACTGATTCCTTTCCCTTCCCCCATCCTCAGGGTCACTCATGTCTACCTTTACGTGTCTGCAGCAGAGATGCTGCCCTTGCACTTCTGCTAGAAACATCACAATGACCAAGGGAGGTAGAGTCACAGCACTTATTTCACGCTGGAGTTAACACAAAGATGAGTCTAACCCATGTCCTACCTAGGTACAGCAGGTTTCCGTGGTGGATGCTGCTGGAGCTCTTGCCCTGTGGTGATGCTGAGCACTGTTTCTGACACATGGCCTCACAAGTCATGCTTTGGTTGACATCATGTGACTGCTGCTTGAGGAAAAATCTCAGTCACATATCTGAAACATCTGACCTGCTAATTTCACTGGCCAGAAGAGTAAACTAACATGAACTTTGAAAAACGCTGACACTGTAATTTCTTTATTTTATTGGCCAAATTTTAAGCCATTAGTTTCAATAACTCTTCAAGGTAATCTCTTTCAAAGCAGTTGAATCTCACAGCTAACTAGGCTCCCTCTCGGGATTTTGTCTGGAGCTTCTGCAGGCATGGAAGCTCCTACAGGACCAACTTTCAGCTATTTTTTTGTACAGGCATTTTTTCCCCATGCTGAAATACAGTAAACGTTTGTAGTAATTGGTCTAGGAGCTGAACGCCAATCACTATATTTAGACAGCAGCTGCACACAATTTATGTTGTTATGTAGTAAATTCCTGCAAGGTTTGGAAGGCTCTTTCAAGATCAGTGTTAAAATAGCTCCGGTGAAACCATTCCAGTCCTGACAAATAATTTTGGTGTCCTTTAACTGAGCTCTGCACAGCAGGTATGGCCCCTGGTTCTCAGAGAACACAGGAAAAAATTGCAGCTGGGTTATAATGAGAAAGAAGGAGTGGCTGAGACACTGCAGGAAGGTCACTGTGACCTACATCAACAGGGCAAAGTGTTCTACTCCCTGCAGGCAAAAATTTCAGTATGCAAGTCACTGTGAACTGATCTTCATTGGTTATAAAAGTTCTTCCTTGGGTATGGATTTCCAAAAGTTGAACAAAAAGAAGTGGTTTATGAAATGTATTAATCAACTCAGTCAACAACTCAACAACTCAGGTTGTACAGGAGCCATTCTTCAGTTCTGAAAAGCATACCTACTTTCTCAGTCCTGTCCTTTGACCAGTGAGCAGGACTCAGTTTTGTAATTGGCACCATGCAGGGATGGTGGAAGTGGCTGCTCAGGAAGACACATGCTGTGAGAGAGTCTCTTGTCAGGAGCAGCAGCAGTGTCCTGGAACAACATTTATGTCTTGGATATATTTTCATCTATGCTTCTGTCAGCAGCTTGACCAGAAAAAAAGTCCAGATTCCCCTTTAGCCATATTCCTGCCTTTTCTCTGCTGAATAAGCAGAGATGTGAGGACAGAACTGTCCAAGTTTATTGTGAGTTGAGGGCGCATGTTCATTTCTCACAGCCTTTTGAGCAGATCGCCACAGTAGATTGCCTTTCCTGTTATAAAATGGAGGGAACAACTTTAAGTAAGGACAAATTGATCAGCTCCACTTGATGTCAAATTTATAAATTTTTGTCCTCTGAATTTAATGCTGTCACTCTAATCTTGAGGGCTCCTGACTTAAGCTTGGGTTTCCCAAAGTTGAAAATGTGGCTGTGACACAAGAAAAGTCTGTTAGGAAATGTTTCCAAGTTGTTGGGGTTTTTTTCCCTAAAACACTCAGAAGTAACAATAATAAAAAGAGAAAATCTAGATGCTCAATTTGGATAGTTTTCTCCTTGTGCGAAAGGAGATACATTCCTTGTACATATCCCTACATTGCTGTTAGTGTGCTCATCAAGCAATGCCAGGACAAACCGACATCAGATCTGTTTAGCATGCCCAAGAAATTAGAAAATTGTTAAAAAACTGTGAACAGCTGTGAGAGTTTCTTTTTGAGAAACTTCAAAGTCTTGAATTTTCTGCAAGTTTAGAGAGAATTATTAGTCATCCAGGGCTGCATAGAAGTGTCACTACTGACCTTCGCCATGGAAGTAATTTATTTAATTTTATATAATTTTGCCTAATTTTATTTGGTCTTCTGACCAGATAGAAGAGGAAAAACAGCCATGCTTTGCTTGTGCTGATGGAGAAGATTCACAGGCTATATTACTGGGAGTGAAGGAGGGAAGAAGGAAAAGAGGAAGGGAAGCAGTGAGGGGAATGTCTCTGGGCCACCACGGGAAAATGATGGCACCCCAGCAGGAGGGATGGGAAGGGTCCTGGGAAAGGGGGAAAGGAAAAAGGGTTATTTTGGCGAGAGGCTGTAAAGCTGCAGATTTTGGGGCTGGCATTCTGTTTACCAGACAGTGTTTCTGAGTGGGGTTCTGCTTGGTATAAGCATACTGGGGACCCCAGCAGCCTGTGGCAAGCCCTGGTTTTCACTGTCCTGAAGAGACTTCCAGAAGAGGGATATGAATGTCAGTCAGTTGCACTGGGACCTGTAGGTGCCTCTGTGTTTGTCCAGTGCTGCTTGTAAAGGGTAAGAGAGATGGTGGGGCTGCTATAAAGAAGCACTTTCATGTTTATCCTACCAGAGAACAGCAGGATAAACATATTTGAGCCCCTGTCTCAGCAGGGGTTTTTGGCAGCAGCTCCAGAGGAGGCAGTAGTTGTAAGAAAACTTGTAGGATTTCAGACCTCTTCACATTGGGTAGCTGTATGTAAAGCATGCCAGGCACAGAATCTGCTGGTTTTGGCATGTGCTCCCCTTTTGCCCACTCTCAGTCAGGAACCTGGGGATGTTCTGTACGAGCACCACCATATCCACTAGGGTGTTTTTGAACGTGGTCACTGACCATGTTATTTTTGTCTTTATTTAAAGAGACACAGGAAGAGCTTGAAATGAGGATTTCAATAATGGCATCAAAGAAGCACCTCAAAACCTCTGCCTCTGAACATTAGCCTAGATCCTGATGCTATCAGGGTTTTGTGTAATTGCTACCAAAATATCACTTACATCTCCAAGGCCATTAAGGGAGCCAATGCCCAAATTAGCCCTCCACATTGCTGTTTCTAGAGCTACTGCAGAGCTACGTCAGCAGTGTGGGGGAGGATCAAAGCCCCAGCACAGTAGCCAGCCTTGACAGCCGGGGTGAGACTGGCCCCACTGCGGACAGGAGACCATGCTGACCATGTCTAGCATGACACAGGGGTTCTTTGTTTTCATAGCATAGACCCTTCCCCTCCTCCTTGCCTTGGAGACAGGGCTTGCCTGCTGGAAGAGCAATTATACAGTCAGGAGAGGACTGTGGCTTCCTATGTCTCCTACCTCGAGGGAAGCAAAGGCTCTCAGCACAAGGAGACTGATGCCCAGCTGCTGAAGAACCACATCACAAACATTGTCAAAAAGCTCAGCCGGGATATTGAGGTAGCAAAGAGCATTTCCCTTCTGCTAGTAGTGCAGCTCTGGCCCATGGTCCATCCAGCACTAAGACTAGCTCCAGTGGCAGCAAAGTTCTCACCCGGCCACCACATTGCAGTTAAATTCTGATTTTTGTCTTGTAAAGTGGCACTTGCAGTTACTCATGAAAACCAAGGAGAGGGGACTAGGGAAAGTAAAGGAAAAAAAGTCATATGAAATTAAAAGCAGATTAATGAGTCTTGGTGGTGTTTTGGTTCAAAGACTTAGATTCTATTTGCCTTCAGTATGTTTGTTGGAGTTTGGAGACTGAGCTCAAGGGAAATACAGATAGTGCAAGGTATTTTTTTCAAGGGAAATGAAGAGTGAATGTATTTCTATCTAAAGTATAACATCAAGACTCAAGCTTTGGTTTACTTCTTACTTTTCCTTACTCAAATATTCTAATCTATGCAAACTTTTTCATAACCAGAACTCTTCACAAAGTTCAGTACAGATGGCAATGAAAGTTCAGGCTCACTTTCTATTTAAACTGATAGATGGTTTTGTACTGGAGATGCATAATGGGTTTCCCTTCTTCTGCCTAAAGACCTTTGATTATTTACTATTATTTGTCAAATTTATATGTGACGTTTACCAGCCCCTGTTTCAGGCAAAGATGTAAAATACAAAAATATTCAGAAATAGAATTTCAGACTTTTTTGTTGTTGTTTTTGAAGCCTCAAATGTCATACAAATGCCACTAAATTCAATTACTTTTCTGTGTACTTCAATAAATAATTGATCTTCTATACACTTATCTCAAGAATTATGCAGTTGTGGCTCATCTGAATTTAATTTGAGTTAAAATTAAGGTCTATGCTAATTTCATACTGATTTTTTTTTCAAGACTTTGATAGTATGGTAGTAAGCAATGCTATAAAACCACTTCCTTATTTTAGACTATCCAGTTCCTCTAACACCATCTGCAGATCAAGTATCTGCAGTACAGCTTTGCTAGAAATATGCTCTAAGCATCTAAATATGCTGTAAGCATCCAAAAGTAATATTTTTCTTTGTTGTTGTAAATTGCTCTTCTCTAGGTCCTAATCCCAGGTGCTTGTTTGCTTAGTGTATTATGGTGTGAGGATTTGATAAGGCTAGAGCACTGACAGCACAGAAAACAATGAAATGAGAAATGTCAAAGCCTCTAAAGAATTAGCAGAGATTTGGAGAATTGCTTTTGGCATGTAGCAAATCAGAGTGGCTGATCAATGTTGATTTCTTAAGCATTAACTTAAAGAGAAAGGTTCCACGAGGAAATCTGATTCACTCATACTCTAAATCTTCCCCAAAGCAGGAAGAATATCCTTCAAAAAAGCCTGTGCTGGAGAAAATGCTGGTTTGCTGTTCCCACTAAGAATGAAACTGAGCCTGACTAAAGACACTCCTCTTAACACAATCCTCTTGAGACTAAAGACAGAGGCAGAGAAATATCCCAGTTAATCAGGGACATGAAAGGAACTAGTGCCAAGTGGAAAATCATAGAATGGTTGTCGATGGAAAGGGTCTTAAAGATCAGACCTTTGATTAGACATCCTTCATCAGGCCAGGACAGGATTGCAAACTGTAAGAGAAAAACATTTCTACTAAAAGTCTTGGGGTAGAGGAGAGATGTGCCTGCCATCAGTTCTGACAACACCCATAAGATAATTGTTTATCAGTTGAGAATCTGCACACAGACTCGGGGTGACCATCAGCCAGGAGCAGCATGGCTCCATTTTACCCAGGGCTGGTGAACTCCAGGACAGTAATGCTGGCAGGAGTCCAGGGAAAAAGATGGAGAAGGAGGCTTTTGATTTCCCTCAATAAATAAAAGGCAGCTGCTTTTCACCCTAATGAATGGCTGTATCTCGTCCTGCTTTTGAAGCAAGGGTTTGGTGGTCCCATTCTGTATCTCTGTCTTCATGGACATGTGGTATCAGGCTTGCATGAGTGTTAAATGCACTGCCAAAAATACACTGGTGTTATGCAGTACATTCCACCCTTTAAGAATGTTGTTTTCTGATGCAGAACAAAAATGGGAATGCCCAGGATACTCAGAATTTTGGTTGTCCATACTCTGTGTGCAAGGGGGGTGAGGAACAGGTGCATAAATGACAGATTTTAAATAATTTTTTATTTCAGAGTTATTACAGCTTTCTCCATCACCTGTGCCCCAGGTTTGGTGGAGGTTGAATTGTCTCCCTTTGCTGGAAAAGTGCGACTGGCACAGCTATGACACAACCCAGCAGGACTGTCCCTGTGCCCAACCACACCTCCAAGCCTGTGGGACCGACAAACCCATCAGCAACAATTCTTGCAAACTTTAGGCATTTACAATTGAAATTTTCCTTCATATTTGTCCTTTTCTATATTATTAAAAAATAAAATCCACTCAGCGGGGAACATTTCAACTAAAAAGCCAATAAAAGAAACTGTATTTTACAGAACAGAGTATTTATTTTTCAAGGGTTAGAGCTGTGCTTTGACTGGATGAGTGTTGTGTAGCGCTGAATTACACTGAAATATCAGCCTCAGGCCTCTCTTTTCAGCCTGGCAACTAAAATCAGATTTTTAAAAACCATTCCCTGGCTCCTGTCTGTATCTGTTAAAGGTCACAGAAACTGCACAAGGGTTTCCTTAAATTAATATTTGTGACCTATTCAGATACTATCAGGATGAGTCACTTCAGAAGAGCCTACTCCTTCCATCTTTAGATCAGACTTCTAAAATTGCAATGAATCACAAATGAGGACACATACTGAATTATAAGGGTAGGAAGAGATGTCAAAGACCTACTTCTGCTGGGCTCTATCCTGGTTCAGAGCTGGTAGGGTGTATCCAGAAGCACTTTGGCAGCAGGTCTGTGCTTTCACTGGAACCAAACCCTGCCCTGCACACAATAAGGACGTCCCTTCATGCAAATGCCTTCTCCACTTAGCCATTGACCCCCTCCTAGGAAACACCCGGTGTTCCCTGCTAAAAGGAAGACAAAGTAGTGTGTTATTCTTTAAGGGCTGCACTGCACTGCAGGAGTTTGAGGGGCAGAATAAAATTAATTTCCCAATTTTTGCATTTCCTAGTTTCTTGTACCCTTTTCCACCTAAAGTGTATTTCTGAAGGGAAAATGGATGCATTATTTGTGCAGATATAAATTTTTGAGAAAAAAATGTAGTTGCTTTCCCCAAGAGAGAAAAACAAGCTGAGGCACTGAAAAAGGCTTTCCACAGAAGTTGTAGATGCCCCATCTGTTCAAAGCCAGATTGGATGGGCTTTGAGCAGCCTGGTCTAATGGAATGTCTCCCAGGGAAGCTGGAATAAGACAACCTTTAAGGTCCTTTCCAACCCATTTTGTGATTCTGTGATTCTGTGACCTGCTCCCAGAAATGGTACTTTGAGTTGTATTTTGAAATGCTCATTTTGAGATGCAAACAAGGATATGGGATTGTGCCACTATGGAAACTAATTTGGCAGTTCAAAGTCTGACCATAAATAGATCTAGTATTGGAGACCTATGTGGAAGAATGACAATGTGTTGTTTAAGACAGTTTAAAAGGTGAACACTCTAAAATGAGTTACCTCCCCTTAGTTTCAACCAATCCCTTTCCACCAACAAGGAGAAAATTAATAAGTGCAGAAACAAGGGAAAAACCCAACAGTTTACTAACAAGCAAAGCAGCAACAGGAAAAAAGTGGATAATCACTAGGTATGAAATCTCTCAATCTCACGAACTCCTCAGGAACAAAGAGAAACACAGAATGGCAGGGTAATTCCCACCCTTCCCAAGATGAAGGCTTCCACGGGCAACCTCACGTAGGGAGAAAAAGGGATGCGGCTTCAGCCTTTCTCCCCCTCTTTACTGCTTATCCCTCAGAGCAGCAGCACCTCTGCTGAGAAAGGCACTGGCTCAGGGTCTGGAACTCATCCAGGGGCTTTGCCTTCCCATGGCCTGGGACGGCAGCACAGGGCAAGGCAAGGCAGGGCAGGGCAGGGCAAGGCTGGGCTGGGCTGGGCAAGGCAGGGCAGGGCAAGGCAAGGCTGGGCAAGGCAGGGCAGGGCAGGGCAGGGCAAGGCAGGGCAAGGCTGGGCTGGGCTGGGCAGGGCAAGGCAGGGCAAGGCAGGGCAAGGCAGGGCTGGGCTGGGCTGGGCAGGACTGGGCAAGGCAGGGCAAGGCAGGGCAGGGCAGGGGAAGGCAAGGCTGGGCAAGGCAGGGCAGGGCAGGGCAGGGCAAGGCTGGGCTGGGCTGGGCTGGGCTGGGCAGGGCAGGGCAGGGCAGAGCAAGGCAGGGCAAGGCAGGGCAGGGCAAGGCAAGGCAGGGCAGGGCAAGGCTGGGCTGGGCAGGGCAAGGCAGGGCAGGGCAGGGGTGGGCAAGGCAGGGCAAAGCAGGGCAAGGCTGGGCTGGGCAGGGCTGGGCCGGGCAAGGCAGGGCAAGGCAGGGCAAGGCAGGGCAGGGCAGGGCAGGGCTGGGCTGGGCTGGGCAGGGCTGGGCCGGGCAAGGCAAGGCTGGGCAAGGCTGGGCTGGGCAGGGCAAGGCAGGGCAGGGCAAGGCAAGGCAAGGCAAGGCAGGACAAGGCTGGGCTGGGCTGGGCTGGGCAAGGCAAGGCAAGGCAGGACAAGGCAAGGCAAGGCTGGGCAAGGCAGGGCAGGGCAGGACAAGGCTGGGCTGGGCTGGGCAAGGCAAGGCAAGGCAAGGCAGGACAAGGCAAGGCAAGGCTGGGCAAGGCAGGGCAGGGCAGGGCAGGGCAAGGCTGTGCTGGGCAGGGCTGGGCAAGGCAGGGCAGGGCGAGGCAAGGCAAGGCAAGGCAAGGCAGGGCAGGGCAGGGCAGGGCAGGGCAAGGCGGGGCAGGGCAAGGCAAGGCAAGGCAGGGCACAGTCATAAGGGCTCCTTGCTGGAGCGCAGCCACCTGGCCCAGAGGAGCTGCAGCTGCAGGCAAACGCTTGCACAAGTTCCCTTGAGGCAGTACAAGGGAGAAAAAAAAAATTAAAAATAAACAAAGTAGAGAGAGCTTCCCTTCCCTCCTGGTGCTTTGACCTTCTAAAGGGACCACGGTAAACCTCCAAGCCTTGGAATTCCATTTCTGAATGGCATTAAAGTAACAAATTTTTGGCACAAATGGATGTGGAATACAGCAGCATTTGGGTTATCCTAGGACACTGATTTTAATTTCTGCTAGCCCATTGGTACAGAGACAATTCAGAGTAGCATAAATGTACTTCACACATTTTTATATCTCCGTTTTAGTGCCAGATATAAGCTTTCACTCTGTCATGTTAGAAAAAATTTCAAGCCAGGAAAAAGTGACTATACTTTCCTGTCTTATTCTTCACCACACACTTAAAATTTTGGTGATTTTTTTCTTTTCTATCTTGTCTGGATTTCATCTGAAGTAGTTATTTCTTCCTACTTATAAAACTCTGCAGTTTTTTTCAGTAAAATCTGTATTTTTTTTCTTTTGGAAAGTAGGTCTTGTTGAGGAAACTTGAGTTGTTCCTTTGGTGAGATTATAAATTTCCATCGATACAAGTAATTGGCTGTATTTAACATGTGTGGACTTTCATAGGGCACTTTGTAACTAAAAATACTATGATTCAAAAAGAAAGACAAAGTGGAACTGTGCTGTGTAAGAGAACACATAGATAAACAATTGTCTGAATGGATATATCAGAAAAAGCAATTATTAAGAAAGAAATCTTCTTGAACTAGCCTTTTTTTTTTTTTTTGCTTTTTTTTTTTTTTTTTTTTTTTAACTCCCGAGGCCACTTATACACTTTTCCCATAAAACTCCACTGTTGACATTTTTGGATAACACAAAAATAGATCAAGTAAGAACAAGGCAATAATAAAGAATAACTAGTAATATTGTCAATGTGGTCTGACTGAGAAATTCCAAACAAGTACTATTTCATGACTGAGTGTCCCCTGAAAAGTTTGGGGAATACAGAAGGTAAATAATTAAATAACTTTTGTAATGATGCAGCATAAGAAATGCCAGTAGTCTGGCCTTGGGCAAGAAAGGCACAGAGAAACATGGAGCTTAAAAACACTCTTCGTATGGCACAGCATAGTGTACCAACCCCAGTGTCACCTTTCTGAAATTAAGAAAATTATGTGGTGTAAAGAAGAGCCAGGAATGCAAAGATGGGATAGGAAAATTTGCTGTGTGAGGGTCTATGCACAATTTATAGAAAATAAATGCATCCAAAGATGTCTTCCTTTCTGTGTATAATTACCAGGAGATCAAGGAAAAAAATCATAGGGTACTAAAGGATTCCAGACTACTGAAGACAGAGACAGGGAATCCAAGATGAGAAATTGATGCCAACACATCCAAAATTGGCAAAGAAAGATGTGGGGGCATTTTAATTCTGTGGTTGATTTACATTAGAACAAAATAGATGAACCTGCAAGAGTCTCCTGATGTTTTTACATTCAGGTTGACGGACTTACTAGGCTTATGCTTTTAGGAAAGCCATGACCTCATTCTCCAGTGTTTGCCTAGGTGTGATGCTTCTCTTCATCATCTGCACTGGAGCTTGGTCCCATCTTCTGTGCTGGGGTGTCTGTCTGCAGCAGAGGAAAGAAGAGCAGTTTGGGAAAGGAGGACAAGAGGATCATTGTGGGAAAAAAGGCCAGTCCACTTCTACTTGCATGAAGAAGGACAAAGTCTACCCATGCTCAGAAGAAACAACAGGCTGAGCACTCACCAAGCTCCACAACAATGTTATGGGGCCCCCTCTTCCCTCCTTGTCCATACATTAGGTGCACTGGTTAGTGTTTCCCACATCTGAAAAGGGGGATCTCAGAACAAGTGAAAATAGAAAATGTACAATGAAGGCACCAAAGTAATCATTGTATGATGCTAGAAACAAAGTCCTTGGCCCTTTTTTTTTTAAGGTGAGAAAAATGAAAATGACATTAAAGGAAAATTAAGTTAAAGGAAAGCTTCATTAAAAGCAACTGGAATTGCACTTCCAGACCTGCCATTTCAATGGCATTTCAACGACAACATTATAATACAGTTTTACATGAATGATTGCCATAAAGCTGAGGCATAGTGTAGTTTGGTGTGATTCAGGATTTATCAGTGCTTTCTTGGGTTTTTTGCTGCTGAAGTTCCCCTTGGGAAATGCCAAGCTTTAACTGCGTTCCTGCCACCAGCACTGTGGTTGAGATGCGAGCCGGAACTGACAGAGGACTGCCACTACATCATTAATTTTTCACATTTTCCTGTTCTCAAGTTTCAGGATTTGAAATTGTTATGTACTTTCAGAACAGTACAGAGTGATAGGAGACAAATGCTCATGTTTATGTAATTTACACTATTGAGTCAGATGAGACCTTCCAAATGCAAACTTGTAATGGCAGCTTTTCTCTTTATTTGTAGCCCAACCTTAATCCAATACCATCTGGGAATAAATAAACTTTAAAGGGAGTAACTGCTCTTTCTCACAGCAGATGATATATTCTCCTATATTCCGTCATATATAAAATATTAATGTGGACTGGTTCTTAATTCAATTTGTGTCTATTCTTTTACTGTCTCGTCCCTAGAAAAATAGATGGATACTTGCTGACTGTGGTGTGTTTTGTTAACTTTTGGACCTTCTGAGTACATTTCTACATTATGTAAACATTTATGTGTCAAGTAGCAGCGATCTTTTAAGAACAGCCTTCAACATTTCAGCTATACTGGCATTCCCATTGAATGAAATTATATTTAATTTGCATTCATAAGAATTTCATTTGGTGTGGGAATATCTATGACAGTAACAAGTATTAGGTAATAAACTGTAAAAAATGCCACTCTTCTGATAAATACAGATTCATTTTTTTCAGTCACACTGAGAAAAGAATAAATGAATTAAAAAATGAATAAACAATCCACAGATGGTTACATGTGCATTACTTTATCTCATAGACATTTTTGTTGCTCAGGGAAAAGGTCCAACACAATACTATGCAATCAAAAGCCCTGGTGTGCACCTGTGAGGTTGTTCAACTCTTCATGAAATGCAATACTTTGGGAAGTACAGCAGTCTAATATACACTGTTCCTCCCATGATTTTAAATTATAAAGGTCCTTGAAATATATGGATGACTTTCATCTCTAATTAAATGCTTTGATATAATCATCAGAGGCTTTAATTTCCTTATACTTTTTAATCTATATTCAAAGCTCACATTTTCTGTACTATTCCCAGTCCATCTGCACTGGTGCTGGCATTCTCCTCAGATTCTGTTTTCTGTAACTGGAAAATCATGATCTCACTGTAAGCTGTGGAATGTCTCCTCTGGGAAACAACAATTTAGAGTAACATTTATACAAATCCCAAGCATCCCCATTCTCTTCCTCAAGCAGTCTGCCAAACTGCAATAAAGCATTTAACCACTTTGCACACAATAATGATGTTATGTGAAGGGAAAATGAGATGTCAGAAGGCACAAAGGTGCATCAAGTCTTGAGACACTTTGAAGGCACTTGAGGGTCTTTGCAAAGCTTTCCATATCTGTGGGTCCTCAGGCTGGGCTCTCAACCCTCCAGCTACGCAGTAATGTGGATGTAGTTGCATTAACTCCATGCTGAAACCTCCTTCTCTCTTCAAACCGCCTATTGGTAAGAATTCCTTATAGACAATATTCAGTATTCTTTTTCTTGTAACTGAATGTCTACTCCATTAATCCTCTTCTTTCTTACCTTGTGTGCTGCTTGTGAATCCTTGCAGCTCTTGCCTTGGGTTTCCCAGGGGAGCGATGAGCCCTGGTCCTCTGGTTCTTCAAATCCATGCCTCCTTTTGATTGCAGCTCTGGCCTTTGCCTCTCTTATCTGCATTTAACTTGTATTTGCTTGCTCTATGCACTCCAGATGTGTACCTCAGTGTCCATGCATCACCAATGCATCACCAGGTGATGACAAAAAGCTGGTCTATTTAGGCTGTCAGCAGCGTGATTGAGGGCTTTTCATTATGGTAATTCACTCTGACTGCTTTAATGTGATGAACAGGTTGCCATGAAGCAGCAGAACAAACCTCTTAATCAGCACCCATTTGAAACACTAAGAGAAAGCTAATGAAGATCTATGCCATAAAAGAATTATAATGAAAACACAAAATGAAAGTGTGTTGTCCCACAAGCTAATTAACAAAGTCAGGCACTAAATGCCATCTGTAAGAAAGGTATAGACCAATTAACTTTCCATACTTTAAAGAAAGGTACAAAATACAAAAATTCTATTTACCTTTATAATTGTGGTTAATTTGTGACTTGCCTAATATACAAAAGAAAAAAATCTTTATGCATTTGCACACCTACCCACTTCTCAGACAGCTGCCTGGGACAGTGATGCTGCTGATGAAGAAAGGTGAGCACACCTTAGAGTGGCTGCACAACCTCATGAGCCCACAGTTTTGTGATTTATTTGTTTATCATTTACTTAGTGCATGTTTGCTACTGTAGATTCAGAAATACTTTTGGGGTGAGATGTTACTCTTGTGAAGGTTTAGAGAAGAGGGAGATCCAGGAAAGGATGCAATGAACAGAAGTATCTTGCATCCATATTCAGAACAATGAAAAACAGCTAAGCACTGAATAGCAGACCTAGTGCAAAAAATTTAAAATCTGAATGCAACAATTCTTCACTAACAATATTTCAAAGGCCATAGTTCTACCCCTTAAAATTGTAAGTAACTGAGTAAAGAATTATTTGAAGTAAAACTTAATCTGAGTTCTATTCAGCAGTAAAAATAGCCTAGAACTTTAAAAGAAAATTCTCGTCAAGAGAAAGGAAAATGAATATAGGTGAATGAGGCAATAACAGGCTAAAGTGGTCAGCATATTAAAGTTGGGGAAAGAGAAGGAGAAACAGGGAGACGGAGAGCAGTAAATGATAGAGATCAAGATTTTGTGAAAGGCACATGAAATATCACCAATCTGAGGGAAGAAAAACCAGAAAAATGTCAGAAAAGAAACTGGAAACTGAATAGAAGTAAAAGCTGAGATTATCAAAAGCTAATGAGACCCTACTGATGTTGTGATCAGAAATAGAAATCTTGGAGGGAGGAGGCTTTGTAGACACAAAGATGTGTTGGCATTGAATATTTAAAATAAAATATTTAGTATTTATTTACTAAATATCAAGATATTTTCCAGTTAATATAAAATTTAAATAAATTCAATGTCCTTTAGGGAATATCTGTCTCCTTTCACACTTCTGCTTTAGAAGTCTACCAGATTTATGTGCTCTTTTTATAGAACTGAAATAAAATTTAACTTCTGGAACAGACTGGATCTTCTGCATATAACTTGCCAAATCAAAAGCAGTTTTAAAGCCCTGTTACCTCCTCAATTAATGTGCAGCTGTCAGGGACCCAGTCATCTTTGACTGCAGTCTGCAGTTGTGCTGAAAATGTACAAAGTGATATTTTTACTGAAATACTGATGAATTTTAAACACATTGCAGGATTTCATGGTAATTGAGCCTTGCTCAGAAATTTGATGTTTTGCAGAAGAGTGGATGTTTATCTCTTCTTTCTTGGAGCCAGTTAGGTTAGAATAGCTGCATTCTGCTGCCTAGAGTAATTTCAACAGATATATTAGATAGAACAATTTTCACATATGAAAATTAACTGTAGTACTACTGGAGTATGCTCTTATTAAATATCTGTGAGTATCTCTTCATTAATATTTCAAGTCTTTGCTGGGCCAAAGAGTGCAGTAAACTATCTGTGGCCTTACTCCTGCTATGTATATATATAGTTGTAAGCTCCATGGAAGAGGGAGAAAGTTTAAAAAGTAAAATAATTACATCATCATCATCATCATAATCATCATCATCAATAATAATAATAATAATAATAATAATAATAATAATAATAATAATAATAATAATAATAATAATAATAATAATAATAATAATAATAATAATAATAATTTTGTCATGGGCAAGTGTGTCCCTCCAGATTGAGCCCAGCCACCGTCATCCTCCTCGGCATCTTGGCTGAGGCTGGCAGGATCTGCATCCCAAAGGGACCCTTATGCTCATTTGATCTGAACCACAGAGGGCATGTAACCTCATAAGGTAACCACTAGTGTTGTACATAACAATAATTTTTAGTATTTTTAATATAACTTTATAAAAAGTCAATTATATCCACAGTTCTCCCTTTCTCCTCAAGGCAGGCTTTACCAAATCTTTCCAAGTCACCTAAACACAGTCTCAAATAACTAATTTTTAGGTATAAATATCTTCTTTCTCCTTTTCCATTTGCACAGAAATTGAAGTAGAATCAGATGCCAGCTTCCAGGGTTTTGTTTTGAGCCTTTGAACAAAACTGACCATTGATTCTAGTTTATGCATAATTTATTCACCTTATTCCAGTGTCCCTGGTCAGGACAGGGTTAATTTTTGTAGTAACCACAAGAGGCCTGAGGGAACACAGAGGTTTTTGGACACTACTCATGTAACAAACAGCCCTGTGGACCTCTCCTTCCCCTGCTGAGGTGGGAATCTCCTCTGCATCACAAACACACCATCCCAGCAGCATTTTATTTTCTTTTGAACAAAGATTAGTGCCTCAGAAAACAAACTTTTTGACCACAGGCGCTTGGTTTAAACTAAAAATACCAAACCCAATGCAACAATTTTTTGTTCTTGAAATATTAAATCTTAGAACGACTCAAATGACAAATAGTGTTAAACTGACTTAATAACTGCTTCTCTAAGGGAACTGTTTGAACGTAAAAGAGAGCTTTAGATGAAGTGTTAGGAATAAATTGTTTATTGTGGGGGTGGTGAAGTGCTAGCAGAGGTTGCTTGGAGAAGCTGTGGATAACACTTCCCTGGAGCTGTTGAAACCAGGCTGGACAGGGCTTGGAGCAAGCTGGGCTGGGGAATGTGTCCCGGGACAAGGCGGGGGGCTTGGAACAAGATGATCTCTAAGACCCCTTCCAACCCAAACCATTCTATGATTGTGATTTTGAAAAGATACCGCCTATAGCAAACTGAAATAACATATGAATTGGATAGATTTTGCTACTGTTACGGTTTTTTTCCCACTCTTACAGTCATTATCACTTCATTTGACTGATGCAGAGCTGTTATTACTTGCTCTCTTATGTCAAACACTTCAGTTCAAACATCATTTTAAAAAGTGGTATTAAATATTAGAAGGACTGGAAGCAAGCAGGCTTTTCATCCTAACTGAGGCCCAAACAAATTGTAAGTGGTTATTGCTTACTAGCAAGCATATATTTGAAATTAAGACAATGACATTGAAATTTTTGTGATACTTGCCTGTCTTCAGGTTCTGCCTGTTGTAATGCCTTTGTGTGGGCTTTCACATGTCTGTCCAACTGTTGCCCTAAAGGCAACTCTGCATTCTCTTTTTGTTTTACTTCCAAACATTTTTATTGGAAGTATTATTTATAAATAATAAATTTGAAAATTTATAAATAATTTTCAAACTGCATTCTCGGATGCCCAACAACACAGTCTATGTTAAATGGGATGGTGTTGTTTCTTCATAAAGAGTTAAATCAAATGTGAAATTCACACTTTTCACCCCTCAGGAATTTCCCTAAAGTAGACACACTGCAGAAATTTATTTTGGCATGTAGGTGCAACCTTCAAGATAAGGACCAATGAAAAAATTAAATTTAGGAGTCACTAGGAGCTATTGAGGACATTTGGAGTAATTTAAACAATTTACTCAAGTGACTCAAGACTACTCCATGGTCTGACACAGACGTAGTCATAATTTTAGGTTGACAAGTATTCTAAATGACTTCAGGGATCAGCTACCCTTTCACCAGATGTGCACAGAAGCACCAGTGACATGCTCTCAGGAAATCCAAGCCTCGCACAGGCATTGGCTTGGTAAAGGAGACACTGGTGAGACTCTCTAGGAAGACATCCCACTACACTGGGGTGGCCTCCGGGCATGCCAGGGACAGGAATGAGCAGCAACACTGCTTCACCCTGATCCCAGGAGGTACCAAACCATGCACACGAACCTGAGATCCAACACAAAACCAGGTGCCTTAGGACACAGCCAGCAAAATGGTGAATTATGATCAGAGTATACAGACATTAATTTTGGAAGGGAAATCTGCAAGATAAGGTTCAACCCTTTGATCAAGCAGGGCCAACAGCAAAGTCAGGGCCTGATCCTCATCCGTGGGGTTTTTGTTCCCAAAGACAGAGATCACACAGAGCACTGGACATCCTGGGAAAGGAAGTAATCCTGGATTATGGCACCACTTTACATCTGTGTAACCCAAATGTACTCAGCCATGGTGTTTCCCTGTACCAAGGTGAGCCCCCACAGAGCACCATCCAGTATCATTCATTGACAAGGAATTATAGAATGATGATCTCTTCTTCCTTAGAAAAGGAAGAGATTTTCTGTTCCAGGTTTTAAACTTAAACAAGCACTCACCATCGTGTGGTCAGTAATAATATGGCATGTTTCTGTTTCACAGCAGCAGTTAGTCCTTGGCACAAAACCAAGCCTTTCAATTAATTCCTTCACAGCTTTTAGTTTCTCTTCCTTTGCTTCCAGAATTCAAAAGCAATTAGAACATGATTCTTCTGTATCTTAGCCTCAGGGTGAAGGCTGCAGATTAAAATTAGATTTAGAAATTGCTTAGAACTATTATGCTCCTAGACTTTATTCTCCATTTGTTCTGCCTGATGATAATCTTTTGTACTCAAGGCAACCAACACTTAGTGCAGCCAGGAAGTTATTAAAAATGTTTTTGACTTCTCAGTTGGTTTCTCAAAGGTATAATTTGAATTTCCTTCCTCCACTAACAGATTTTGTGATTATTTTGCAGAAAGCACACCAATAAATGTAGTTACCCTTCCCTAAGACAGAATGCTGTGACAAAAAACCACAGCATTACCAGGAGTTAAATATTTTAAAGCCCCTCTTAAATAAGTTGAATAAGGAATGCATTATTGTGTGTACACATACAAGCACACAGAGGCATGTATGGTGCTCCTTTGCATTTCATTTCAGTGGAAGCACAGCTCAGGCCCTGGGAGCTGAAGGAAACCTCAGCAGGGGTGCCAGAGAAATGCAGGTGATGACCTTCAGCCTGCACCAGGAGGGCAGCTCTGCGCAGCAGGTCCTGCTCTGGCAGCTGTCCTCAGCAACACTGCTCTGCACATCCGTCTGAGAGGGAATGCCATCCCGAGGGATGCTGGATCTGGCAGGCTGTCTGCGGGTGATGGAGCCATCCTGGGAGCGCGGGGCAGCAGCTCTGTTATTCACGGAAATGACTCACTCCATCAGCCACCTGTGCCCCGCAGCAGTGTCCGTAAACTCAGAGCCCTGTTCCAACACAACAATTCTGCCAGGTTGGCAAACACCTTCCCTGCGAGGCAGAGCCACAGGACTCCCTTGTGTTGCAAGGGCTAAAGAAGGTCTGAGGAGTTAGACCCTACTGACAAGACTTGGAGCTGACCAGAGGATGCGGTGCAACTTGAAGACCAAGGGGTGGGCAACCGGGCAGCTCAGGGTTGAGCACACCAGCAAGGGGAATTGCCCCCAAGAGCTGTACTGGCTCGGAAGTGGGAGGGCACAGCCTGCCATCCCCCAGACAGACAGCTCTTTCAGGGCTCAGCCTCATTATTTGTGCCAGCAGCTGGGCTGGGTTTACACCACTGCATTGCACTTCTTTGGTTGGAAAGCTTGAGATGGGCTCATGAAAGCAACTTGAAAAGGATTAGTTATGTTCAGAGTCTCACACTGCACAGTATGAGATGAAATCACTGGATTTAAAGGATTGAATAAAAATAAATAAACAAATAAATATTTTAAAACATATTTGTCCTGGCCCAGACAGGAAAAGAAATTTCCTGGTTTACTTGGTTCATTATGGAAAAGACAATTGACACTTTCTCTGGGATACCAGACCTCCCCTTGCAATTTATGGAGTGCCATCCCACATAGGATTAGAAAGCTAGACCAACTGAACATATGGATAGCAGAAGACAGGTTAACGTGCTCATGAACATGTATTATGTATTTAAAAGAAAGAGCAGAAAAAGAGCAGAAGAAAAGCTGGTATGTCCATCACTAAAACCTGATAAACCACACTAAAAAATTGATAAACCACAGAAGTATGAAAAGTTGTATCAGATGAAAAGTGATTTAAAAAACTGCATGCAAGAACTGCCAAATTTAAAAGACAGATCTGGAAAGAGCTTGAGGAAGTGCAAAATGAAGAGATCATATGAGAATGGGATTTCATTCAATTTATTTTAAAAATACATTTTTACAGTAACCTGCTGCTGCAGAAACCACTTTCCAACAAGGACAAAAAGATATTGAAATGACTCTGTCTCTCTCTCAAACCCCTCACACAGCCATCTCTCAGTTTAGCCCACCTGTCTTTGCAAACAGCCAGCATGACTTTGGCACAAGTTTCAAGGTAATGGTCTTTCATTTAATGGTAATGTCATAATCTGTTTTCCAGCTTTTTTAGAGTACCCATTTCTTTTTAGAAAGATCCCTAATCTTCATATGGAGGCAGCAGTGATTCTCTCATATAGATCTTGCTGCTGTGATCATATTTAATGGTTTTATGTTATTTCAATACTTTATTCCCCATTCTCCACCAACAGTGGCTGGACAAAGAGACAACTGGATGAGTTGCAGCTACTTAACATAGAGCATGCATTGTGTAAATGAAGAGGGAAGCAGTCAGATGGCGTTGCTGGTACATGGTGGCTGCTTCTTATGGGGACAGTCACAGTGATGTATCTCACAAAGCATAAGGCGCTTCACCAGATGATTCTGACTGTTCACAGCAATTACAAAGACTTTCTCCCGAGTACCTGGTCTGCTCCAGGAAGATTTCACTCACTGTAATCTGTTCTGTGTGACTCAAACCTTTTCCATTGTAATACTCTCCCATTTGCAGCTGATGGTGGAAAGACAGTGGATGTAGCAGGTTTTATATATATATATATATATATATATATATATGTATGTATGTATATAAAATCACTCAGCCCTCTCTCCAAAGGAACAGAAGTCTGAAAATCACTGCATGAGTATTTCACATTTTATATGTTCTCAACCTAAAACCTAAAACCTGAGCATCTGGTTTCTCATCTTTCAGGATGTTTGTGATCAAGTACTCCAGCTCTTTACTTTCCCTCCAATTCCTTCATCATCTGCAACACACCAGTAAGCCTTGCCCCAGGGCTGTAGTAAACTAAGCTCTCTGTTATTTAAGGTCTTTATGCAGCTTGACAAGATAAGGCTTAGCTGTCTACAAGACCTTCTGAGTGAGCACAAGATAGCTCTCAAAGAAAGTCACGGCTAAGAAATTTCAGAATAAAAGATCTTGGTACTGAGAGAGTTCTTTACTTCAAGGAAGTTGAAAATAAACCTGTGGAAAATGAGGACAGAAGAGCTCTGTTTATATCAAACTTTGGCCATGCTTGTGTTCAAACTCAAGTCCAAGGACTGCTTCCCCTTGACAGTCCTCTGGCAGGGCTGACCCTGCAACAGGGGAGAAGGAGGCTGCTGAAGAGATGCAGAGCAGCTTGAAGAGGACAGAGGCAGCCTCTTGACTGTCTCAGCAGCTGTTGGTGCTGCAGCACAGACTGGGGTTCTGGAAATCAGAGATGTGTCTGGAATCTGTAAAATTGCAAGCACTATGAAGCAGTTTGTTTTGACTGCAGCAGTGACAAAACGAATCCATATTAAAGAACTGTTCCAAAAAGAAAAACATGTCATTGGCAGCCACGTTACAATATGCACTTCAAGAAAAAAATAGAAGGCTGCTCAGTTCTTACTTCCTAAGCAATTAACACCTATGTCAGATGCAGAACAAACAAAAAGAGCTTCTGCACCGTAATTTGAAAGTTACTGCAATCAGTGAGGTAACAGCATTTTACAATTCTACAATTCTTCAGTCTTTATTGACAGTAGTTGAGTGTACAGTGGTGCAAAAAATGTGTATCAGGTGCTCTGTATCTGTTTTGGAAAAACTGTGTCTGCACACTCCTATCTCTCCCTTTTTATACACTTAGCACAAACAGCTGGGGAAGCTGAGCTCCCATTCTCCTAGAAGTGCACAACAGAACAGTGTTCATCTCAGATGAGGAGTAAGTCTATTTATACTTCCTACAACTTTGGGAAATCCACAGCACCAACTCTGCTATCTGGTAGGCAAACTGCAGAGCCACAGTATCAGCATCTGATGGAAAACCCAGAGTTTTTGATTGTGGTGTTGAAAAAAAACAAACCAACAAGAAACTCCCAATGCTCAATGGAAAAATAGCATTAAAAGCAAACAATTCTGCCCTTTTTAAAAGACAGACAGTGTCTTCTTTCTGCCATGTCACATGCCTGAGGTCAATCACAGCTGCAATTATGCTTGGTATTGTCCAATGTATTGGAAGACAGCTCCCAGTAACAAGAAGCTTGCAACCCAAGCTGCTATTGTGTTTTCCCAAGATACAATTAAATAATGGGATAGATTGGATTTAACATGATTTGTATTAAACATGGGTCAGAAATCTTTGCAGAGACAAAGAATCAACTTTTCATGTGTTGAAAGCAACCACTATTTAATGTATTGTTCCTATTCTTTACAGGACTTCAGTAAATCAAGTCCTGTTCATGAATCTATGGAGCTGCTCAAATACAGAACACAAAATGAAACTTAAAAGAAAAAATCAGAAAGACATGAAAAAACCACTATCCAAGCGACCTCCCAGAAGAGTGACCACCAAGAGCAAGCCTGGCCAAGTCTTAGAGGTGCTCTCTCTAGTGAGAATCAGCATGGGGTTAAAAAAGCCACCTCTAGTATCTGCAGCCATGAAATGATCTACCTTCAGTTCATTAGATCTCATTCCATTCTGCCTTCAGCATAAACCAACATAATAACTTACAGTTGGCAATGTTTATTTTTTTCCCACTTTACAACAAGAGCAGCCAAAGAACACTGACTTCTAGGCAGTGAAATCCATAAGCAATTCTCAATTACCCAAATCAATGATGCATATATGGCTTTGTATTTTGCTGTGCTCTACATTACATAAAAGACGTGGTTGCCTCAAGTTGCAAGAATTTACAAGCTTTGCCAGTGTTACAGCAGACTTGCTACAATGTGCAATTTTGTAGAGGCCATACATTGCTTAAAAATCAGGGGAGCAAGACTTTTACCTCATGTTGTTGAATTTTACAAAAGCTTAAATGGGAAAAAAGGCCAGTCCACTTCTACTTGCATGAAGAAGGACAAAGTCTACCCATGCTCAGAAGAAACAACAGGCTGAGCACTCACCAAGCTCCACAACAATGTTATGGGGCCCCCTCTTCCCTCCTTGTCCATACATTAGGTGCACTGGTTAGTGTTTCCCACATCTGAAAAGGGGGATCTCAGAACAAGTGAAAATAGAAAATGTACAATGAAGGCACCAAAGTAATCATTGTATGATGCTAGAAACAAAGTCCTTGGCCCTTTTTTTTTTAAGGTGAGAAAAATGAAAATGACATTAAAGGAAAATTAAGTTAAAGGAAAGCTTCATTAAAAGCAACTGGAATTGCACTTCCAGACCTGCCATTTCAATGGCATTTCAACGACAACATTATAATACAGTTTTACATGAATGATTGCCATAAAGCTGAGGCATAGTGTAGTTTGGTGTGATTCAGGATTTATCAGTGCTTTCTTGGGTTTTTTGCTGCTGAAGTTCCCCTTGGGAAATGCCAAGCTTTAACTGCGTTCCTGCCACCAGCACTGTGGTTGAGATGCGAGCCGGAACTGACAGAGGACTGCCACTACATCATTAATTTTTCACATTTTCCTGTTCTCAAGTTTCAGGATTTGAAATTGTTATGTACTTTCAGAACAGTACAGAGTGATAGGAGACAAATGCTCATGTTTATGTAATTTACACTATTGAGTCAGATGAGACCTTCCAAATGCAAACTTGTAATGGCAGCTTTTCTCTTTATTTGTAGCCCAACCTTAATCCAATACCATCTGGGAATAAATAAACTTTAAAGGGAGTAACTGCTCTTTCTCACAGCAGATGATATATTCTCCTATATTCCGTCATATATAAAATATTAATGTGGACTGGTTCTTAATTCAATTTGTGTCTATTCTTTTACTGTCTCGTCCCTAGAAAAATAGATGGATACTTGCTGACTGTGGTGTGTTTTGTTAACTTTTGGACCTTCTGAGTACATTTCTACATTATGTAAACATTTATGTGTCAAGTAGCAGCGATCTTTTAAGAACAGCCTTCAACATTTCAGCTATACTGGCATTCCCATTGAATGAAATTATATTTAATTTGCATTCATAAGAATTTCATTTGGTGTGGGAATATCTATGACAGTAACAAGTATTAGGTAATAAACTGTAAAAAATGCCACTCTTCTGATAAATACAGATTCATTTTTTTCAGTCACACTGAGAAAAGAATAAATGAATTAAAAAATGAATAAACAATCCACAGATGGTTACATGTGCATTACTTTATCTCATAGACATTTTTGTTGCTCAGGGAAAAGGTCCAACACAATACTATGCAATCAAAAGCCCTGGTGTGCACCTGTGAGGTTGTTCAACTCTTCATGAAATGCAATACTTTGGGAAGTACAGCAGTCTAATATACACTGTTCCTCCCATGATTTTAAATTATAAAGGTCCTTGAAATATATGGATGACTTTCATCTCTAATTAAATGCTTTGATATAATCATCAGAGGCTTTAATTTCCTTATACTTTTTAATCTATATTCAAAGCTCACATTTTCTGTACTATTCCCAGTCCATCTGCACTGGTGCTGGCATTCTCCTCAGATTCTGTTTTCTGTAACTGGAAAATCATGATCTCACTGTAAGCTGTGGAATGTCTCCTCTGGGAAACAACAATTTATACAAATCCCAAGCATCCCCATTCTCTTCCTCAAGCAGTCTGCCAAACTGCAATAAAGCATTTAACCACTTTGCACACAATAATGATGTTATGTGAAGGGAAAATGAGATGTCAGAAGGCACAAAGGTGCATCAAGTCTTGAGACACTTTGAAGGCACTTGAGGGTCTTTGCAAAGCTTTCCATATCTGTGGGTCCTCAGGCTGGGCTCTCAACCCTCCAGCTACGCAGTAATGTGGATGTAGTTGCATTAACTCCATGCTGAAACCTCCTTCTCTCTTCAAACCGCCTATTGGTAAGAATTCCTTATAGACAATATTCAGTATTCTTTTTCTTGTAACTGAATGTCTACTCCATTAATCCTCTTCTTTCTTACCTTGTGTGCTGCTTGTGAATCCTTGCAGCTCTTGCCTTGGGTTTCCCAGGGGAGCGATGAGCCCTGGTCCTCTGGTTCTTCAAATCCATGCCTCCTTTTGATTGCAGCTCTGGCCTTTGCCTCTCTTATCTGCATTTAACTTGTATTTGCTTGCTCTATGCACTCCAGATGTGTACCTCAGTGTCCATGCATCACCAATGCATCACCAGGTGATGACAAAAAGCTGGTCTATTTAGGCTGTCAGCAGCGTGATTGAGGGCTTTTCATTATGGTAATTCACTCTGACTGCTTTAATGTGATGAACAGGTTGCCATGAAGCAGCAGAACAAACCTCTTAATCAGCACCCATTTGAAACACTAAGAGAAAGCTAATGAAGATCTATGCCATAAAAGAATTATAATGAAAACACAAAATGAAAGTGTGTTGTCCCACAAGCTAATTAACAAAGTCAGGCACTAAATGCCATCTGTAAGAAAGGTATAGACCAATTAACTTTCCATACTTTAAAGAAAGGTACAAAATACAAAAATTCTATTTACCTTTATAATTGTGGTTAATTTGTGACTTGCCTAATATACAAAAGAAAAAAATCTTTATGCATTTGCACACCTACCCACTTCTCAGACAGCTGCCTGGGACAGTGATGCTGCTGATGAAGAAAGGTGAGCACACCTTAGAGTGGCTGCACAACCTCATGAGCCCACAGTTTTGTGATTTATTTGTTTATCATTTACTTAGTGCATGTTTGCTACTGTAGATTCAGAAATACTTTTGGGGTGAGATGTTACTCTTGTGAAGGTTTAGAGAAGAGGGAGATCCAGGAAAGGATGCAATGAACAGAAGTATCTTGCATCCATATTCAGAACAATGAAAAACAGCTAAGCACTGAATAGCAGACCTAGTGCAAAAAATTTAAAATCTGAATGCAACAATTCTTCACTAACAATATTTCAAAGGCCATAGTTCTACCCCTTAAAATTGTAAGTAACTGAGTAAAGAATTATTTGAAGTAAAACTTAATCTGAGTTCTATTCAGCAGTAAAAATAGCCTAGAACTTTAAAAGAAAATTCTCGTCAAGAGAAAGGAAAATGAATATAGGTGAATGAGGCAATAACAGGCTAAAGTGGTCAGCATATTAAAGTTGGGGAAAGAGAAGGAGAAACAGGGAGACGGAGAGCAGTAAATGATAGAGATCAAGATTTTGTGAAAGGCACATGAAATATCACCAATCTGAGGGAAGAAAAACCAGAAAAATGTCAGAAAAGAAACTGGAAACTGAATAGAAGTAAAAGCTGAGATTATCAAAAGCTAATGAGACCCTACTGATGTTGTGATCAGAAATAGAAATCTTGGAGGGAGGAGGCTTTGTAGACACAAAGATGTGTTGGCATTGAATATTTAAAATAAAATATTTAGTATTTATTTACTAAATATCAAGATATTTTCCAGTTAATATAAAATTTAAATAAATTCAATGTCCTTTAGGGAATATCTGTCTCCTTTCACACTTCTGCTTTAGAAGTCTACCAGATTTATGTGCTCTTTTTATAGAACTGAAATAAAATTTAACTTCTGGAACAGACTGGATCTTCTGCATATAACTTGCCAAATCAAAAGCAGTTTTAAAGCCCTGTTACCTCCTCAATTAATGTGCAGCTGTCAGGGACCCAGTCATCTTTGACTGCAGTCTGCAGTTGTGCTGAAAATGTACAAAGTGATATTTTTACTGAAATACTGATGAATTTTAAACACATTGCAGGATTTCATGGTAATTGAGCCTTGCTCAGAAATTTGATGTTTTGCAGAAGAGTGGATGTTTATCTCTTCTTTCTTGGAGCCAGTTAGGTTAGAATAGCTGCATTCTGCTGCCTAGAGTAATTTCAACAGATATATTAGATAGAACAATTTTCACATATGAAAATTAACTGTAGTACTACTGGAGTATGCTCTTATTAAATATCTGTGAGTATCTCTTCATTAATATTTCAAGTCTTTGCTGGGCCAAAGAGTGCAGTAAACTATCTGTGGCCTTACTCCTGCTATGTATATATATAGTTGTAAGCTCCATGGAAGAGGGAGAAAGTTTAAAAAGTAAAATAATTACATCATCATCATCATCATAATCATCATCATCAATAATAATAATAATAATAATAATAATAATAATAATAATAATAATAATAATAATAATAATAATAATAATAATAATAATAATAATAATTTTGTCATGGGCAAGTGTGTCCCTCCAGATTGAGCCCAGCCACCGTCATCCTCCTCGGCATCTTGGCTGAGGCTGGCAGGATCTGCATCCCAAAGGGACCCTTATGCTCATTTGATCTGAACCACAGAGGGCATGTAACCTCATAAGGTAACCACTAGTGTTGTACATAACAATAATTTTTAGTATTTTTAATATAACTTTATAAAAAGTCAATTATATCCACAGTTCTCCCTTTCTCCTCAAGGCAGGCTTTACCAAATCTTTCCAAGTCACCTAAACACAGTCTCAAATAACTAATTTTTAGGTATAAATATCTTCTTTCTCCTTTTCCATTTGCACAGAAATTGAAGTAGAATCAGATGCCAGCTTCCAGGGTTTTGTTTTGAGCCTTTGAACAAAACTGACCATTGATTCTAGTTTATGCATAATTTATTCACCTTATTCCAGTGTCCCTGGTCAGGACAGGGTTAATTTTTGTAGTAACCACAAGAGGCCTGAGGGAACACAGAGGTTTTTGGACACTACTCATGTAACAAACAGCCCTGTGGACCTCTCCTTCCCCTGCTGAGGTGGGAATCTCCTCTGCATCACAAACACACCATCCCAGCAGCATTTTATTTTCTTTTGAACAAAGATTAGTGCCTCAGAAAACAAACTTTTTGACCACAGGCGCTTGGTTTAAACTAAAAATACCAAACCCAATGCAACAATTTTTTGTTCTTGAAATATTAAATCTTAGAACGACTCAAATGACAAATAGTGTTAAACTGACTTAATAACTGCTTCTCTAAGGGAACTGTTTGAACGTAAAAGAGAGCTTTAGATGAAGTGTTAGGAATAAATTGTTTATTGTGGGGGTGGTGAAGTGCTAGCAGAGGTTGCTTGGAGAAGCTGTGGATAACACTTCCCTGGAGCTGTTGAAACCAGGCTGGACAGGGCTTGGAGCAAGCTGGGCTGGGGAATGTGTCCCGGGACAAGGCGGGGGGCTTGGAACAAGATGATCTCTAAGACCCCTTCCAACCCAAACCATTCTATGATTGTGATTTTGAAAAGATACCGCCTATAGCAAACTGAAATAACATATGAATTGGATAGATTTTGCTACTGTTACGGTTTTTTTCCCACTCTTACAGTCATTATCACTTCATTTGACTGATGCAGAGCTGTTATTACTTGCTCTCTTATGTCAAACACTTCAGTTCAAACATCATTTTAAAAAGTGGTATTAAATATTAGAAGGACTGGAAGCAAGCAGGCTTTTCATCCTAACTGAGGCCCAAACAAATTGTAAGTGGTTATTGCTTACTAGCAAGCATATATTTGAAATTAAGACAATGACATTGAAATTTTTGTGATACTTGCCTGTCTTCAGGTTCTGCCTGTTGTAATGCCTTTGTGTGGGCTTTCACATGTCTGTCCAACTGTTGCCCTAAAGGCAACTCTGCATTCTCTTTTTGTTTTACTTCCAAACATTTTTATTGGAAGTATTATTTATAAATAATAAATTTGAAAATTTATAAATAATTTTCAAACTGCATTCTCGGATGCCCAACAACACAGTCTATGTTAAATGGGATGGTGTTGTTTCTTCATAAAGAGTTAAATCAAATGTGAAATTCACACTTTTCACCCCTCAGGAATTTCCCTAAAGTAGACACACTGCAGAAATTTATTTTGGCATGTAGGTGCAACCTTCAAGATAAGGACCAATGAAAAAATTAAATTTAGGAGTCACTAGGAGCTATTGAGGACATTTGGAGTAATTTAAACAATTTACTCAAGTGACTCAAGACTACTCCATGGTCTGACACAGACGTAGTCATAATTTTAGGTTGACAAGTATTCTAAATGACTTCAGGGATCAGCTACCCTTTCACCAGATGTGCACAGAAGCACCAGTGACATGCTCTCAGGAAATCCAAGCCTCGCACAGGCATTGGCTTGGTAAAGGAGACACTGGTGAGACTCTCTAGGAAGACATCCCACTACACTGGGGTGGCCTCCGGGCATGCCAGGGACAGGAATGAGCAGCAACACTGCTTCACCCTGATCCCAGGAGGTACCAAACCATGCACACGAACCTGAGATCCAACACAAAACCAGGTGCCTTAGGACACAGCCAGCAAAATGGTGAATTATGATCAGAGTATACAGACATTAATTTTGGAAGGGAAATCTGCAAGATAAGGTTCAACCCTTTGATCAAGCAGGGCCAACAGCAAAGTCAGGGCCTGATCCTCATCCGTGGGGTTTTTGTTCCCAAAGACAGAGATCACACAGAGCACTGGACATCCTGGGAAAGGAAGTAATCCTGGATTATGGCACCACTTTACATCTGTGTAACCCAAATGTACTCAGCCATGGTGTTTCCCTGTACCAAGGTGAGCCCCCACAGAGCACCATCCAGTATCATTCATTGACAAGGAATTATAGAATGATGATCTCTTCTTCCTTAGAAAAGGAAGAGATTTTCTGTTCCAGGTTTTAAACTTAAACAAGCACTCACCATCGTGTGGTCAGTAATAATATGGCATGTTTCTGTTTCACAGCAGCAGTTAGTCCTTGGCACAAAACCAAGCCTTTCAATTAATTCCTTCACAGCTTTTAGTTTCTCTTCCTTTGCTTCCAGAATTCAAAAGCAATTAGAACATGATTCTTCTGTATCTTAGCCTCAGGGTGAAGGCTGCAGATTAAAATTAGATTTAGAAATTGCTTAGAACTATTATGCTCCTAGACTTTATTCTCCATTTGTTCTGCCTGATGATAATCTTTTGTACTCAAGGCAACCAACACTTAGTGCAGCCAGGAAGTTATTAAAAATGTTTTTGACTTCTCAGTTGGTTTCTCAAAGGTATAATTTGAATTTCCTTCCTCCACTAACAGATTTTGTGATTATTTTGCAGAAAGCACACCAATAAATGTGGTTACCCTTCCCTAAGACAGAATGCTGTGACAAAAAACCACAGCATTACCAGGAGTTAAATATTTTAAAGCCCCTCTTAAATAAGTTGAATAAGGAATGCATTATTGTGTGTACACATACAAGCACACAGAGGCATGTATGGTGCTCCTTTGCATTTCATTTCAGTGGAAGCACAGCTCAGGCCCTGGGAGCTGAAGGAAACCTCAGCAGGGGTGCCAGAGAAATGCAGGTGATGACCTTCAGCCTGCACCAGGAGGGCAGCTCTGCGCAGCAGGTCCTGCTCTGGCAGCTGTCCTCAGCAACACTGCTCTGCACATCCGTCTGAGAGGGAATGCCATCCCGAGGGATGCTGGATCTGGCAGGCTGTCTGCGGGTGATGGAGCCATCCTGGGAGCGCGGGGCAGCAGCTCTGTTATTCACGGAAATGACTCACTCCATCAGCCACCTGTGCCCCGCAGCAGTGTCCGTAAACTCAGAGCCCTGTTCCAACACAACAATTCTGCCAGGTTGGCAAACACCTTCCCTGCGAGGCAGAGCCACAGGACTCCCTTGTGTTGCAAGGGCTAAAGAAGGTCTGAGGAGTTAGACCCTACTGACAAGACTTGGAGCTGACCAGAGGATGCGGTGCAACTTGAAGACCAAGGGGTGGGCAACCGGGCAGCTCAGGGTTGAGCACACCAGCAAGGGGAATTGCCCCCAAGAGCTGTACTGGCTCGGAAGTGGGAGGGCACAGCCTGCCATCCCCCAGACAGACAGCTCTTTCAGGGCTCAGCCTCATTATTTGTGCCAGCAGCTGGGCTGGGTTTACACCACTGCATTGCACTTCTTTGGTTGGAAAGCTTGAGATGGGCTCATGAAAGCAACTTGAAAAGGATTAGTTATGTTCAGAGTCTCACACTGCACAGTATGAGATGAAATCACTGGATTTAAAGGATTGAATAAAAATAAATAAACAAATAAATATTTTAAAACATATTTGTCCTGGCCCAGACAGGAAAAGAAATTTCCTGGTTTACTTGGTTCATTATGGAAAAGACAATTGACACTTTCTCTGGGATACCAGACCTCCCCTTGCAATTTATGGAGTGCCATCCCACATAGGATTAGAAAGCTAGACCAACTGAACATATGGATAGCAGAAGACAGGTTAACGTGCTCATGAACATGTATTATGTATTTAAAAGAAAGAGCAGAAAAAGAGCAGAAGAAAAGCTGGTATGTCCATCACTAAAACCTGATAAACCACACTAAAAAATTGATAAACCACAGAAGTATGAAAAGTTGTATCAGATGAAAAGTGATTTAAAAAACTGCATGCAAGAACTGCCAAATTTAAAAGACAGATCTGGAAAGAGCTTGAGGAAGTGCAAAATGAAGAGATCATATGAGAATGGGATTTCATTCAATTTATTTTAAAAATACATTTTTACAGTAACCTGCTGCTGCAGAAACCACTTTCCAACAAGGACAAAAAGATATTGAAATGACTCTGTCTCTCTCTCAAACCCCTCACACAGCCATCTCTCAGTTTAGCCCACCTGTCTTTGCAAACAGCCAGCATGACTTTGGCACAAGTTTCAAGGTAATGGTCTTTCATTTAATGGTAATGTCATAATCTGTTTTCCAGCTTTTTTAGAGTACCCATTTCTTTTTAGAAAGATCCCTAATCTTCATATGGAGGCAGCAGTGATTCTCTCATATAGATCTTGCTGCTGTGATCATATTTAATGGTTTTATGTTATTTCAATACTTTATTCCCCATTCTCCACCAACAGTGGCTGGACAAAGAGACAACTGGATGAGTTGCAGCTACTTAACATAGAGCATGCATTGTGTAAATGAAGAGGGAAGCAGTCAGATGGCGTTGCTGGTACATGGTGGCTGCTTCTTATGGGGACAGTCACAGTGATGTATCTCACAAAGCATAAGGCGCTTCACCAGATGATTCTGACTGTTCACAGCAATTACAAAGACTTTCTCCCGAGTACCTGGTCTGCTCCAGGAAGATTTCACTCACTGTAATCTGTTCTGTGTGACTCAAACCTTTTCCATTGTAATACTCTCCCATTTGCAGCTGATGGTGGAAAGACAGTGGATGTAGCAGGTTTTATATATATATATATATATATATATATATATGTATGTATGTATATAAAATCACTCAGCCCTCTCTCCAAAGGAACAGAAGTCTGAAAATCACTGCATGAGTATTTCACATTTTATATGTTCTCAACCTAAAACCTAAAACCTGAGCATCTGGTTTCTCATCTTTCAGGATGTTTGTGATCAAGTACTCCAGCTCTTTACTTTCCCTCCAATTCCTTCATCATCTGCAACACACCAGTAAGCCTTGCCCCAGGGCTGTAGTAAACTAAGCTCTCTGTTATTTAAGGTCTTTATGCAGCTTGACAAGATAAGGCTTAGCTGTCTACAAGACCTTCTGAGTGAGCACAAGATAGCTCTCAAAGAAAGTCACGGCTAAGAAATTTCAGAATAAAAGATCTTGGTACTGAGAGAGTTCTTTACTTCAAGGAAGTTGAAAATAAACCTGTGGAAAATGAGGACAGAAGAGCTCTGTTTATATCAAACTTTGGCCATGCTTGTGTTCAAACTCAAGTCCAAGGACTGCTTCCCCTTGACAGTCCTCTGGCAGGGCTGACCCTGCAACAGGGGAGAAGGAGGCTGCTGAAGAGATGCAGAGCAGCTTGAAGAGGACAGAGGCAGCCTCTTGACTGTCTCAGCAGCTGTTGGTGCTGCAGCACAGACTGGGGTTCTGGAAATCAGAGATGTGTCTGGAATCTGTAAAATTGCAAGCACTATGAAGCAGTTTGTTTTGACTGCAGCAGTGACAAAACGAATCCATATTAAAGAACTGTTCCAAAAAGAAAAACATGTCATTGGCAGCCACGTTACAATATGCACTTCAAGAAAAAAATAGAAGGCTGCTCAGTTCTTACTTCCTAAGCAATTAACACCTATGTCAGATGCAGAACAAACAAAAAGAGCTTCTGCACCGTAATTTGAAAGTTACTGCAATCAGTGAGGTAACAGCATTTTACAATTCTACAATTCTTCAGTCTTTATTGACAGTAGTTGAGTGTACAGTGGTGCAAAAAATGTGTATCAGGTGCTCTGTATCTGTTTTGGAAAAACTGTGTCTGCACACTCCTATCTCTCCCTTTTTATACACTTAGCACAAACAGCTGGGGAAGCTGAGCTCCCATTCTCCTAGAAGTGCACAACAGAACAGTGTTCATCTCAGATGAGGAGTAAGTCTATTTATACTTCCTACAACTTTGGGAAATCCACAGCACCAACTCTGCTATCTGGTAGGCAAACTGCAGAGCCACAGTATCAGCATCTGATGGAAAACCCAGAGTTTTTGATTGTGGTGTTGAAAAAAAACAAACCAACAAGAAACTCCCAATGCTCAATGGAAAAATAGCATTAAAAGCAAACAATTCTGCCCTTTTTAAAAGACAGACAGTGTCTTCTTTCTGCCATGTCACATGCCTGAGGTCAATCACAGCTGCAATTATGCTTGGTATTGTCCAATGTATTGGAAGACAGCTCCCAGTAACAAGAAGCTTGCAACCCAAGCTGCTATTGTGTTTTCCCAAGATACAATTAAATAATGGGATAGATTGGATTTAACATGATTTGTATTAAACATGGGTCAGAAATCTTTGCAGAGACAAAGAATCAACTTTTCATGTGTTGAAAGCAACCACTATTTAATGTATTGTTCCTATTCTTTACAGGACTTCAGTAAATCAAGTCCTGTTCATGAATCTATGGAGCTGCTCAAATACAGAACACAAAATGAAACTTAAAAGAAAAAATCAGAAAGACATGAAAAAACCACTATCCAAGCGACCTCCCAGAAGAGTGACCACCAAGAGCAAGCCTGGCCAAGTCTTAGAGGTGCTCTCTCTAGTGAGAATCAGCATGGGGTTAAAAAAGCCACCTCTAGTATCTGCAGCCATGAAATGATCTACCTTCAGTTCATTAGATCTCATTCCATTCTGCCTTCAGCATAAACCAACATAATAACTTACAGTTGGCAATGTTTATTTTTTTCCCACTTTACAACAAGAGCAGCCAAAGAACACTGACTTCTAGGCAGTGAAATCCATAAGCAATTCTCAATTACCCAAATCAATGATGCATATATGGCTTTGTATTTTGCTGTGCTCTACATTACATAAAAGACGTGGTTGCCTCAAGTTGCAAGAATTTACAAGCTTTGCCAGTGTTACAGCAGACTTGCTACAATGTGCAATTTTGTAGAGGCCATACATTGCTTAAAAATCAGGGGAGCAAGACTTTTACCTCATGTTGTTGAATTTTACAAAAGCTTAAATTTAACTCATCTTCCCTGAGCACTTTTAACTGAGTACTTCACAACTCACAGAGATTTGCAGAGTTTTTTTCCTACATTGCATGGAATGCAACTTCAGGCTGTATTATTATCTTATTCAAGGAGCTCATCACTGTTGACAGTAAAAGCAATTTCATGGTGTTTTGAGCAGAAAAGCACCATACTACAACATTTTTTTCCTAATACAGAAGGTTCACAGTTGACAATTACTCAGCTGGCATCTCTCTGGGCTGTTGTCACCTGTTGGCTCTCCTAGATGCTAGAAGGCATCCAGGGCTCAGTACCAGCAAAGTCTAGGCTAACGCTCGCACAGAAGGATTAAGAGGGGCAGGCAGGCAGTTGCTTACTGTGCTGCCAAGAGGATGGTGCTGACAGCTTTTCCACCACTAGAGTGGGTGGCACACATACCATGACTATATGCCAAGGATACAAACCATAGGCTGCAAGAATTTCTCCAGGTTTTTAATAGCAGCAAGCTAAAAAAAGTTACAGCTACTCTTGAGAGTCATGTCTGGCTTTTGCAGCATTTCCATTTAAGATTTGCAGTTACTGATAGTTCAAGGCTATTTGACAGCAGCTCCGTGAAGGGAAGTATAATCAATCTAAATTTAAAGAAAATAATTTTAAGGAAAAATGAGAGAATGAAAGTGTGGAAGATAAGGAGATTCTTGCTACTTAGAGGTTTCATCTTCCCTCCACAGACTAGAAGCCCCAGCCCACTGAGCTGAGTTTTCCTGTTAAAATGAGAGTGGCACACTCTCCAGAGATTAGTGTGTGTGATTTGCACTCCAGCTCAGCACCCTCTTTTCTGTAAGCCCAGAACAACTGGTTCCAAAAGCAAGTGAATGTTCAATGCTGTCCCATTGCACACTTTTGAAGTGCCCTTTCCTGCCTATAACATAGGATTGTATAAGCCATTGTAAAACTCTGCTGGACAGAAATTTTAAGAAGATTTTAACAAAAAAACTGACCACTATCATGACTCCTGTCAACAGAGTGAACATCCTCATGGTAGCTTTCACAGGTCAGAGTCATTGCTTTATTTATTTTATATTTTCATGTACATAAAAGTAAAATAACATATCTGAAGAACAGCTATCATAATTAAGTAATCAGCTGCTGAGTTACCAAAAGATGACGGAAGCTGTCTGCTACCCAGCTCTTAAGACTCTGTGCCAAGAAAACCTGGCAGTGGCGTTAATAATTGTACTTCTGTGTGCATCCAAATGATGCCTCAGGTTTTAACTTTTATATTTTTCGGATTCTCTGCTGCTTTAGTGTCTAGTCTGAGCTTCATAATTAAGGATGGTAAGCTCTTGTCTACCTAGTCCTCACAGAGTAGGTAGACAAAACAATTCCTTTCCTAGCCTGGGACCAAGGACAACCACCCAAATCTCAGGCCCAAGAGCATAAATGTGGCCTGAAGAGTGAAAAACAAGAAGGATGGGGCTTCATGATCTAAAGCTGTAAATGGACAATTAACTCCAATATGGTAATGGACCAGAACTTATAAAAGTGAGAGACCTTGTGATCAGTCATCCATCAGTCATGAACCATTTTGGGTTCATCTGGGGTGTAGCCCTGGCTGGGCTCTTGTACTGCCCAAGGTGTATCCACGGAGCCCTTCCAATAAATACCTACTTTATTCTTTAACTCCATCTAGTCTCTGTTCTAGGTCAGCTTTCACAAGGCATCAGTTCTGGTGACCGAGCACTCCCAGAAGGGGGCCCCAGCTGCTGTCCAGGAGTTATCAGAGCCCAAGAACCCTCAGACCTGACAGAGACGCATGAGTAGATAAAGGGGAATTCTGTTTGCTACATAAGTTAGGGGGGAAATACTCTATTGTGAATAGCAACTAAGTTTAAGTGGGGGAAGCAAACAAAAGCAAATTTCAGGATTTTCTTTTCCAAATAAATGTGATTTTATGTGTGTAACTCAACATGAAAATAACCTACTTTTTTTCAAGAAAAAGCAAAACTAAAGACAAGGCTGCAGTTGATGAAACAGAAAAAAATAAATCAGACACAATAAACAAAACAGCCCAAACTCTATACACTTGTGGAAGGTGAACTAATTCAACTGGATGAACATAAGAGTGTTTTGCTTCAGATAGTCCATTCTAGGCACTTGATGATAATTTCTCATTTAGTTCCAGAGCTCTAACATCTCCATTAGCTTTGGCATTTTCTATAAGCACCTGCAGAGAAAAATAAAGAACAACTTGAGAATTTAAGATTTTTCTGTTATTGTCTTAATGGCAATCTGAAATGCACTTTTTAAATTCCTGTTAGACAGTTTCGCTAAAAGATCATCTAACCCATAATCCCCAGATAGGAAGTACTCGACATTATACATCAACTTGCTTAAAAGATCCAAACTCTGCGCTACAGTGACTGTAATCACTTCCAGTGCTCTGTAAAAGCATCACTGATTACTTTGACAAGTAGTTACCTGCTGGCAATTAAACAAGCAGACCTATTTTCCTGCTGACACACACTAGTCCCCTGCTTTGTATAAATCTTACCTTTATATAAATCTCCATTTGCCAAACTCAAGTGTTCTCTGCTTTAAAAAAACTGCCACATCCTTTTTCCTCCCCCAGTTAAATTCACACTTCCCTGATTTATTTTCCACACATCATATTTGGATCTTTTCTCTTAGGGACCTTAAAAGGAGGTCCCACAGTAACCTAATGTTCATAAGCTTCTGGCACATCTCTTGTAACCCAATGACATTAAACATACTGAAAAGGAAAACCATTAAGCTGAACCAAGCAAATCTCCAGCCATTATTATAATCTCATCAGCAGGGACTATCATCTCATCAGCAGGGACTCTGCAGAAGCAAGTGCAAGGAGATCACACCAGGATCTTCTGAACTCATTAAATCTAGCTTTTTTAATCTGAGTCTATGCATGTCTGTGTATGGATATTTGTCTACACCTTTTTATATGTACCTCCAGATCTACTTTGTATTGGATTCAACATTTCACCAGGGAACAGCTGATAATATGGGCAAAAGACTTCATCACCAGTCTTCATTGAGTCATTCAGAGTGCATTCAGATTTTGATGAGAAAAGTAGTTCTCATTATAAGCCAAAATGAATGACACCCCACTTGCACTACATCAAAGAGCTGCATGGATTTGTGAGTTTGATCAAATACATTAGTGAAGTACTGCCACCAGAAACTAATGCAGCATCTACTATGTACTGAAAATAATCTACCATTACACACAAGCCTTTAAGAGAGAGAGTACAGAGATTCTACTGCTCAGTTCTTTTGGGCCAGGGACATGACATGTTCCAGCCAGGCTAGAGGGAATTAACATTTTTATTGCTAAAATTTTAATTAAATGGTCCTCATGTCTACTGAAGAATCCCCATTAAAACTGTTCCAAGTTTGGGCTGGAGACTTTACTATTTATTTTTCATTACTGCATGGAGGAATGGAAGATATTCAAACAAACTGGTGTTGATTTCAAAAACTGTAGTACATTTGCACCTCTAGAACAACATCTTCCTAGCCTTCTTCTACCTCACTTCCCAGCTGCAAGTATAATACCAAACGTAAATAGACAGAAGTTCTGTATAAGGTGGATAGTCTTACATCTATTAATTCACAATCATCTTTGGCATACAGATGTTGCAGGAGGTACCAGCGTGCCACTGACACTATGGTTTCTGGATTGGCTGGTTGGTAAACAATTCTCTCCAACATTCGCCGAGTTTCCCTGGAAACATAATCAAAACAATCCAAATCAAATTCTACTGAACAGGCCCCATGTAACACAACAGAGCAAGCAACAATGGCCAGAAGCAATATACAGGAAAGTCCTTATTGCAGTTCCTGCAAACAGAGACAAGATATGAAAGTGCAGAAGAGAAGGTAATTGGAATAGAGACAAAGTGACTATTTTAGACACAAAGTGTAAAATTCTGTTTGGCTGATACTACCTTCCAACAACAACAACAAAAACACCTAAATTTTCAAATTCACAGCGCCATTAGAAATCTGGTAAAAACTGGCAACTACATGTATGGATGTCATATTCATTCAGTGGTGCTCCATCAGCTTTTTTTTTTTTCACAAATAATGGAAGATTTGGTTGCTCCCCACATCATAACCCTTTCTCCCCTCTCCCTTTTATTTGCCACACTATTTCAAGAATTAATTTCCACTTTCAAGTTTGTTTAAGTTCTTGAACTTAGAACTGCAGATAATGACCACTTGTATTTTTAGACATGGTATTCCACTGACAACTTAACAGATCATGCATACCTTGCTCCCATTTTGCGATTATATTGTAGCAGGGCTTGAAGCAGAACTGCCAAAGGGGAAGGTGAAAGTTTCAAAGCTTCAGTTGTTGCCTCCTGAACCAAGGATGGCCAGTGTTCATTTGAGACATTAGCCTATTATAAAAGTTAAGAAAAAAATAAAGAGAGAGTAATAAAAAAAGAAATTTTAAAAAATAAAAAGAAGAAAAATCAGTGGAAAAATTACTTTATTGTAGTATATTTGCATCTCTCTAGAAAGCAGGTTTTATTCAAGCTGTTCTGAGAAGGTTTGGCAGGTTAGAAAGACACTTGTTTAAAAAAACCTCCAGACTAACAGTGGTTAGAAGTGCCTACAAAAGTCATATTAACTTATTTAGGATCAGCCTTGCCAGTATTCCCCCGTGCTAATTTGTGCGCACGGGGAATTTGTTTCTTTTTGTTTTTTCATACAAATTTTACTAGTGCTTCAGAAACCCTTGCAAATCTTCATACCACATATAAAACTATTCAAGAATGTAAAATTTATCCCCAGAAGTGACACAATTGTTTATCAGAAGTCAAAACCTACTTCTAGACTGTAATCACCTCACAGAGCAACTATTGAGCAAAGGCATATATCTTAAGTATATAAGCAAAGTAAAGGAAGAAAAACTGGCTTTAGAAAAACCTTATTATCCCCATTGTGTCTGGATAGCATTCAAATCAGTGTACTTGAAAGGGTGACCAAATCTTTACTTGGAAGAAAACTGGGAGACAAGCAATTTTCAAATACAGACCTTTCTTGGACCTAGGCAAGTTTTTCACCAGGCTTTTATACATTTCATTAAACCAGTGCAGAAATGCCAAAAAAAAAAATCCACCTACAGCTTCTCTGCTCGCTTAAAAAGTTGAGATGAGATAACCAAATTCATACTAATCTCATCTTTAAATAAAGTCTTGTTTATTCTTAGGCAATTCAGGGCAGCCCTTGAAGAAATAGTATTAATCAATTTAGGCAGCAACTTGGGACCTCTGAAAGCATTTAGGAGCAAAAAGAAACAAAGCAGACCAGTAAAAACTGACAGAATTACAGCAGGAAAAATATTGTCACTTGACAAATTCTGACTTTGGAGGACAACTCTCTTCTCCAAAATGGAGAAGAGTTTTGCAGCTTTATCCTCAGTTAATCTGACTCTCTTTTCTTACACAAGATCTCAGGATATATGAGGATTGCTTTGCCTGATTTTGATTACCACTGGGTCATTCAATAATTTGTGAAAAAGCATTTGCCAAGATCACAGCAGTATCTACATTTTACAGCAGAATTTAAATTCTGGTAGTGCACTTCAAGTTTCTAGAGTGACACTGCTTGAAGATAATAAATACTTGCCAAGATCCTGAGATATGTTTACCTTGCCCCCCAAGTGCAAGGAATGAGTAATTTTCTTTATTCCACAAGATACAATTCCCTTAGATTGTTCTTAGGCTTCAGTGCAAGGCATCATATCTGGAAATCACCATACAGCATAAAAATATTTGAAACATGACTGACTGACTTCTCCAGGCACCAATGAACAAAAAGCATCTGTTGAGGCAGTTGTCTGAACAAGACAGACATTTGAGGAGTAGGCCAATTTGGTGATCAAACTAAAACTGTTATGGACAAGCCTCACTGAGCAAGTGAGCCTCTTAGGCACAAAGTGGCTCTATGTGATTATTGTTTTGCAACCTGTCTTACAAAGACATGTTCTACAAATACTCCACTGCCCCTTGATGTCTCATTTTATTCCCTAGCTGTCATTCATAAAACATAACAGGGGTTTAATGAATAAATAAATTATAATTTAATGATTACAGAAACCTTCTATTCCACCATCTTCTGTGAAATCATGCAGAAATGTTATGCTGGTTATCCTACCATGCAGATTTCCAGTGCGAGCATAGCTAGCCTGAGCAGACTGGATAACTTTCCGTTCCAGCTGCCCTGCTGTGATGCCAACTGCAGACTCTTTCTGTAACACATCTCTGCTCCAGTCATCATTCTCTGAGACTGATATATTTTCGCCAGCCACTGAAAATAAACATCCAACAAAATCAGTTATGGAGCCACCAAAACACACATCCATTAGGTAATACCATTTAGTCCAATTTATGAGAGTATCACAGCATAATATTAGCTGACACCATGCACCCAGTCCTCATTCCAACCACACACTGTGCATTGCCCTGCAGAAAAATTAGTCTGCTGCAGAGCTGGCAGTACAACTCACCACAGTAAATCATTTTGAGAGTTCGCTAGCCTACTCACAGACTTTTTTTGATAGGTTGTCTCAGCTGCTGCCAGCTCTGCCAGCACAAGATGTCCTGGATTTCCTCATGAAGAGAAGGAAAAGGATTCTAGCTTCTCTGTCTTTAATTCTGTAGTCATCACACATTTTTTGAAGCAGATGCAGCCATATTTGCAAATCCTTGTCATGTACATGATATGCATGAAGATGTGCAAGCCATATTTAGAAATATTGTTTGCTGGATCACCAAGTAAACAAAGTAATTCCTTTGCTTTTGAGCAAAGGCCTCTAGACTTTTCCTAGCTAAGGACTGCAGGGTGTCAGAGGAGGCAAAAATTATTAATGCTTTCTGGTCATAGAAGTTACTCCCAATTACAAAGAGCAACATACTGGAAAGTATTAATTAGCACTAGTGAGACATTGCATTCCTGACATCAGGCTGCAGGCCCGCTTTTTAGAGTAAAACATTCATCCATGTGAAGGGAAAAAAGCTTCCCTCAGCCTCAGCTCTTTGCAGCTGAAGATGTCTAGCACCCTAGAAGTAAAGAAGAGAACCCCTGCAAAGGCACAAAGGCAGCTTTGCCAGATCTACTTTTCTCTATTTTCCTGACAAGTCACAGCACAAAAAGTAGAACAGTCATCAGAGCAGAAGTTCAGTGGCACCCTTAAATCCCACATAACAATTTAGACAAAAGCCAAAAACTTAATCAGAAAGAAAAGTTAATGGTCCCTCTAATGTAGTAAAACTGTAAGGCATCACAATGGATAAATCAAACTCACAGGAAGTCCAGAGAAAGAAAACATAAAAACATACATTAATCCACTAGAAGCAAATGTAGCAGCCAAGTTTTTCAGAATGCTATCTAAGCCCTGAGAAATACTTCCTTGAAGACTAAAAAGATCTTCCTCACAGGTATCTTACCTGTGGCCTGGATTAAAAAGACTAAAACAAATCATCCCCTCCCACTCCCCACATTACATGCACTCATTTCACTTATTCTCTGTGCTTGTAAGGAAGATGACTTGGCTATGCAAGGGACACTTAAAGAATGTACACAAACCCTAACTTAACTTAAAAAATGTTATTAAAAAAGAGGACACTATAGAATCTTGCATGTTTCCTATTTTGCAAATTCAACCTGAATGAGTTCTATATTCTGAAAGATGAAGTCTCACAAATCACAGAAAAATGCATCAAAAAAGCATTTTCCCCAGAAATAATGCTCCTGGTGTTTCTGTAGAGAAGGGCATCTGCAGCCTTCTAAGAAGCAACATCATGATCTGTAAAGCAGCCTTGCACTGATCTTCTAAGAGTGAAAACAACTCCAATGAATCTTACCACAAGCAGGGTTTTATTTTATCAACATGCAGAGGAGCATCATAAATCCTTCAGCTACATAAAGGACTCTAAAAGTTCATGTAAGTTTTTTAAACAGTGTGCTACTTACATTGGTAAAGACAGATAATAACTGTAAAAAAAGCAGCTGTTAGAAAATGAACATATTTGGTGTTGCATCACCAAAAGGATCTTATGGTATGTGTGAGACTTCTCAGACTGACTCACAGAAGCAGCATATGAAGAGAGATTTAGCACTTTTGTGTCAACTAAAAATGATTACTCATCATACCATGGAAGGGAATTAGTGAACAATGTTACTGGGAGTGATTCTCTGCAGTCAAATTACTCAAAAGTACAGTGACACCTGAAGTCAGGACATTATGGAGAAAGAGATATTCAGCTTTTCAGACCCTTAAATAAGAAATTGTGTATTACTACAACAGGAAACCCTTTACCTCCATTTATTTTTATGAAGTTATGAAGTACTTCATTGGTTTCTGCTCGCATGTCAAATCACAGATACCTAAAGACATTTATCTCGAACTTTTTTCTCCTGCCTCCATGTCTGCTTGGTCTTACTAGCAGTCCTTAATATCCCAATTTTTATAGAGGTTAACATGATATTTCAACTTTGGAACAAATAGAATTTAAGCTGTTTTTTCTGTCACTGACTGTCAGCAGACAAGTAGAATCAAGCAGTGAAACGAATGCTCACTCCCTTACAGCAGGTGTGAGAGTGGCACACCAGTCGGGGAAAGGATTGACACTTACTTGCCAGGCTGCAGCTGAGGATGAACTGGACATGACTGTCTTGCGAAGTTCCTCCAGGATGTTGTCTGGAAGTTCTTTGTGAGACTGCAACAGCTGCTTACACTGAATTTGTCTCAAAAGCAAAAACAGAGCTGGGTGCTCAGGGCAGCTTTTTAAACCCTAAAACCAAACCAATCAGAATTATCATTCTCCAATATCAAGGACACTTAGATTTTCCATTCTGCTCTTTATAGAAAACAACATTGAAAGCCTTCTCAGGGTGCTTGAAACACAGCATTTTTCTCCTCCACTGCACAAAGGAGTATTTCAGGACTGAACCATAAAAACATAAAATATTTTTACTGTCCTCAAAATACATTTGAAGTCTAAGCTTAATTTTACATTTTACATTTACATTTTATATTTCCTACTCTTACTGGTTTCTGAAAGATAGCTGTCACTTGGTTTGACAATTATTAAAAATTTTGGGCTTATTAACATAGGCAAAAACCTGTCTTGGGGCTAAAAAGGACCCTGATTATGCTTCAAGAAATTTTAGTTCTCCCAAACAAGACACTTTATTTTCACTGGAACAGAAGGACTTTACTAAACATTTTCTGTTCAGAAACAGCAGGCATCCATAGAGTATTTCTTTGAACCAACACAAAAAAGAAAAGACAGAAAACTAGCTATGTGTTGCTTTACTCTGCTCAGGTGAAACGTGAAGTTTTCGCAAACCTCTCTGCATGTTATTTTCTGTGCTGAAATCTCAATATTCCAAGAATTATAACTCAAACCAGATTTGTGTTAACAAACAATATTTGTATTTTTCACATGTTTTTTAACAAAGTATGTTGCCTGTGAATCCTTCACAACTGATTGACAGCAGTGTCTGACTCTCCACTCCCAGTTACACTGCTTTCTGAGGATTTCAGGGTCTGAAACTACCACTGAAGGCTTGTGGTACTAGGGAATATCCTAGTATCCTTTTATATACTTTTATCTACACTAATTGCAGACCCTGATTGTCCTCTCCCCAGGCTATTTAATTAAACAAAAATCAGCATAATACAAGCAAAATCCACCACAACCTTCCCCCCTGCCAAACTGAGGGAAGGACAGATCTTGTATGTCTCAAAATCTCTGATGATTGTTAATATAAGGCAGGTCAGTAGACAAGTTGGCCAGAAAAGGAAAACACCTCACCAAGCAAATAAAGAGGAAAGAAAGTACTTCGTGCTGAAAACCAGCCTGTTCAATCAATCTGCTTATGTGGTTTAGGTTTTTTGTTGTTTGCTGTTGGTGGCTTTTTTTTTTTAATTCCATCCACTTTAATGAAATATACCAAAAACAAGGATCACATTTGCATGTGATTAGTAATTTTCCTTAATGAAAATAATGGATGTGTGCTTTTTTGTTTATCTTTTGCCAAGTCTTCTGCTTATGAACACCCTACCGAATGCTGGTAACAGCCCAGCTCCCTTCCATAGCTGTGTTGCAGCAAGACCGCTCTTTTCTAAAATTGAATTTGTAGCATCCACTTGGAGCTCTGAAACAAAGTACCAATACAACCCAGAAGAAATCGAAGTCCCAAGCATGTCTCCTATCCTGATTTCTTTGCCCTGAATTCTGGTAATGTTTTGCTTAATTCTAGGCAGGAAGAACAGACTTCAGCTTTATCATGACACATACACTAGTTGTTTCAACTATTAACATAGTTCTGGTGCTGCAAACAATATATTGGGGAGGGGAGGATATGCCAACCATCAGTTAAGTTGGTCAGAGCATGCTGTTAATACCGCCAGAATTGAAGGTTTGATCCCCATACAGGCCATTCACTTTGGAGCTGAACTTGATGATCTGATCTTTGTGGGTCCCTTTCAACTCAGAATACTCAGTGATTCTGTGAACTATTATATTTTGTATCTCTGATGGAACAGACAGTTGCTAATTCAAACATTAGCTTACTGCATAATGCACAGAAATAATGGCTTCTGTCAATTCTACCACAATCTGCCAGTGTGACCCCATCATACCTTGTTACAAAGAGCTTCAGCTTCTGACAGTTTACCAGTCTCCCCTAGACTGGTAATAGCTTGACACAGACACCAGTCTTCAAGAGTACGGACATAATTATGTGGAAGATGACTTTCTCCAGCTGTAAAGACAGACAACACACTTAAACAGATTAGTATTTATGCTGTAGTACAATACCATGGTCACAGGCTCTAGATCTGGTAAGGGAGAATTTTTATGAGTTTTAATGTGACATGGCTCCCTTCATCAGTAGGAACATTGAAAGATGGCAAAATCAAAAGCAAGAGGGGAAATAAGCATATACCATTTGAGTTAATGGTTTGAGATCAATCTAACATGGAATTTTAATTCCAGTTTTCAAAACACTACGGCATTGAGCAAGAATGAGCACCTATTGGAAGAGTTACAGAACTCAAAATTACTTTAGCCTTTTCCTGTAAAGTACTGCTGCTGCAATGTAATACATCCACAACCTTCATGAGTGTAGGCATCAGAGTTCAGAAATACTATTTCACAAAACCATTTGAAGCTTTGGAGGGGAAAGCAAGCTGCCATTAAATATCTAAACCCATCTATATATCAGAATTTAATGGGTTTTTTGTGTAAAATACAATTACAGCTATTGTCTAATTACCACTATTGAGTACTCCTCAGCCGATTTGCAAGTTCAGAACAGCATTGCAAGCTTAGATAATTTCAACTTTATTTTGCTTTTTTTAAACAGGAAACTCATATAGCTTACTTTTGGCTGAAACTGTAGACACAAGTGTCATCTCTAGGCCTGTTCGTTTCGGTTCAGTGTTGTTTAGACAGACAACAGTGTTTTCAGCATGACAGGCTGCCATTAGCACTGCCCAAGCAACAGGATTATCTAGAAAAGAATGGTAAAAGGGAACTCATGCCCATTCTAAACATGCTGGTAGTTCACTTAGAATGGGATTTATCAGATAAAGCATAAAAGCATACCTATCAATGGAACCATACACTGTAAATAAGATAGCAAAAATAAGAGAAGTAATTGAGTTTAAACCAAGGAAGGTGATAACTACTTGCTTCTAACTAGTAAGACACATCAGATTATAAAAGGAAGATGCTGTTCTTAAAGCCAGCTAATGTATTTTTCACAGATAGCTTCAGTGTGCTAACCTGAAGCTGCCAATTTATTTTTCACTACACAGATTAATCTTGGCTTTCACTGAAGAGTTGTTGCAAAACACAAAGTGGCAGACTCAGTCTGTTCTGCCCACCAGCATGAAAGTTATAGCAATAGGTGCCTACTTCCACTCCCAGCTAATTCCTGTGTCAGCTTCACCTTTAAATAGCCCTGTGAAGAACACCTACTACTGTAAGAGCAATCTCTGTCCTGAATTGGACAGAGCTCAGTTAAAGATTTTATTTATTTAAATTTTCATCCATAAAATAATTATTTTTGCTGGCAAAATGAAGCAAAGCTTGAAGATCTAACAAAGTAAAATGTAAAGTGTACTGCTTTTAAACAGCAGTCATACACTCATATTTCCTGTAGGAAAGTAATTGACATTTTGAACTTGCAAGCCAGCCCTGTGCATCAGAACAAAATTACTCTAGAAGAAGCAATGTTTTAGTATTTCGCTATAAAGTACAAATTAGCAACTAAAAACCCCACCAGTCTTGCACTTCATATGCTATAGGAAGAAGACTATTTAGTAATATAACCATAGAGTTCTCTGTAGTTCATAAACCACACATTTTAACAGAACTTTTCTAATAAAAAAATCTCAAGGGAGATGAATAATTCTCTTCTGTCTGGCGCTGCATACTGAGGAACATATGTTTTTCAATTTGTCTAGTATACTAAATAATACTTAAGTCTTTTCCTGTTGAGTGATTAAGAAATTACTCATGGTTTAGAACAAGCCTTAAAACTCAGTGATATTTTTCTTATTGTCTGGCATAATTCCCTTCCACTTTTCTGGAAGAAAAGTGATAATTTCCACTCTAAGCATCTTCCCCAAAAGACACATGGATAACCCTAAACAACAAATCAACACAACAAAAGCAGATTTTACTTTAATCCAGTAATTTTTGCTTCTGATGGATAAAAAGACAAACAATCACTACTGTGTTTGAGAACAGGAGTAACCTGGACAGACATGGATGGCCTTCTGAATATTTTTCAGAGGATTGTTTTTCTTATCTTCTAACATGTGACATCCTGCTACCAACTGATTAACTGCGATATTCAGCAGGACTTCCTATAAAAAGAACACAAGAGTGTAAGTGATCAGACAGAATTAATTTTAGGACTGTTGATGGAATTACAAAATCTGCATTTTAAGATAGTCAAACCTTTCCACAGTTTACATCAAGTGTATGTGCAACACTTCCTGCCACAGCTCCTCCCTGCAAGATTAAAAAAAACAAACAATTGATTTAATTACACAGCTAATTAATTTTATGCAAAATACAATGCCAAAATAATTTTATCTTTGCTATTCACAAGTACAAAATTTGCACAATGAGTCAACGTCCTTGCTTATGGTATGATCTTTTTATTAAAAAATTAGCAAGAGACATTCTAGACTAGAGTTTATCCATATGATTGGTTTCTAATTTCAGCCCCATATGGAAAAGGGTTTCTTTTCAGGTGCTATTTCTGTTTATATAATTAGCATAAATTAAGACAAGGAGCATTTATTTGAAGGAAAACTAATAATAAGCAGAAAAGTGGCAAGGAAACATTGCCTAATGTGAAAAGTGAAGATGACTACATTAACCACATTAAAGATAGGTAAATCTCAATATAAATATTTATTTAAATATATACATCTATATAAAACTAAATGGAAGAAATTATACATAATTATACATAGTATAGCCTTTTATTGTTAGCATAATTCTAGTAGATCACTCCTCTAAGTTTACTTCAAGAATGGTTACCTCATGGAAGATCCAAATAATGGTATATAAATTCAGTATGTAGCTGTGCACTGCTTTGAATGTAAGCCATACATTTTCCTTTTACTGGGGCAAGTCCACACACTGAAGGGTGGGGTTTTTTCAGTCAAGAAACGACACAGACTACTTGGAATGTAAACAGCACATGTGTATTACATTTACTTACTTTAGGCTTTTTTGATGCATACAGTGGAACTAGTCGAGACAGAAGAGACCAAAGGGCAGGATTATCAGGGTAACTAGGGAAAGAAAAGGGTATTAAACTCTCTGGTTTAGTTACGCACCTGGTCTTCCAGGACGCAGTAGGCACTTGCTATAAATACAAATAGAGCTTTTTCTATTAAGAATACAATGCAGTGTATTAAAAGATAGACATGGGTAAAAACAAACAACACAACATTGAAATTATACTGCTAGCTAAAGAAATTAAATGTACAGCATACATATAAATATTCATAGGAAGAAAAAAAAACTTTAGGCCTACAAGTCTTGTCTTCATAGCATGAAGAACAAGAAACTTTAGTTGTAGTTGGAAAAAAACAATTGCATGAAAATAGTTTCTGAAAACCCTTGGAGAGACTATAATGTGTGCCTTCCTGAAAGGCTCAGAATGCTAAGGCTAATCAAATCAAATTTAAACACAGACACTTAGCTAATGGAAGAAACAGCTTCAAAGGATGCTAAATATTAAATAAAAACCCATGGGACTTTTCTAGGCTGAAGGTTATGCTACACAGGATGAAAAATGCTTTCACAGAAGAGTAAACTAACCTACCTATCAGAAAAGTCCCCCAATCAAAATCAGAAAACACTGAATGAGCTATGAAGCTTCTGCTATCTGATTCCATAAATAAGAAAGCAAAGTTGTCAGCTAAAGGTACAACCTTAGGTGAGGACTTCATCTTTGAAAATGAATTTTTATTCAAATTCAAATTTATTCAAATTCAAAGAAATAGGTTTGCTTACTCTTCAATGTAATCAAAGCAATACATTTACACGGCAATTTAAAGCAAGACAAACTATATACCTGTGTATTGCTTTGGAGACTTCCCTCTGGATTGCCACATTTCTACCTTGTAATGCATAAACAGCAGATGCAATGAGACACCTCTCATAAATCCCATCATTCCCTTTTTCATGCTTCAGTAATTCTTTTAGGGCTGCTGTTGCAAGTGTTGCATCCTGCTTTACCAGTCCCAATGTGCACAAAGCCTTCAGACTTTCCGTACTAGGTTCCTTTAATGAGCTGTTGAATCAAAGAGAGGGAAAGAGACAACCATTTTGGAGCACAAACTAAGCTTCCTGATAACATGAGAGTGCTCGTTACTTTTGAGTCCTCTTGCACCTATGTATCATGAAAGGTATACAGAATCAATACTCTCTGTGGGATCCTGGATCAGGCTAAATCTATATCCTTGAAGGCCAGGTTACAGGCACAAAATCAAGCTCTTAATGATTACTTTTGCCTTCAAAAAAAGACAAGAACCTAAGCTTCTGATTCTATGTTTTGTTTTCAGTCCCTAGCAAGAAAAAAAAAAGCTGTTAATTGAACTTGAACAGCCAGCAAAAGGACCCTTTGACAAGTAGGAAATGGTATTCTATCATACTAGTTATCCAGACATACCCACTGTTAAGAATCTCTGTGCTAAGCTGGTTATGAGAAAAGAAAAAAGGAGCTTCATGTTCAAGGTCCTACCTGGGCACTTTAAGTCATCTAGCACAAATTCCAGTCAAGAGCAACATTTATCTACTGCACCAGAATGCATGATTTTTGTTCCTATTAGTAAAATCCACCAAAATCTGTTTGTAGCACTGTTATCAATTCAAGTCTAGATGTATTCATTGTGATGTTTCTTTCCTAAGCCATTCACTACCTTTTTTTTTCCAAACACAAACATATCATGTCATTAGAAACTCTCATTGTTTGTGTTTTTGACAAAACTAGAGGCCTGCAGTGATTTATAAGATGTAGGAAATATCAGTTTCCTAGCCAACTAACCACGGCCAGGAAAGGTAATGGACCTTCTTCTCTGTGTTAGTAACTTCAGGAATCTGCTGATGGGCGCTGCACTGCCACTACTAGAGTTCTCTACTGACAGAGAGCTGCTCCTGGGTGGTGAGATGGTAATTTTATTTCTAGCTGCTAGGAGGCTAACAATGATGCACAGGCGATTTGGCTTCCACAGATTTGAAAAATAACAGGCATTCACCACTTAATTGCACAACTAGTAGAGATCTGTTTCTTTTCATGGGAAAGGTACAGGGCTGTCCTGGGGCTACATTGCTGGGAACACAATAGTTTCTGAGATTTTTGATTACTTAAACTATTTTCACTGGTCATTCAGAGTTCTTACAGCTAATGAGCAAAAACAATGAGCAAAAATAGTGCTTACAACAACTACAAAGTACTATTATCTTAAAAGATAAAGTTTTTAAAACTTCAAGGATGTTGGACATCCAAACTGCTCAGCCCTTCTACTCAACACTGCTTTAAGAAAGTGGAAGCGACAGACCATAAAACCAGATGTATCACATGAATAATTAGACTGCATCCATTTCCACTTCTATGCCGCAATACACAAAGAAAATATCCACTTGAGTTCCCACAAAAACAATAAAATATCACATTCTGATTATTCCCTCTGCTCACCATTTAAACAGTAGTGTCTTTGCAGCATCCACTTTGTTCAGTTTACATTCTATTATTGCCAAGGCAGTCAGGATATGTGCTTTATCTTTTTCAGACTCAGCAACAGACAACGCTTTTTCATAGGCTGGTAAAAATTAATTGAGGGAGAAGAAAAAACACAACATTTGTACAGCCTTTAGGATAGCACGATATCACAACAGAGAGACTACTTTAGGTTCAGGTTCACTGTATTTTCCCAACTCAAATCATAAGCAGAAGATAAAAGTAAGTTGACTAAGACTTTGGAAGTAACTATGTTTGGAAACACCAGATTTACTCTTTAGAGCCTGGGAGTTGTTTAACACATAGCAAGTAGAAACAGAAATGAAAAGCAGCATTGGGACATTCAGAAAATTCCTGCTAGAACATGGTAAAAATGAACCCTGTGATAGCTCATTTACGAAACAGTAGTTCAGATGGGCACACTCATTCCAAATACAAAATAAAATTATTTAAAACACTGGGCTGACTGTTCCTTTGTGAGCACTTCTACACTGATTGTTGCATATACCTTTTCATGAAGTTCCACATCTCAGAAGTGTGCAACATGACAGTACAATTATATTTACCATTAAAGCTAAAGTGCTTTCAACACCACAATTATCTCCTATGAGAGAATCATTGAATAATTAGGGCTGGAAAGGACCTCTAGAGATCAACACCTCTACCACAGTAGGGCCACCTACAGAAGGTGACACAGGACCTTGCAGGTGGGTTTTGAATGTCTCCAGAGGGGAGAAACTCCACAACCTCACTGTGTAGCCTGTTTCAGAGCCATCCTCAGTGTAAGAAGTTCTTCCTCACGTTGAGGTGGAATCTGTATTTTAGATGATGTCCACCATGCCTTGCCCTGTTGATGGGCACCACTGCAAAGCGGCTAGCACCAGCCTCTTGACACCTGCTTTTGAGACGCTTATATTGATGTCATCACCTCTGTCTTTTCTACTCTACACTACAATTGATTCTTCCAGAAAAACAATTTAATTTGAGAACAAGGGAGGCTCAGAGAAAAACAGCTTAATGGACAAGAATCCCACACTTGAAGAAATTTATTTTTCCTTACTACATTTGAGCAATACTAGGACTAATAGATTTTCACAGAATTATAGAATAGGCTGAGTTGGAAGGGACCCATCCACATCACAAAGTACAACTGTGCAGGACACTTGAAGAATCACATCATGTGCCTAGACCATTGTCCAAAGGTTCTTGACCTGAAGAAAACATTGGCTCTGTGATGACTTCCCTTGGGAACCTGTCGAAGTACTCAACCACTCTCTGGGTGAAAAATCTTTTCCTGATATTCAACCCAAACCTTCCCTGACTCAGCTTCAGGCCATTTCCTAGAGTCCTGTCAATGGTCGTGAAAACAAAGAGATCAGTACTTGCCCCTTCACTTCCTCGTGAGGATGAAGACCATAATGAAGTCTCCTCTTAGTTTCCTCCAGGCCAAACAAATCAAGGGACCTCAGCTGCTCCTCATAAGACTTCCTCTCTAGACCCTTCACCATCTTTATAGCCCTCCTCTGGATGCTCTTGGACAGCCTAATGTCTTTATTTTATTGTGGTGTCCAAAACTGCACATGGTACTCAAGGTATTAAATAGTTGTGGCATTTATACTTACACAATAGGACCAAAAGAGCAAAACACTGAATGTCAGCTAGGTTGGTTAGACAACAAAGTTTGTTAAGATTACCCGCAAAAGAAGTGTTCCATAATGCTCTGAATTTTACCTTTGATACTTTCTTCTAAGAGTCCTTTCTTGAAGTAAGCTAATGCTAGCCCCACAATGCCATCAAACTCTGTTAGGGGTATTGATGTGTAAACTTCAATGGCCTCATCACACCGCCCAAGAGCACTGCAAAAAAAACACCCAGTCACTGGTAGGAAGGATGCAGAAACAGCTGTTATAATTCAGACAAACTGTCCTTGAGGACCAGTGCCCTCTATTCCATAGCAGTTTTAAACAGACACCTAGAAAAGAGCAGTATTAGGACAAGAATGTGCAGTAATCCCCACCCTTTGCCTGGTATAGCAGTTACCCTCTCGAGCTATCCGTTGCATGAAGAACAACTGATAGGAAGAAGTCCTCCATATCTCCATGACAGCTGTATATAAGGCAAATGACTTAATGATCATCACAGTGCAGGGAGAGAAAACAGCAAAGGAGAAACATGCAAAATGCAAATCAAGAATTTGTTTGGAAAAAAGCAAATCATGCACACAGACAGGAAAATGCACACACAGAAAGATTACAGCATTCTTGTTCTAAGACCACTATGAAAAGAATAATAGAGGATTGTATTTATTAGAACTACTTATCAGTTACTAGAGATTTGTTCTTGTGTAAGTTGCACATATGAACTAACAGACATACAGCTTGGATGTGAGACTTTAGGAGTCTAAAGAGCTTGTTCTAAAACCTTCCCTGAAGTTAATGAATTATCACTTCGTCACAGGTTACAAGTTTCAGTGTCACATACAATAACATATGAGGTTTCCCCAGGGAGCTGACAAATATTTAATTAGTAGACCTTGAGCTATTTCATATCAATAAGAAATTTGAAAGTCTACATACTTAAGTCCTGCATTCCCTCAGAACCAGAAAGCAGAAAGGAACTTAGAATTCTGAGTAGGACTACAGTATAGAGATTTATCAGCAGAAAGACCACACAAGTATACAACACCCCAGCCTCACATGCTTCAGGTTATGAAAGTCAATATAAATTCAAAGGCTAGATAGAACGGCTTTTGAACAAACCTCGAAGCAGCAATTTTATTCAGAGTAAGCGTATTACACATTTTATCATTTTAAAAAATCCCACAGCTTATTGTGCAGACAATATAACAGACTACACTATGACATGTTAGTACCAAGCAAAGGATAAGGGAATCACTGATACACTACAGCCTGTGAAGACATACAGCAATTCCTTACAATATGATTTTTTTTTTATTACACTACCCATTTCTGGGGCAAATACAAAGTTCAGTCAAACCTGTTTCCAAATAGGAATAATGTTTAATAGATGATTTTTAGCAACCATCTTTCACCTTAAGCCTCACCATATTTTGTACTGCTGCTTTCACTACCTCCAAAGCTGAAGTTAGGGGCTCAGAAAGTCAACAGACACTTACCAGAGTGACCTGCCATAGTTTTGCATTGCTGTATTGTATTTCTCAGTATCCTCTGAGTTTTTCAGCAGTGAAGCTGCCCTAAAATTAACCACAATGAATGTTACTTATCATGTGACTACAAGGTGCATATTTTGAGCACAGTTTTCAGAGCAAAATGAATAACTGTTTTATACAAAAGCTTTTCTATGCTAATTAAACATAAACAGAGCCTATTTTACTGTTTTAATGCATCAACAAACCAAATACTGTTTCATTTGCCACCTTTCCCTCTTTGAAAAGAAGACAGAAGAAAAAAACCCCAAAACAAACCCAAAGGCCAACCACCTCCACTAATTAGAGTGGGATAGAGAATAAAGCTAAAACCAAGCTTGATTTCTCCTTCAATTTCATTTAAATCACACCCAGTGAATTAGTTAATGTAATGGTAAGATTTACAAGCCTTAGGACATTACTTTTCTGTGTTCTGCCTTTCCAAATTTTATATAGGAACCTCCACACACACACCCTACAAAACACTTAGTTCAAATATACTGTTGAACAGAGAAAGTAAAGTTTATCTAAGGAAAAGAAAAACCCTTAGGTTTTTCAGCTGGTTCATGGAAAAGGAGCTTCTCTGAGCTTTCCAAGGGTGTACAGTTTACCTCTCATAGGCATAGGCTGCCTGCTGTTTTAGATCCAGATACTCATTCAAAAACCCAAACATTGTGAAAGCAGAAGCATCATCTGGATTTCTTTCTAGAAAGTCAGAATTGACAATGTAGGAAAACAAGATCAGTAAGCTGTGAAAAAGCATTACAAAAACATTGCTACATTGAAGCTACAGTACATGCACTGAACACTTTGCCAAATGCTTTTGTCAGCTGGTCATGAGAAAAATTTTGACCGGCTTGCAGGCAAATACAGAAGAGACAGATGACCCAAAACATGACACCAGGGTGGCTGAAAAATGTTTAAAATGTTATGATGTAACACTAATGCATAATGCACTCAATATATTTTAAGTTTTTCAGCAGGCAGATTTTTTTAAATGAAATGGGAAAGTATTCATCTTGCATTGACTCTAGTAAAATACCAGTAAAATCTTATGTTTTATTCTTAATACATTCTGAAACAATTCTGTACAATGTGCTGTAGGACATCCCTGCTCGAGCAGGGAGGTAAGACCAGATGACCATTATGGTCCCTTCCAAGATTAGTAATTTTTAAGTAATTGCTAAGGCACAAATCTGTCAGCTGTCAACTCATCTCAGACTAGTAACTTTTCTCCCCAGAAGAGGAAGGAAGGCTCTCCAGAGTCCCCTTAAGAACAAGGTACAAAGAAATAACAGTCTCACATTCACGTCTCATTTACTGTGAGCTATATTTTCTAGCTCTCAAAAGTCAGCAACAGATTACTCAAATGATTTCTTTACAGGAATACTTGCAGACTAATGAAAATCTGCATTTCCTCTACCTGCTTTCCAGGCTAGACAAATCCAGTGGGGAGGCTGGTTTGGAATCATGCACAAAACCAGAGTCCATCACCTGCTGAAGGTTACCAAAATCATATGCTTGAGAATATTGAGTTACACAGCACACAGGAACAATCCTGTGCACCAAGCTTCACATCACAGAGGACCTGGCACTTATCTTCACCTGCACATACAGACACATGCAAAGGGAGTCTGAGAGCAAACACCCTATGAGAAGCATGACAAGGCTCTGGTCCCTATTTTCGTTGGTATTTGAAACAACTAGAAGGAATAAGCAGACAGAACCCACATCCATTTCATCGCTGTGTGGTCTGCTTACCCTGTTTCAGTTAGTTTAAGCTAAAAAGCCTCTCACCACCTCAGCCAGACCTCTCTTGTTTAGAACTAGTGCAGGTGTATTTATTCCTTCTGAATGCATGTTAGGTGTGACAGGTTAGAGAGGTATTTAAATTACCTACCTGTATATTTGCTCAAGACCACTTGGGCTGCTGGTATAGCATTCATTTGAACAATGTTATACAGATACAGTTCAGTGTTTCTGTTGGCTTCATCCTGCAGCGTTGAACATACCCAGTGGGCATAGCCTTTTGCTCCCTCAGTCTCAAGAAACAAAGAGACACCCCCCAAAACAGGAATCATTAAACCCGCTCAAGATACAGCAAAATAATTGCAGATTATAATAATACTAATTCTTTGTTTTAGGACAGAGTTTTGGCTAAAAATCTGCATCAGTGTTAAACAGAAGAACACACCAAATTGAATCCCTCCACATATACTTTTAACTTGCCATCTGAGCAAAGCAAATACTTACATTCTCATATAATGTGCTGCATGACTGTACACACAATAGGCAAAAAAAAAAAAAGCTATGAAAGACTAAGTCCTCCACTTTTTTTTGGAACACAGGGTCCTGGCAGTATCCTTGCTCTCTCCAGAAATATTTTATGCCTTTGATCTATGTCCAATTCTGTAGAACATGGAGAATATTTATTCATGACTTAAAGAGCTGATTTCTTGAACCCTTGGGACTAAAAACTTTTATAAAGTAACTGCCTGCTATACAATATCAGCATAAGTCAGCAACAACATGGAAGCCATACAATCTCATTTGAAACATGACTGTAGCAGTTTCAAAACTCAAGACACGCCTATTTTAAAAAAATAATCTCCTAAGTGGAGAGACTGGATGTACAAAAACTTCAGAACAATACAACTATTACACTTACATGCATACTGAGTTCAGTTGTGTGCCTGAAGAGATCCATGGTATCATAGCTGCCTACAGTCTCTGCAATAAGAGCCTAGAGAGAAGCAAGAGCTGCTGTGGTCATGTACTTAAAAATTATGACAATGACAAAAACCTTACCTCATATTATGTCAGGCATATCTAGAGCATTCAACATGAACACACTTTTTTCTCATAGCCTACAAGCAAGATTGGTTTTAAAACCAAAATGAACTCAGGAGAAACACAAGCAGTCTCCACTGTATCAGTAATTTAAACTTTGGCTGCTAGTTCTATCTTCAGAACAAAGACTTGCATGTATTAGAACAATTTATAACAACATCTGACAAGAGCTGAATTTCAACATGTGACGATGCTAGTTCTTTTCTAGAATCCAGTTTTCAATTAGCTATGATTAGCAGGTGAGCAGCATGGCATTATGAAATTCACCTATAACAATCATAATAGCCACAAGTATCTCAACTATTCACAAATGACCTAGATATCAGAAGGAGCATGTGAGCTATCAGTGGCAGGGGAGGAAGGGACTTCCCAGAAAATAAGAAGTGCTTTGTCCCAGGTACATTAGAAGCTTACTTATTCTGACAGTGGCATTAGAAACGGGGAACTGAGATGAGAGTGGAGTCGTGCCATTTAATGAACTAGTGGTACAGCTGAAGCTGAAATAACTATCACCTTATAAAGACAGTGCTCTGTGGATAGCTGTATATAAAAAGCCTCAGAGCATAGTGATTGTTTGGTTAATAGCTTGTTAGAGAACTCACAATATCAGCCAGAAAAACATCATATGAGTGTGTCTGATGAGCACAGTAGCTTCCATTGTATTACCACTATGGAAACAAAGGAAGTAGAAGCACTCGTAAACACAATTTTAGGAGCATGAATTAGTGCCAGTTACTAGGCTGAAGTTAAGGTTCTTCAACAAATGTTTTTGTGTGCAGTTTCATAATTTTTCATCATACCTGTCCAATCCAACACAAGAGGTAAGAAGGTTCCAGAGACTGGGCTACCTTGAAGGCTTCATGAGCTTGCTGTAGAACCAAATAAAACACTGCTGTTGAACTGTCTGGTATGGTAACAGAGCACTTCTGACAACACACAAGTATTAACATGCAATAGTATTAGAAGAGACTTAATGGACTGAATTAGGTCACTACTAAAAACACCTTCTGTTCCGCAGAGAACAACGCATTGCCCAGAGAAATAAACCAGTTTAGTCTTAAAGAAAACAAAACAAAACAAAAAAAAAAAAACAAACAAAAAAAATCAGAAAACAAAAAAAAAATTAGAAAACTTCACAATATCAAAGTTTCCCTCCCTTCTAAATATGCTTCCTTCCCAGCTAGAGAATTCAGAAGCTAAATGAACAATTTAAAAATCTGACTCTAGGAAGATCCAGTTTTGAAAATTCACTTTTTTATAACACAAACGTATTTTCAAAAGGATAAAACTGATTATCATCCACAAGTCATTTCCTTATGGCCTACACATGCTTAAGAGTTCCTCCCTCAATTTGGCACAAGGGGAACCAAGTCTTAGCATTAGCAGTCGTAGCAGTAAGTAGTCTGTACTATCAGGTTATTTTTCTTAAAAATAATTTTGACCATCACATTTCCAATCAAACAAGATTTCTGTAATTTCAACGAGCAAATAGGACAGGATGTACTTTAACTGCATGAGAGCTCCAGACTTCACTTAATATGCACTCAAATTTTTCTCCAGAGAAACTCTGAAAATTAGAGTGTTACAGTAAATCATACATTTGCTGATGAACAGAAAGTAGGTATCTATGGGAACTCAAACACTGGGAGTTCAGTCCATGACCTACAACTAGAAGTTCTTGGCCAAACCTGGCATGCCTTGATTTGACTAACCACTTCTCTGTCCTTCCATAAAGTTCTCATTACAGCTGTTGGAAAGCAGTTTTGCCAATTCAGCAGAAGTTCACAATTCACCTAATCTTAGCCCCTCCAGAACAAATTTGTAATTTATCTGCATTTCTCAAGTGCCAATCTAATTTCTTTTGAAGGATGTATATTTTTTGAATTTCAAAGGGACATTTGAAACTGACACTCCCATTCCCATATATACACCCTTAAAAAAAAGCAGAAAGGAAAACTATACTTGAGGATGGGAAATAGATTACCTCAATGTGTCCAGTTGCCAGATATAAAACCCCCAAGTTGGTCCAGGCAACAACATTCTAAACAAAACAAATAAAGTTAAAACCAATATATTATTACACTCCTCAGAAATAGCAGTGCATCAGGGGAAATGTCTTAAATGCCCACTTGAAACAGATGGCAGCTGCCTACAGCACTTACAATTTGCTCAGCTTGAACAGATTTGATGAACGAATGTTGTGCAAGAGCATAATTCCCAATAGCTGGGGGAAGAAAAAAAATGGAGACCTCGATGTAACTGAATTTCAAAACACCATTAGTCAAGCCTCCTTCTAACTTAGGATGTTAGAGATCTAGGGCTGTCACTGAAGACTTACCACTACAAGAAGCAACTACACCAAGTGCATTCCAATAAAGATGATTTTTGCTGTCAAGTCTCACAGCTTTTTTGAGACACTGGAAGAAAATGAAATGTGGATTATAATGATTAGGAGAGCAAAAATTATGAGGTTATGCACTTACTTATTCAGAGATGTAGGTTTTACTGTGTACAGGGAGAATATGCAGAGAAGCATGAACAGCAGTTTAAAGAATGTACTAGGAAATATAGGCAATACCTGCAAAGACTTCTCTAACAGTTCACTGATCTCATTCATGTCAGTGCCCACTGCTGTGAGGTGCTCTGCTTGGCGATAATAATTTATTCCAAGATCACACCATATGCTCGGCAAAGACATCAGTTTTAAAGCTCTGCCATAACACCTACAGAAACATGAATCATAGAATCATTATTCTGAGTCTCTGCATGAAGAGCAGAAAGCTGACAAAGCTTCAGAAGAGTGCTTAGAAACCTAAACGAAGTAAACATGCATAAATACAAACAAAACCAGACAAGAACTTAAAGCAAAAAAACCCAACTAATATATTTTCATTCAGAGACTTACTGTGTGTCTGAATCTGGTCTAACGGTAATCTGTAGTGCTCACCACTAATGAAACCACAGGTGTGGTTATGTAGGTGTGCATTAAATCAAAGCTCTGTCAGTTACATTATGCATGTGTTTACTTAAAACAAACATCAATCATTTTTACAGTTCCTCAGGCTTCTCCTAGGAAGTACTGGACTTTAGAGATCATGGTTGAGATTCACCAAGCAGATGCATTTCCTGCCTTACAGATCCAGCTGAAAAAATTTCAGAGGGAGTCACAGAACAGCAAATTTGTCACAAGAAATATTTTACAAGAAAGAGGCACAGACAGAAAGCTGAAAGTATTATCTTAGACTTCCATTGTCCTGGGAGAATTAGTCAGCAAATACCACAACCACTTCATTTAAACAGATGTGATTTGTGGAACAGCAGGGAGAATGTAGTCATGCACCTGGAGACAGAAAGGAGAAGAGCAGGTGCTGACAGCACTGTGGCAATACAGGAAACATACCCTGAAATAAGTAGTGTAATTTGGAAGAATCATGAGAATCCATTTACCCAATATGCAGGTATCAAGTGATCAGCATGTCTTCCATTTTCTACAAATTAACTAGTCTAGAATACTTGATACTCTAGGGAGTCTTAAACAGCAGAGAGGCTTCTTAATAAAAGAATATTACCTTCCTCCCAGTATGAGAAGCTCATTTTTCGTCAGCACCTGTTTGGTTGCATTTTTACTCAGAAGGGATCCTAGTACTTGAACATTCACTTTGGCTGGTGAAATAACATGTACACTAGTACAGGTATCTCCTAACAGTTTCCAGAGGCAAGATACATCAGGACGGTGCTTTACTGCCCTACAATTATAAAGAAAACACATGTAACACCTACTCAGATACTTCAACATCCTTTTCTGAATAAAAGTGACACTTTGAATAGCAGCACAACCTCAAATGCAATTAATCAGTAAGGTGTTTGATTTAATTCAGTTTCTTCCTATTCAAGTTACAAGTCTAAAAGATCAAAATTTGAAAAGAAATAACAATAAAAAGCAACCAAACAAAAAACACCCCAACATGTCAGCTGACTACATGCACTCTTGCATTTGTCATATTAAAAGAACTACTCATCTGCAGAAACTTGATGGACTTTCTCCTCTAACAGCAGTTATTCCAAGGTTTAATTTAGTACATCTTATATGAAATTCAAAACAAAAAGACAGAGAGGAGGAAGGAATTATTTTCCTCTTATCCATTATTTTTGTAGGAATACACTCCTCCCAGATCCATATATCAGCAGAACTACACAAGAGAACTCTGTGTCACTTCACACATTTTCAAATGACTCTCTATATTTGAAAAGAAAAACATAAAACTCTGTAATTGCCATTCATTTAAGCAGCCTATGTTTAGAATCTGTAATGGTTACTCAAACCATTTTTAATAAACACATTCTTACTTCTAGATTAGAAGTTCTAGTCCATTTGATTCAGTCTAACTGAAAATTTTCAAACTCTTATTTTTAAATAAATTTAAAAATTTAACTCTTCTTTTTCTGCCTGTCAACCCACAATCACAGCAGAAATTAAGTAAGTGAATGTTTAGTACCAACCTTGTAAAATATGCAAGGGCCTGCTCTATGTAATCCACAGCCTTCCTATCGAAATAGTTATCAAGGGCTGATCTTGCCAGCATGAGATAACACTCACCAAGTCCTGAAAGTAAGAGAAAATATTCTCTGTGAAAATAAATGCTTTTATGATATGGCTAAAAGTACAGTGGGGAAAGAGCCTGGAAGCCAGGTCAGCATTTCTGCCTTGTGCAAAAGTCTATACCCTGCATACACTGTAACAAAATCAAAACACCCACAATGCTCCCAACAAAGACTGCTTTTCATCTATCTTGTGAAGTGTGAACTGTAGGATCATTTGGCTATTAAAATAAACCAAATTCATTATTTAAAAAATAGCATTTAAACTTTGCATTTATCTTCAAATATTAAGTAAATCTGAGAAATCTGCATTGTTACACCTTTGACAAATACACCAATTTGCAGTTTACATGCGTGAAAAAATCAATCCTGAGAAGCAAAAGGAGTAAAGAATGACAGGGTAGGCAAAAAGGAAAGTCTTCAATGAAGAAAACCTGAAGCCAGCATTATTTAATTCTATTTATATATGAATTTACTTCATATGGTGTATTGAATCTGGCTGAGATGGAGTTAACTTGTCCTATAGGAACCCTCATAGTGCTGTGCTATGTACTGGTAGCTGGAAAGGTGCTGATAAGGAACCAGTGTTTTGGCTGCTGCTGAACAGTGTTTGGAACAGCATCCAGGCAGTCTATACAAAATTCACTCCTTCAGCATTAGGATTAGGCTGGGGATAGTCAGAATCCTGAGAGGAGACATAGCCAGGACAGCTGACCTAAACTGATCAGAGGGATATTCCATACCACATTCTTATCTGTTCAGCATAAAAGCTGAGATAAATGTGGAAGAGATTGCGGGGGGGGGCACTTGTTATCACATTTGTTTTCTGAAGCAATGACTAGGCAGACTGAAGTCCTACTTCATGAGAAGTAGCTGGACATCACCTATTCATAGAAAGTTGAGAATAAATTTTGTTTTCATTTGCTTCTTCACGTGGCCTCTGCATTTGCTTTATTAAACCACATTTATCTTGACCTATGAATTTCTTCAATCTTATTTTGTCTTTTGTTCACATCCTGCTGAGAAGGGGAGTGACAGAGTAGCTTGGTGGGCAGCTGATGCCTAGACAGGGTCAAACCACTGCAACTGGAAATAATTCCCACTATGAAAAAGGAACTGCATCATAGGTTAAAATTTCTAACATTTTGGAAATAGTAACTGCTTGGTTTACACATTTGCTGGCACTAGCAGTGATTCTGTCCAGCCGTAAATCATTGGATATGAGTACCATTCATTCTCAGATTATTTTGACAGTTCTGAAGCTACCCCCCTCATGCTATTGTAATCCTCCACCTATACCAAAATAGAGTTTTACAAGAGTCTTTATCTTGGCTCCCCAGAAGACCAAGATCATAAGCTTATCAGATGTCAAGATCAAAAAACAAAATTGATTTTATTCCCCAAAATTATATGAAAGATACGCTAGAATAGAGGCAGAATAAGTATTCAGTAGCACAAAATCAAAACACATTGAAAAGATGCAGTGAAGTAACAGCAGTAAAGTTATTGACTCAACTACCAGAGACTATGTTTCCAACAGCTCAACTCAGAAACTGTTCAAATGGATCAGAACAGTTGAAAATAAACACTGATGGGACAGTCAAAGAACTTCAGAATGTTTTAAGAAGGTCCACAAAATTTACAACATTGGTCCAAACATCATAAGAAGTCTCAAAGAAAGTGAAGGCTGTTTGGAGACTTAAAAGGATTTACAGCTAACAGACCAGAGATTACAATGTGAGCCTTTATGAAAGAAGACTCAGGAGGTGTAAGAAATCAGCATAAAGGCAACTATGGGGAGGAATCTTGATACCATGTACTTAAGTACTCAAAGCATTTTAGTACTAGTAACACTGTCAACTGCTACCTACTGAGACTGAAAAAACCATATGCATATGTACATACAGCATCTTTGCAAACTGCTGCTACAGTCAGCTCTTCCCTTCTTGCCCAACAACTAGTAAAACTGCCTGAATGCAATACATTCCAACTCCATTATGGAGCTTTTTACCATGTCACGTTGGTCTTGAAAAAGCTAGTGGAGTTATAGAGGAGGAGGTAGATAAGTCAACCACACTGTAACTTTTTCAGATTAAAAGCCCACTGTTGTAATAATAACTCAATATTTCTGAATTAACTCTTCCAAGAATCAGTTTAGATTCACCCAGAAACCAGAAGGCCTTACATACAATGAAAAAAATAATTACAAATTCAAACTAGCATCAAGTAGCACCTGCTTCAGATTGGTATATGGGACGAGAATGATTGAAAACTAAGTGGCAGAGAGAATGCAAACAGAGCAATTATTCATTTTTATCAAAATTTTATACACTCCCTGAATTATATAACTTCAGAATCACAGTTCCATAATGAAGAAGTTCCAATTGCTCCATTTCTCTCTACTTCTACCTGTATCCTGAAGGTCTCTACCCCTGCCACCTGTAATGCTTGTGAGATTTCTTGGGATTCACTGCTCTTTTTCACCACTTGAAAAAGTTCAGAGGGGTCTGAATCACTAGACTAACACATGAAGTGAGGAATGCATGGTCAGGAGCAGAAGGAAATCAGCCCACCTCTTTGAAATTGCAGTCTGATTTCATTGCCTGTTGAGCAAGTATTTTACTGCTTAGGTAAAACTGCAGTCCTGTTAGTGGGCTTCCTCTGTGTCTCTTCAGTTCTCCTATTCATTTGGCCTGGTAGCCACATAGAATTAACTACCTTTCATACTTACTTGAAAGAGAAATAATCACCCACATTCATCATAATGTAAGAGTTTTTCAGGAATTTGTAATACTACAAATCAACTTTCATGTGAGAGACATCATGGCCCTACATACCCAAAATACAGCTCTATGCTTCCACACAAGAAAACCTCAACACACCACAAGAAAACCTCAATACATCAAAAATTCCTCCAAAAGACTGAAACACTACAGTGCGTAAAGGGAGGAAAAGTGAACACTTTCAAATTCAGACATGATACCTTTCAGTGCAGGCACATAGTTTTCTGTCTTCTTTAATATTTGTTGATAGGTAGCTATAGCATTTTCGTATTTGCCTAGAATCTGCTCAAGTGCTGCAGCTCTGTAAATGCTGTACACAAGCCCTGGGTTCAGCTCACTTGCTTTCCTGAAGGATTTCAGAGCTGTTGAGTAGCTACCTCTGTTGAAGTAAGCCTCCCCTAGAGACTCCCAGCAGTTGGAATCCTTTGGATCAGCCCTGAGAGCTGCCTGCAAACTGAAGATATCAAGACACACATTTATTTAAATGAAATATAATACAATTCAACATAATTATTTCCTTTCATTGTATATGCTCAGGACACTAATTTTGCATTATATACTCTTCAGGACACAAATTCACAATTACATGGAACTTTTAAACAAAGCATGGTAGGTTTTTCATCTTCAGAGGACATTACACAATTTTAGGAATTGTATCTCACCCTGGCTATTCAGTGCTATAGCAGCTTGTCTGTGCCTGTCACAAGGCTTGTTAGTACAAAATACTGCTATGTTAACAAGACTACATTTTGTGAATTCTAGAACTGAAGAGAGATTCACTCAGACCCATTTCCCTTTGTTATGTACAAATTATAATCACCTAACTCCATTTGAAAACTTGCTATGAGCAAAGACTATTTTATTGGGATTGGCAGAAAAGGACTTAAACCAACCACCAGTTGTCTTACTCAGCCACTGCTTGTGACGGCTGACCAGTTCTCAGGTAGTAAAGTCCACGATGAAGCCAGGCCCATTTTGCTGTACCAGGTCTCGCTTTTTCAGTTACCTCATTCAGGATTGACAAAGCAGTGTCCTAACAAAGCAATAAATGCCAAGTTAGTAAACAAAAACCACTTAAAAATATTCTTATAACTTTCTGAAGCAGCAAGGTGAAAGATGGAAAAAAGAAGTTACACAAGCTAAATAAAGAAAATCCCCAACTTTCTCCTTATGCCCCCTACTGAAAAAAATGCTTCATCTATATCACACGTGATAACCCTAATGTAATACTTGGTTTTCCCACCCTTCTCCTAAGACAAATTTAATTTGGAATTGGAACATAAAATTGAAGCAAGTCCAACTATAAAAGCTGCTAAGCAATGACAGAACATTTGTTTTCTGATCTTAAATATAGAGGAAACCTGAAGTGATTCTTTAAACAGAAGGATTAATAGAAGAACAACAAAGCAGCAGTAATCTGACATTCTGAATGTACAATACCATGTCTCCAAGTTCCACACTTAAATTGACAGCCGCTGTTCCAGATTCTTCATCCGCCTCATCCAGTTCAAAAGCCTTTTTATAGCAACCACGAGCTCTGCTTTTGTCTCCAGCAATGTCTCTGTAGTAGTTACCTAGATAACAAAAGGCACTTCCCAAGTAGCTGTCCAATTTTGCAGCCTATAAGGAAATACCAACACACTATCAGACAGCATTCTAAAGGATTATACTCATAGACAGGTTCAGTGACAGCTACTTGTTCAGCCTCTGCTTATCATATTTTTAAGCCCCTACTGTGATATATTTGAGCTGCCAAACTTAATTATAAAATTGCACAGATTACCTGAGCTTTAAATATCTGGAAAATCTGCTGCAAATCCCATGACACAAAACATTTTGTACTCAAAGTATTAAAATAGTTGTGCTAGGAGAAAGTAAATCTTTATTTCATCTTCTGTTCTGTTTCAATCATTATGTTCATACTCTTACCATATAACCCCAGAATTAACTCCAGCCATGTCTAAAGTTTCAGTTCCTTCTTAGATGCATTTAGCAGATTTGCTTATAGTTAAGAAACTGACAGCCTTCAAGCAGCAGAAAACAGCTTTGTCCATAATAATAAAGATTGCATATAATGGTTTAGAACCAAAAGAACTGTTCAACTACATTTGCCACTATACTCAGCTGTTTATTAAAGTGCAAGCAGCAGGTAATGATTTGAGTTATCAATACCTATCATGAAGTTACATGATGAGTTCACAGTGCCTAAAGTTCTATTTTGTACACTTTCAAGTTACTAACACAGATGTCAAACTAAAGCTTTTGGATTCATGTTATTCAGTGAAAAAGCCACAATTACTAATATCCCAAAGATCAGGAAAAGCATATAAATTATGGGGCTTTACAAACTTACATCCTTGGACAGACAATGAAACCCTAACACCATTCTCAACTTTTCTTCCTTCATGTTTTTTCAATTTGAATTCTGCCCTCCCCCTTTCAGAAGGTTTTCAAAGACATTTGCTGCTTGTTCAGAGGCCTCCACTTTCCTGAAGGAGAAAAGGTTGAGGGAATCACCACTAAGTTTTGCCAATTCAAAGGCCTAAAGAATTAGTTGAAAAGAGGAAAACAGAAGTGGAGAGATTCAAGGTAACTGCACAGCTCCCTGCAATGCCTTTTTGCACAGCAGAACCTAGTTTGCAGGCTCTGGAGGCTCATACATTGTACAAAGGAGAATATTCAAGTTTCTCATTCCTGTCAGTATATTTTTCATATTTGGCTTCTGATGTAGGAAAACACTAATTCTACATCAACAGTTAAAGGAGTCTTTACCTTCAAGAACTGAGTGAGTGCTTTTCCTTTGTCTTTTCTTGTCTCATCACTCATGAACCAGTATGTGAGCCCCAGGTACTGATGATACTCTGCAATTCCAGCCTTTCTTTCAATAGCATGTAGAAAACTAAATAAAATGAAAACAGGTCATGTCAGACAAATTCCCAAAAGCTGCAAAACACGACATTTTACTATCCCGTAACACTTCCCCGTTAGAGGAAAGAAAACAAAAGTCTACCTTTTTTCTGCCTGTTCATAGTTCTTTTGGGAATAATGGATGAAACCCTCTAGAGCATGGGCCTCAGCCAGATCAGGGTGGGACAAGAGAAGCTCTTGTGAAACCTGCAAAAGGATATCATTTTTCTCTAGTTACTTCCTCTATGAAACCAAGAACTGTACTTAGCTCACAGGAATGACAAAAATCACTAACCTTTGAAGCCTGATCCATTAAACCTTTGTTCAGATAAGCCTGACCCCTGAGAGCTGAAATCACTGGATCACTGGTTCCATCTACAATCTAGAACACCAAATAATAAACACAATTAATTTATTATCTCCCCACATTAAGAAGTCAAAGTTGTTAAAAGCAGACAGACTGCCTGAAGATAAAGATAAGAAAGCATTTAGAAGTTTTCTCTATTATCCCTGAGAAAATTTAGGACAATTCTGATGAAGAGCAAGTAGAAGATTGTAAGGACAAAGGTACAGAAATATGAAGAACAACAAAGAATGAAACTGTGTGACAAAAACAGGGGAAAGCAACTTCTGGCAAAGCTTAACCATTCAATCTTAAAGTAATGTGTTTTTCTTCATGACTAATCACAAGGGAATGATGGACATGGGAGATTATAACATGAATTCCAATTAAGATGAGTAACAGCACAGAACTAGCAAGAACTAGGGAGATAACATGAATTCAAATTAAGATGGGTAACAGCACAAAACCAGCAACAGTGAGCAAGACCAGGCAAAGTCAAAAGTGACAGCTTCCAAAATTAAAACTGCAAATGAAAAAGAGCTGCAGCAAAGCCTGGAAAAGCAGGAATGGAAGACATGTCTGAATTACATGACAGCTGGCAGGAATGGTCTAAACCACAAAGTTGAAAGGAGGCCAGGTACCTTAAGTACAGAAAGATAAGGGCACCTTGTAATATTAAAAAAACCCCAAACATTATAGTCAATAAAAATACCTGCTCAAGTGCTTTAATGGCTTCTTCTGCAGCATCAGCATCAGCTATTTTAATCAAAGTCTCTGCTTTCAACTGAAAGACAAGGTTCTTCCACCGAAGATTAGGACCCTCAGGAGTTCCAAGAGCCTCAAGAGCTGTTGACAAGAAGAACCTTTCATCAAGTTAAATGAGAAAAGAAGAAGTACACAGAGCAGCATTCTTCCAAATATTTCTAAAACCTTGTTAACTACATTTTTTCTGCCTAATAGAACACCATTCAGACTGCTCTCCCCCATAAATAACAAATTGTCCTGTAAAATTTTTATCCATTCAAGTTTAACAATTAAGTCCATTCTAGGAAGTCATCTCAGATGTATGTATACTGATTGCTTTTTAGCTGCTGGCTTTAAAAATTAGGTGCTATAATTTTGCTCATTAGAGTTCTAAGGAAAAAATGACCTTTCAACAGACAAATTGTTCCCCATTTCAGTGCTCAAATGAAAGAATACCACTGAAAACAGGGATTTACCTTGATGCCTGTAAAAGTTACAAAGTAACCCTTCACAGAATTCCAATTACTTTTTGAATACATAGTATCATCTCACTTCAGAGATGGAAGGCCTCTCTGTTGAGCATCTCCAAAGGCATAAACTTCCTGTGTAACTCAAGTGTATTTATTTTCATGTACAATGAGCTGTTGTCTCATTTGATACAGTCACTAAGACAGGACAAGTAAAAAGCAACGTTTTCCCAAAATTATCTCTGACTTTCGACATGTTTTGGACTCAAGAGAAATTTCTGCATCAAGAGCACCTTTCAGCAAGGAACTTAACTTTTTGCATTGAAAAACAAAACTTGTTTTGTTTGCTCTGAGCTTGACATTTTAGCTGCATTTGGCACTAGCCAGACCTCACAGACGAAAACAAAACACTCAATTTTTATTTATATTCCACATAATTTGTATCTTCACAGAGTTCAAAATTATCTCTTCTCCAGGCTACAAAAGGACTTGACAGATTATTTACTTGTTCTCATATGGTGCCGTTTCTAGCCCACGTGACCAACCTCACTTCTAGTCTATTAACTCCTACTCTTATTTTCTTTTTGAGATGGAGTAGATAGTTACCAAAACTACACAGGGATTTTATTAAGCTGCTGAAGTTCTTAAAGCTACTGTGTGTTGATGGTATGTTTCACTAACCATTCCCTTCTCTGAAATTGCTAATATTTGACTTGCCTGTAAAGCACACCAGGCGAAAGAAACAGTCCTACTTTTTCATACCGAATGAAGACCTTCTGCACTTTTCTTCAGTGAGAGTGTAGGGTAGCTTTGTGAGAACACTTCTTCCCACAACTCTATTATTCTGCATTTAAAATAATGAATAAAATTCTATAGTCTTGAGACTCAGTTATGCACTCTGGTAAACATCTCAAGGTTTTGCAGTCTACTTTACATAGCAGCAAACTGTAACCCTATTACTCAGCATTCATAAACAGCACAGGTGTCAGGGAAAATGTCAGGGATACCTCCTTCCAGCCTGAAAACAGACATAATTACTATACTGCGCTCTACCTTTTAACTTACAAGAAAAAACCCAAAGTTACAGCTTTGCTTCTTAACCCAAGGCTACTAACAGTCAAGTATGGGATATTACCAATTACCACCTGGAAACCTCCTTTATTTATGAGCTCATAAGCTCCTTGAAGGAGTTCTAAATTAGCAACTCTCAAAAGTTGCTGTCTACCCCAAAACATTTTTCTACATAAATTCTTTAACTCTACTGTTTCAGTTTACACTGTTTCAACCACTAAATATACCAGACCTGTCAGTGTTTTCCCTCAACTTTCCTTTTTAAAATTCAGAGCCACGTCACCTACTTTCAAGTATTTGGGTGCCAAGACAGTTTCAGTAATCAATTATGGAACCCCTTAAAACTTCAGTATTTTCATCTCAGTCAATTCCTAAGTTGGTAACTCATAGTTCCTTAATGCTATGTTTCCTTGTCTTGTTTTAGACATGCCCTTGTTAACACTGTAATCATAGACAAGTTGTTAGATCAATCTGCTGAAAAGAAGAGTCACAGTACAAAGTCACCCTGAGATCTTCCACACTGAACACAGATGGGAAAAGAACTTCCTTATTTTCATTCTAATAAATTTCTTTTTTACCTATTTTGTTCCGCTTTCATTTTTCCTCCACCCAAGTTCACAGGTCTTTTGAATTCCCCTTACCAGTAACTACTTTTGCTTGATTTCCCATAATTGTTTGGCCAGGTCTGATGGCTTCTTTTACTTCTTCCAGTCTTTCTTAAAAACTTTTCACTGCATTTCTCCCTGCCACAAAAGAAGTCCACTTCAGCTGCCCCTTCATTTATAATCACAGAGAGTGGCCCTGTTCAGCTGAGATATGCATCCTAGATGGCAATAATTGCCCTTACTGCCAGCTAGCACAGATGAAGTTTTACACTCAGTGAGTTTCTTCAGATCCAGCTATACTACACATCCTTTCTGTGTTTTACCTCAATTTGATTAAAAATTTGTTTTTCACGTTAAACCATGATTATCTGCCAGGCTAAATATTTGTGACACCTACCTTGTGGTTTCAGGCAATCTGTCATTTGCCAGCATTAGTCAACCACCAGCAGAAGCAGCACAGCAGAAAACGTAAACCTTCCAAATATTAACCATCAGACAGCTTTCTGGATCCACTTAGCCAAGTATTTTCTCTGTTCCTGAGACTAAGCACCATAAAGTGCTTTTCAGCTCTCATAAACCAAGAGAGACAGCACCAGCTTGAGACTGCAAGAAGCAAGGGACTGTGACTACTGCTAACTCAGACCTACCATACCAAGGCCACGCTGGCTGGACTACATAAAGCAGTGCAGCACTGGAACTGCTCTTTAAAGTAGCAGGCAGTTACCTTGATTGCAGGACAGGACAGCATTCCTGTGTTCATGGATCTTCATCTGTGCCTCTGCTAGATAATACCATGCAGCTGGACACTGCTTAGTCTTCTGCAAACCTAGTAAGAGTTTAAAAAAGACACTTTAAAAAATTGCTTAGAGTTGCAAAAACACCGTAGCAAGTAGATACATATTATTTCCATATAATGCCATCAAAAACATATTATCAATCAGATAGTTAAGACTTGCCATAATTTTTTCTGAGTCTTATTTTAGACTGTTTTGGACACAGAAGCCTCCATGCAACAAGGCAAAAAGCAGAAAGCATGTAAGTTAGGCTTAATTTTGCATATAACATTACATATACTGAAACTTTCTGATGAATCTGCCTTAATTAAGACTCACTAATAAAACTGAATTTCTGTCTTCTGATGTATAATTACCAAGTAATCCCTGGAAGCCTCAACACCTAAGGTACAAACACATGGCTCGTTGGAAAAGATGATTTTCAAACTCTCTACATTTACACATTATACCAAGAGCCTTCTCTTTGCATTCCCTCTGCTGTAAGCAAAGTCTATGTGTAAAAGTAAAAACAGAAAAACAACTTAATATTAATTAAAATAGAATACTATCTTTTTCAAAACATGGTCATTTAAGCCAGAATAATTTGTTTTCCAAGGAATACCTTTTCCTCTTCATGCGCTCTTAGGCACATGAAACTTTTATTTCATATTTTAGGCAAGATGTTGTTTCACTGTAGAATATTCCAAAATTAAATTTCAGAAACAATCTTATTCTAAATCTAGAAGAATGGATGCAGGACATCACAGCATAGTCTGACTGACTCATGAATGCTTACATCCCAATTATTTACCCAGTTTCCACTGTTAGCTGCCACAGCAGCTAGTGAGGGTGGGCAGTCTCATTTTTCCACTAGTATACTTAATGAGTATTTTAGAAAGAGTTTTGCCATTTCAATACAAGCAAGTTAAGTTACAGATGAGTAAGCCAAGTCTTCAGCAAATATAGTTACTGCAGAACAACAAAACAGAAAAAACTCTTACAATATTTCTCTCTAAATACTCAGCGTGAGTCTTTACCCAACTGAAAATGAAGTAACTTCAGAGAAAAGTCATCTTTGCTCAGGCAGAGAAATGCAGTGACTCTACTAGAGAGGTTGCATTACATTTTACTTCATAAATTTCACATTCCTTCATTTACTGCTATTGTTCCAGTTAGCGTTTCATATAATTATTTTCCCAATAACAGTAGGATTAAAAACAGTTTACCTTAAAACATTACAGAGCTTACTATAACACAAATGAAAGGCTTTAGAGATGCTATACTTAAAGCTATATATCAAACATTTCAACAAAATCAGATGAAGTGTTCAGCATTCTTTTAAAATCCAGCTGGTCTTAGAATTTTCAAACTACTATGAAAGTATAAGATTCCCTAAATTTTCAACATAATCTAGTGTTCAAGTTACAGACTACTCACATCTCATATTATACATTTACCTTCAGTAAGACTCTTAACAGCCTCCTTGTATTTATTTTCTTTGAGGCATTTTATACCAAAACCAATGATGCCTGGACCACTGCTTGCATCCATCTCCAAAAGTTTAGAGAAACAGTGCAGGGCCTTTTCCGGCAAAGTACCTGGTTTCAGAAAAAGACACGTTTTGTAGGGTTTTAGATTAAAAGAATAACTGCAACAGCTTACCTTATCCATATAAATGATCATTATCCTTTTGAGTTCAAAGTGATTTTCCAAAGGCTCTACACACTTACCATCCCCTATCCCATAAAAGAACCAAAACCCAAGAAGTAACCTAAATACTCAGTACTGCGTCCACAAAATAAACTGAGAGTCTGAAACCTGAATAATCACTTTGGCTAAATTACTCCAGGTATACTCCCTTTATTAATAAATAATTAACATAATAATATTAAATATTGTTAAATAATAATATGCTTTTCATGTAAGTTCAGCTGAAAGTGCACATGCCAAAATCTGTCACAAATAAATCAATAAAATTTCCTTCCAGAAGAGACATTGTGTACCTGCTAATTTGCTGTGATAAGCTTTTTGAAATTACCTTGCTGTGAAAGGTAATTTCATTTAATATAAATTTCATTTCATGTAAATATCATTTAATGTTTTAGCTTAATTTTAACTGACGCCACTAACTTCTGATGCCTGCATTTAGCTGTGATTGTAGACTTGGCAATACTGACAGGAACTTTGTGACTTGTTGCAACAACCTTCAAGCTATTATTTTCTTCAAGGAATTACTGATTTATGTGGCATAACAGTTGATTTCATCTGCATTTGCTAAAGGTGACTTTACAATGCACTTAAATTAACAAGCCTGTGAGAAGTGCAGGACATGAAGGATTAAAACATGACTCAGACCTAAACAAACAGCCTTTCTAAAACACCAGCAGCATCCTTCCCCTCCAAGAAGCTTGTGGGACAATGAGATATTGCCAGAGTGCTAGTATACAAGAACTGCACTAATCTTTTCTTTTGAAAACTAGTTTCTGCCCATTTCTCCAAAATGTAAAGCATTTTCAAATACTTTACAAATTGTGAGTCTGGGCCTCATTTGTCTTCATGCTTCCAAAACAAAGTGAAAAATTCTCACTTGCTGTATTTTGCTATCATATTCCATTTCTTCAAAACAGGAAAACCCCTTTTTCTACCTAAGATGAAAGTTATTTCTAGAGGTTTTTTTTTTCTGACTTGGTCTCCTTGCTTTAAAAAGAAATAAAATAACTTCTGATGACTTAAATAACAAAACAAAAAGCTAAATTCTAATAATTACCTTTGAAAATTATGAGAAAGTGTCCAACGATATTGCAATGTTGTTCAATAAATGACTAAAAAATAGTAATGCATAGTTTCAGATCCCTGCACTTCTGAACACACCAGGTTTTGTCTTTTTCCCCTCAAAGAGTCTCCTTTTCTACTCAGAATATATATCTAAACAGATCTGTTATTCCCTACTCACAAGGCACAATCTCTAACATAGTTGCACAAATGCTTATCTGGGGGTTATTTGTTTGTGGGTTTTTTGTTTGTTTTTGTTTTGTTTTGGGTTTTTTTTGTTTGTTTGTTTTGGGTTTTTGTGGGGTTTTTTTGTGATGGAAGAGAATATGTGTCAAGAATAACCTCAGCATAGCTCATCGTGAACATCAGAGCACTGGCTAACACTCTTTCACTTTTTCTCAAAAGGTCAAGAAGCTAATATTCATTTATCCAGAGAGGCTGCTTTCAAGTGAGGCATTTTTCTTTGAAACTTCAAAGAGCTGGACATCCCTTACAGTAGTTTTTGTCACTTACAGTCACTACTCAGTTACAGGGCAAGGAAATGACAAGTCATAGGACCAAACACTTTATTTTCAGAAACATAACACAGAAGTAAAGAAAGTACTTGTACAGTCCTTGTGAAAGGTAAAAACTTGCAAACAGTTTGTCACAAAATCAACTATTTAAAAAATTTCAGCCCTCAAAATGCCTAAATCCATCATACTCACCTGACTGAACAAAGTGCAAGCAAAGTATTTCCAAAGGGTAAGTCATAGAAGGGTACAAAGCCATCATATCATCACAAGCCTTTTCCAACCTAGTGACTTCATGAGGAAACTAGAAAGGAAAAAAGAGTGAACAGTTATTTATGTGAGTTCTCAGATGTGAAATAACAGATCTATTTTCTTACTAGAAAGATGCTTTAACATAACCTTACTTTAGACAAGCACTGTATGAAGTCTTTGTAAAGATTTTGGTGGTCTTCACCAGGAACAGTGTCAGCAGAATGCAGCGCGTGTTCAAATGCAGTCAAAAGCTGAAATAACAAAAAATCAGGAGTGCAAAACAAATATTCTAGGGAAATGTTATCTTCATGGAATAGAATAATTCAGTTGGAAGGAACATACAACAATTATCTAGTCCACATGCCTCAGCACTTTAGATCTGACCAAAAGCTAAAACATGTTATTAAGGGCAATGACGAAATGCCTCTTGAATGCTGATAGATTTGGGACATAATTGAATTTCTAGGAAGGTTGCTTTAATGCTTGACCACCCTTTTGGTAAAGAAATGATGCCACATGTCAAGTCCGGTGAACCCATCCCACACATTCCATCACTAGCTGCCAGAAAGAGTAGCTCAGCACCTCCTTCTCCACTTCCTCTGCTCAGGAAGCTGCAGACAATAGAGGCACCCCTCAGTCTCCTCCAAACTTGGAAAACCCAAAGTTATCTGCTCCTTAGAGGAGATAACATGCTTTCCAGTCCTTCCATATTAAAGTGGGTACTTACATGTTATTACCTAGATCCTACTTTAGAAGTTTACACTAGTGCAATGAACAGAGAAAGACATAAAGCAAGTTTCTTATCATGAAGCAGCACTCAGCATCTAAAGCATCAAAATTGTCTAGTGCAAGATGAAGCAATAATATTATTGCTTCAAAACAAAACACAACATTGCTTGCCACAAAACATAAGATGGTACAAGGAAGCTAAAATTTTTAAGAACATAGATTGTTCTTCAAACCTAATCCCAATTCAAAGAAGGAAATTAGGTTACTATCCTGTAAGGTTAGCTGTCAGCCTCTCTTCCCACTCTGGTCTAGAAATCTAGAAGTCTAGTCTAATCTTTTTTTCTTGACGCTTTGGGCAACACAGGGACCAGAGTGCAGGCTTACAAACAACCATGCTAAACAAAGTTGTACACAGCTTGTCACTAGAGAAATACTGAAGTGTGTTGCTTTCAGGTTCGCAGCCTTCCACATTCAAGTGCTTTACTTGAAACTGCAATAAGCTGTGGATTTGCATGTGAAACTTATTCCTGAGGTTTATGCTATTTAAAAAATATTTTGAAGTTATTTCTCCTTTCCAAAAAAGCAGTGCTGCCTGCAGTACCTCTTTTCTACACTAGCTTGAAGTCAAAGCCTTTGCTTTTTTAAAAGTAGAGATACAGATTCAATTTTCTGCTATCTGAAATAACTTCAATTTGTATTTTCTCCTTTCTGAAACACTGCTATCAGGTGATACATTTCCACCTTTCATGCTGAAGGAAGTTCATCTTCCAAGAACAGATAAATCAGATAAAACAAAATTAACTTTGTCCACAGAGGACTCATGATCATTCTGTTTGGTTTCAATCAGCTTTGACACTTTCCTAAGTAGTTAAAGCTTAATACCTAGAGGAGAAAAGAAAATTTCATCCAAAATATTTCTATCTAGGAAAAAGAATAGGTACAAAGAAACGGAAAAACCTTACAAATCCATTTCTTCCTACTTGGATGAAAGCAGGGGGGAGTTTGTTTTTTTGAAGAACATCTGTATTGGTTATGTGTGGCAAAGTTTTGCTAGAGGGAGGCTAAGTGGGGTGGGTTCTATGAGAAGCTGCTAGAAACCTTCCCCATGTCCAACAGAGTTGATGCAGCTGGCTTCAAGACAGACATGCTTGGCTGAGGTCAAGAGCATCAGCAATGCTGGGAGTCCCTCTGGAATAACAGATTCAAGAAGGGGAAGAAACCAGTACAACAGCAATTACAGGCAGAGAGAAAGGTAAGAATATGTGAGAGTAAGAAAAAGACCCGTGCTGGAGCAGTCTGCTAGTGAAGGACTACACCCTGTAGAACAAACCATGCTAGAACAATTTGTGAAGAACTTAGGTGACTCATTACACCTAAGGCTTATCTCAGGCTGCTGCACAGTTGCTGTTTCTGTCAAAATGTAAAGCTGCCCAACTTTTCCTCAGAAATTTAGTACCTCTGAACATTGAGACAGTCAATTCAGACAAACAGGCCGCAATTACTAGGTGCACTGGACATATATATGTACCTAGCTGAACAAGGAGTGAGAAACATTACCAACTGCCCAGTCTTATTATCCTGGTTCCTTGTACTGTCTTTCAGTAACTGGATCATCTTCTTCCAAAGCTGATGAAGCTCTGCCTTTTCTGCACCTTCCTCCTGCTTCATCCTTATTAGTTTCTGCCAAGTTTCAGCCACCTGTCAACAGGAACAAATGACCTATGCTGATTACTCTTTAAAGAGCTGAAAGTCCGATATAAGTAGTCAACTTGTCACCAAAATTCACTGAAAACTGGGTAAATAAACTCCTTAATACCAATGCAGCTTTAAGAAATCAGCATTATTTAATTTACTGGGTAAGGGATGCACGGGGGACTGCTCCACCTGGTGGGCATTCCGATCCTCTGCAAGTGCATTGCTTATACACAGTCATAATAGATATCATAATCGTTTATTACCATAAATCCCTCCCCTGGTTCAGTCTTTTATAGTCTTGTTTAGGCAGCACTGCATTCCTAAGCCAGATGACCTCCCCTTATCTTCCTTTTGTCCTTGCTCAGAAAGCAGATCCTGTACACCCTGTTTCTTTGCCAAAAGTGCGCACACACAGTAGAATTCCTCATTCTTGGGTTACCCCTTTGGTATCAAACTCTATCACTCTAGGGTAGACAACATAGTAACATTTACAGTTACTCACTAACCCAGATTTATTTGCTTTCTGATTAAACAAATAGCGAGTCCCAATGCATTGCGTGCAACCTCTCTACCTTCCAAAGTACAGTAAGTAAGCTAGACAACATCAAGAGTATATGAATTCTAACTCTGATTCCTGGAGGAAACCAACAGTAAAAGTAAACCTAAATATCTAGGGCATTACAAACAGAAAGAGAACAAAAGGAGCAGTTCACACTGAAATTCCAGCATGGAAAAGTCAACAAAAATGGAAAGAAAAAATAGGACCCTGAAGCCTAACTTCAGGTTCTTGTTCCATATAGAGTTAGTCTGCCTTCATATGCTAAACTATCAGCATTAAATTTAGTTTAAGAAGCTGGTATACAATGAGGTTTTGGAGTTAACTGATAGCCTTCAGCCCCATGCTCCGTGCTATGTAAAATTTTCCATGTTCCATTGCTGGAGGAGAGGGGGGAAGATGACATAGAATACAATCATGCACCACCAGGTAAGAAAACAGCCTTTTGAAAGAGCAAAGTGCATACCTCCAAAATAGACATTCTGTAACAATACTACAGAGATTGCAGGAAACATGACTGTTGACAACTCCACCTCCCGGTACTGACTAGAGTCACAATGATTTCTGCAAAGCTTGTGTTGCTCTGAAGAGGTTTTTTGTGTCCTTATCATTGTGTTGGGAATGCAGTACAGAAGACATATGCAATCAAGTTCAGGCTGTGTACATACCCCACCCTACGCTCTAGAATGAAGCTTCAGTAATAGCCTAGGAAGGGATCACCCACCAGTGAAAGGCTCATCGGACACACAGCACTGGCCAAGCCAGGCAAAGGACACCTGACCCACACATACTACATTTAATACCACTTTTCACTTCTAGAAATACAACAGAAGGATGATATTCTGCCCTTTCATTCTCAATAATAATAGTCTTTGCCAGTTCTGTCAGTTTAATGGATTGCATCTAAGTCTCACCCAGTGGAAAAGACAAAATACAGTTAAAATCAGTTCCTCCTGGTTGTGGTCCACAAGGAGATCTTAAGTGGTCTGTGGCCCATAAGAATGGGGGTTTCGTGATGAAAAGTAGTTAGATCAAATGGAAAATAATTGTTAGAAGTAAGAAAGTGCTTGACCTACCTCTAAATATTTCTTTTCTTGATGGTATAGTTCCACAAGCTTGTTACATATATCACACCATTTCTGCTTGTCACCACTAGAAAGGAAGAAAATCCCCCCAAAACAAGTTTTTATATAACAGTGTAATGCTTTTCAAATTCTGACAAATAATTTTCAGTAAGTTCAGTTGTCAAACTCATATTTAGACTACATACTAAAAATTGCCCAATAAGTTTTATTCATTGCTCTGAACAAAAAAAATAACTTTTATGGATTTTTGGATCAGTTTTCAAAGTAACCAAGCACTCCAGTCAGCTACAGTGACAGCTGAGCCAGATTTGTTAGAACTGTGCCTCTACAAATTGCATGACACATATTCTGTGATCTTAAAGCAGTGAAAAATAAGCCTTCTTATTAATGCAGGCAATCACCTATCAGAGATAAATGCTTCAAGTTTGGACAGGAATAGGATAACATGGAATTCCATAAACTACTAGCCTCAAGTACATGTAAGCTAAGAGAGTTTTTGCTCTACCAAAAGGAACAGGAAAAAGAAAACTTACCTAAGCAGAGAAAACCTTAGCACAAGGGCTGAACTACTGATGTGAGAAGGCTTCAAAAACTCAAAGTCTATACTCTATACCACCAATGGCATTCATTGAACTAGAGATCTTTAGACTGAATTTATAGCATTCAATATTCTTTACCTTTCATGAAGTTCCAAGAGTTTTTGGTACACATCTGCTAAGTCTCCTTTGACATCTGTTTGGTTGGGTTTCTCATACAAATTTGCTAACCCCTTAAGAAAAAAAACCAACAAAAAAAAGTAAAGGAAGCAAGATTTGACAATGCTTATGTTTTATGAGAATGCTACCTGTTCTGTATACAAAAAATATTCCATTGCCTTCAATGGGGTCAAGTGTAAAGGCAGTAATCACTGTGCAGAATTCTGCACAGCCTACTCAATCCACTTATTTTAAGTGAAAAGCTTTCTTCAATTTCTTTACTAATAACAACAATTTTTTGAAACTTGTATCGGTTACTTGATCTGGTCTGCACAAAAGACAATATAAAACTTCACTGGGCCTTATAACCACATATATATATATGTATATGTAATATGCAAAATACATAACAACATATATACACACCCAAGTATTGTATCAAGAAAGCCAGAAACTAATAGCAAAAGTGAGGAAATTTCAACATATACTGAATTCAAGCCCCAACAGTTATACTTTAAAATACCATTTTTACTGAAAATACTAAGAACTTTATTATCTTAGAGAAATATTGACTGTTGATATCAGCAACAGATATATAATATGAAATCTTATGTTTCATGAATTAATACATAACAAAATTGCAGGTTGTAAATGTACATTGCAATAGGCTCTAATGCACACACCACACAGCTGTTTTAAATGTAAACTTTTTGATTTCAAGTAACAATAACATTCATTAACAATCCACTTGATGCTGAAAGCATCAGATAAAACATTTTCGATCCGTAAGAGAAGAACTGCCAGGTGTTTATTGAGCTACAAGCATAGAAATTTTTGGACAAATTTACTGTATTTGTTTCAATTAGTGCTCTCCCTTGCATGTCTCACCGCTGTGTAGTCTACATAAGAAATACAAACTCAGATGTACTGAAAATAAAGTTCACCATGATTTTACATTGGACACACAACTAACAGAAAACCCCATCTACTCCAAAGCTTCTCTGGAACTTAAGGGCCTCAAGAAAACAAGATACAAGACTTAACTCTGCTTTATTCCTATATTTAACTCCATAGTGATACTTTTGAGGGAAACAAAAATTGGATATTCACATACCTGCCATGCCAGTAACTGGTTTGGTTCAAGTTCAATAGCCTTCTTGTATGCTCCTTTGGCCTGATCAGGCTGCTCTAACTCAGCAGCTGCCAGGCCAATGAATACCCAAGCATTGTAGTTATTTTTTTCTTGCTTCAAGACTGCCTAAACCACACAATTTTAAGTAAAAAATGATTAAAGAAATTATTAAAGATTAATCTGATTAAAGAAATGTAACTTACATATTCATGTACTGAGTTTTATCAATACAGTTTGGTGAATTATTTTATATGGCAATATTAGGAGTTAAGTAATTTTAAGGAAGACGCTGAGATTAGTAACTTCAGTTTCTTACACTAGAGGATGCTTCACATCTGATGTTGAGTTAGTGCTGTAGCCCAGCAATTAAAGCACTCCTAGGAGGTCTGGATTAGAAATGGATTTTTATCTCTATCATTCTAGACTTAATACTCTTACGGCCACATGTCAGCAAATTAAAAAAAAAAAGGGAATAAAAGTTTACATGGGGGAAACTAACACAAACAATCAAGTTAATTCTGAAAATCCATCTCAACTATCACATCAATAAGGTACTCTACACTCTGCACTCTTAATTATACAGCTGTGGAGGTGAGGGAAAAAGAACAAAATGTGCAAAAAGCCCCAAACTTGCCTTCCAAGTATAAAATTAATTACCTTGCAATGCTTTAAGGCCTCCTTGTACTGTTTATTTCTTATTGCATCTCTAGCACTCTTCAACGCTGCCTTCACCTCCTTATTTGACATCGTGGCTGCTTAATACAAAGGACATATCATCAGTTCTTGCAAAAACAGATATTCTGACATATACAAAATGTTTATACCTTTACTGCACAGGGGTTATTTTAAAGAGAGAAATTTAGTGCAGTATGCCAAAATGTGTACAGCACCAGAAACTAATGAAAAGATGGCATAGTTGAAACTACTACGACTTAGCTCCAATGCAGAATTCACTCATTATTCCAAAGAGTTACATGATACAAAGTAGCTATCCAAGAGTGAAACTTTTTGTACAAGTCAAGATAAATTTAAGGAAGAGGTGTTTTGAGAGCCTGCAGTTAGGCCACACATCCTTTTTAAAAAGAAACTAAGCAGTGAACCGTGTTTAAGACACCTATGGCCCGAGAAAAGTGTTTCAGAGGCTGCTAAGAACCAGGGTATTCTCTGTGAGCGTTCCACAGCAGCACCGTGGCTATCTGTCACACCTCGGCGCGGCCCGCCCTTCACACACAGTTACAGCAGACTCTGCCTCTGACAACTGCCACGAATCAAAAAAGAAAAAGCATTTAAGAACACAGCAAAGAGGCATTGACGCTTTTTAACACAATCTTGCAATGTTTTGGTGTATGTTGTACAACAAAATGAACTTTAGAAACACCACAGTCAAAGCTGCCGAGATAGGATGAGACTGAGAAACACTACTGCTGCCAGGACGCAAAAAGATGAAAAACGCAACCAGCTGAAGAACAAAAAATCTTTGCAGGAGCTGCAAAGCAAAAATAAAGGAATGGTTGGATATAGGACGACATCGAATTTCAAAGATTTCCTCAGAACCTATAAAGAAATCTGTCGGACTTGAATCGCTCAGCAGCTCCTGGAGATAAATTTGCTTCCTACGAGGGAACACATGCTTCGGCCGTCACAAACGCACGCCACCGCGGGCACTGTCCAGCCTGAGCTGCACAGTCACCTACAGGCAAAACACCCTGCGGCGCAAACCTGGGCACCGGGGAGGCCACCCAGCCCGGCCTCCGGGACCGCAAACCTCCTGGGGAGGCAATCCACGCCTGCAGCCCCCCACCCAAGGAAAGCCGCGGCGGGCCGAGTCCCGAGCCCCGAGCCCGGCGCCCAGGGCGGACCGAGCCCGGCCCCAAGGCGCGCCGCCGCCCGCCGCTGCCGCACCTGCAGCCGCCGCCGCGTCCGCCACCTCAGCCGCCACCAGGCCGCATGCGCACTGCGACGCGGGGCAGTGACACGCCGCGGCAGCCGCCATTTTCTTTTGGGGCACCGTGGGAGATGTAGTTCCCGTTTCCCGGGCCGCGCTGGGAATTGCAGGCCGCCGCACTGGGCATCGTGGGAGTTGTAGGCCGCAGTGAGCGGGTAGCGCGCGGTGGGGTCAAATCTTTCGCTGTGGCCGGAGCCTCGGAATCTGCTTTCGGAGCTGCTGCTCCTCGGTTAGAGAGCTGGAGGCAACGGTGGAGGGGCGATGCGAGATTGCGGGCCGCTGGGGCTAGCTGGCGTGGCGGTGCTCCTCATGGCCGCCGGGGCGGGAGCAAGGCCGCGGTCCGCCGTCCCCGGGGACCAGCCCCGATCTAACGTGGTGTTGGTGGCCTGCGACTCCTTGGTGAGTGATCGGGGCATGGAAGGACACGCTGACAGGTAAGGGCGGGGCGTGGGAGAAATCCTCGGCGGTGGCCTGGACGGAACTAGCGAGGATGACACATCGCGGCCCTATGGATGCATTACCTAGGCCAGAGGCACGGGTATGCGCAAGCGCGATTTCACTGCGCGGGCCGCCCGCGGCTCGGCGGGGCTGCAGCAGCAGCAACAGCGGCGGCGGCAGCAGCAACAGCGGCAGCGGGGGCAGGGGCTGCAACAGCAGCAGCATTAGCAGCGGGCCCGCCGTACGACGAGACAGCCGCACCCCGACTGTTTACCGCAGTGTTCCGACCCAGACGCGGCCCGCTTCCCAGAAGGGTGCGCATTGCTCGCATCAGGGGCTTCCCAGCAGCCGAAAACCTCTGCTCAGGTGGCTCCCTTGGTCTGGGGTCATAGAGCTTGTCGCCCGGGAGGGGGACGAGCCAGCAGGACTCCCTGGCCGGGCAGCTATCCCAGGAGCAGGGCTGGTGTGTACAGTCAATGCTCTTCGGTTCGCTTGAAAAGCCTAACGGCAAGCAAGGTCACTAAACCATGTTACCCTTCCCATTGTAAGTCCTATGGCTATTAAGTCTCCACAACAAATGGGACAGCGAATTTCTAGAATCACAGATGAAATTGCTGACTTACTGAGTACCAAGTACTGGTTTATTGAGGCTCTTTTAAGGTATAACAACACAGTAAACTTGTCAGGCGTGTGTCTCTAGCAGTAGGCATGTAGCAGCTTCATCACAGTGATTTATTAATATATTTGGTTTACCCTTCAGACAAAGAAATTTTCCCACTCACAAATACTAATCCTTCGTGTATCTTCACAGTTGTCTCATTGTGCCCACTAGCACACTAAGAATGCTTTGGTGTGTTTTACTCCAGGGAGCCTTGGTTTCTCTAACTCACCTGAACTCACCTTGTAGAATCAAACATAAGCTCTGTGGTGTTAAGCTCCAGGTGCTTTCACATTTCATCACTTCTGTTTAACTATGAGGAAGTTTGATCCCTAACCTTCTTGGTCTTCCCGCCTTGACTGCACAGGTAAAAGCAGTTTGCTTCTTGTCTGCTGCCTGTTTTTCTTGGGATGATTTTCTCCTAAATATTTGGTAAACATGTATTATCTTTTTTCAAACCCTGTCTTTAAACACATTCATTGTGATTTCAAAGACAAAGAAATAGCTTCTTCTTTATTTATGTAATAGCTCCTTATTGACTTTCCTTCCTTTGACTCTATTCTCTGTTAGTTTTATTTTCAGTAAATAGTCTCTCTTAATATTCCAAAATAATATGTGGGTTTTTTCTCCAAATTTTCACCTTTTAATAGAAGTCTATTTACCAATAGTTAAAATTACAGTATTCAAGATCGTGAGGGTTAGTCAATGTCCATTTTATATCCAGATGTTAGCAGAGGCTGCAGACAAACCTTAGGTGAACTTTTATGTATCTCCTTTAAGCAGGGAGATTCTTGTAAACCGTATTACAGTGATTAATGAGGTAACCCTTAAAAAAGAAAAAGATAAAACCCACAATTTTTGTGGAATTCTTATGGAAACACTTAAGAACAGGGTGCTGTTTTTGAAAAGTGTCATCTTTGCATAGTGCATACAAAGAAGAGTAAAAGAAATGTGTTGTGTAAGCTTTTTTTCTGAGATTGAAGGTAGAAATGATGAAGGTAGAAATAGATGAACCATTTTGATTACATCACTAGTAGACAATAGGAAGGATGGGGTACTGTTGAAACTAGCAGTTTTTCTGGGAAAAAGCTGAAGTCCTGCCAGCTGTTAAAAGGTCTGGGTTTTTATTAGAAAGTATGCCTGCCTTTGTTGTGGGTCACACTGCCTATGAACGAATCGCAGCTATTTTGCCAAGTGGGACAAGAATTTTCTTCACAGTGATGCTGGATTGTGTTTGGCCTGCAGAACAGTGACCTCTTACTTGAACAGCCAGCTTTCTGCTGCTGTGTCACACCAGGCATTGTGCTATTCCGAGGGTTTCCTGCTGAAATGTGCTAGTAGGCAATTCAGCTCCTGAATTGCTACTTGAAATTTACTGTGTGATGGATGACAGGCTTTGCTTGCAATGCAGCTCAAGTTTCTGCATGAAAGGTGCTTGTTTGTGTTAAAATAATTTTATTTCCTTAGGTATTTCAAAACCTGGAAATCCTACACAGTTCTTAGGGGATGGACTTCCTGAAATAGTTGCTAAGCTTCCACCTTCTCAGCCTTACTACTTTCACTGAATACCCTATCATCTGTAGAAACAACAATCATGTTACAGTACACTAAGTGTACTGTGACACCAAGAATAAGGAGTTATTTTGCTACTGTGCCATTGAATATGGTATCACAGTATCAATGTAAGAAACTCTTGTCTCCAGCTGTTCAAACAAGACTTTGTTGGAGAAATTTAATAGTGTGTTGTTGACAGGACTGCACAGCAGTTGAGTACTTTTGTCATGGTTTAGGAGTAGTGTTCTCTGATTTAGTGTTCCCACTGAAATCACTTCAAACCATGTGCCACTTCCTCGCTTCTCTGTCCCCCTCCCATTCTTCTGCGGCAGGCTGGAGCAGAGAATTGGAGACACAAAAGATAAAGGTCATGGATTGGGCTCAGAACGATTTACTAGAAACAGCAGAACTAGAACAATTTACTAGAACAGTAACAGCGATAACATGAATAACAAAAATGTACCAGAGTGGTGAGCAATTCACATTTGAATGCTCACTGCTATACTATGCAGAGCCCGACAGTGTCTGTTGGCTGCCACACTGCTCTGACCTGGAAAGGACCTCTTTCCCTGTTCCTGGAAAATGTCATGTGTTACACAATAACCTCCATGTCAGCCTTGTCCCCTCCTGGCTACTGCCAAAATGAACCCTATCCTGGCTGGAAGCAGGACAACTTTCTAAAGAGCGCTTTCAGTCCAAACTTTTGTTCAAGTTCTTATTGTGTATTACAACTTCATTTCCAGTTTGTCCTACTGAGTGCTTGATCAAGATGCCATTTGTAGTAGTATACGAGATTAGGTGATTGCTCATTTAGCATGTTCTGATATGAGCTGAGTTCAGAGGTTGGGATGCTGCAGTTAGCTCTACTGGTGCCAAATGAAGTGACTCTCTACATTGCTGGGTTATCCAAGAGTATTTTTGCACAAAACCGAATGCCGGGAATTACATTTTTCTGCAGTTAAAACTGCAGATGCACTGCTGCCTATCTGTTCACTGAAGAGCCAGTCAGGCTGGGGCTGTGTTGGCCCATCTTATTCAACCAAGGAAGGGAATAAAAGTGACAGATGAAACACAGTGACATGAAATATGCATGAAACCTGGTTTCATGTGATGATAATATTTTACTGTAAAATTACCTATTCAAAATGTTTAATCTTTTTTCAGTTACTGATTGAAAAAACTGTCTAAACAAATAGATTATTGAAATGAAATAAGCATTATGAAAGCATCAAAATTAGCATTATGGAAGTATCAAAAGGGAACCATTGTGGGTGGGATTTCTGTGGGAGAATAGCCTTTCTTTAGCTTTCTGATCCCTTTTCCAGTCCATAGTTTCAAATAAGTTCACAGAGAATTAGTATGGATAAACCTTTAGAAAGGATGAGGATTCAATGATGGTTTCACAGAAATATGTGCTAGTGCACACATCTAAATTGGGATCCAGCCTTATTGTTCACTGCACCTATTCCCATTAAATGTGTCATGGTACAACCCTACCCCTGAAGAACTGGAGCTTGGAATATGTATAGTGATGCAGTGGAATTAATTTTATTATAAAGAAGCCCAGTTATTATTTCCATTGCACTTTTTCAAAAGTGATCCTTTTTATATTGTTCTACTTAGGGCTTCTCAACACTGTTTTCCAAACCTGCATAGAATTGGCAGCATTTGAGCAACACCAGTCCACGGTAACAAATATATGAATTAATATGGCCGATAGTTTGCAACATTTGCATTGTTGCTTTTGTCTCATTGCAGGATGGACGTTTGACATTTTTCCCTGGAAATCAGACTGTGGATTTACCTTCCATAAATTTTATGAAAAGACGTGGCACTGTCTTTCTCAATGCCTACACCAATTCTCCAATTTGTTGTCCTTCACGTGCAGGTAAAACCAAGCAAAACACCAGATAAATGCTTGCATATGTCAATTGAAATATATGGTAATTATGGGAAATTTGAAATTATTTAATGGGGAGGGATTTGTTTTGTTTTTCAATAAGATCCTTTTTTTAATCTTGTGTTTGAATTCTTATGGTATTCTTCTCTTTCATTTGTTTATCTCTTCTGTTTCTTATGTTTCTTCCTTTTTTCTTTTGTTTCTCATTTTTTCAATTAAGTGTAAGCTCCCAAATCTTTTTGGGACTGAGGCTTCAGATTTTAAAACATCTTCAGGATTTGTAGATAAATCATTGGTTTGTTCTGCTGCAGTGCTGAAACTACGCTCAGAACTACTCTCTCTTCCTAGTACAAAGTTAATAAATATCTTTCCTGTATTCAGCAAAGAATGATAAATAACAATAGCTGAATAAAGTGGTAGCAGTTTCCACTGTCTTCTAGATACATGATGCATCTTTCAGTAGCTTTAATTGAATACTGCCATGTTTTTCTTTATTTAATGCAATTCTTGTTCTGTGTTCAATTTCACACTTGCAGAATTTGCTAGGAAGATAGAAGAAAACTACATTCGTTAATCAAAGATTACATCTTAAAACATTTCTATCTTTTTCAATTGTTGCAAAGACTCTGCTTAATCTGTGTAAAATCTAAATACTCCTTGATCTAGCTATAGAAAGGTCCCCCTTCCTCTCAAAGCATACACTGAAAGAAGCAGCAGACAAAGACAGTCATATATAGTGTTACATTTTTAATATTCTCTTTATTGATTACCTAGTCCCCATTTCTTTTTCTCATGGTCACATTTTAAGTGATATTACGTGAACAAGCAGTCAGCCTTCCTTTCCTTTTCTTGATGCTTGAGTCTTTCAGCCATTTTTTATTGCTAAGACCAATATTTAATGTTATTTAATTTTAAGAAGTTTGTGCAAATGGCAGGTTAGTACTCCTGTGAGAAAGAAAGTGCATAGGGAATTAAACTCATCACTTGTGTAGTGTTGTAGGTAGCTGTGACTACTGTGCTCATATGTGGGGCTCTGAACCAGCAGGATATCTTTTGCATAGCCAGGAGCTTGGATACCTGCAAGGAGCTGAGGGTACATCTATTGTGGAGGTGTCAGGGATGATACCAGAAGAGATATAGTGGGAAGGAGGGCTTTGGGGTGGGGAAAGGACCCGTATTGCCATATGGCGTTGATGCACTTTGCTTACAGGATATTTATATTGCTTGTGAAGGGACTTAGTTCTATTTTGGAACTACCTTTAACTCTGAATTAGCACTGGAAAGAGTGAACAATTCTTTATAAGCTGCAAAGAAATAAGAATTCACTTTTAAAATCTTCCCTCGTAGTTCCTTTGCAACTCTTGCCTTGTTTGCCTTTCTTCTTGGTATCTTCTTTAATATTCTCACTTTGTTTCTGCAAGTGGTAGTGAAGTAGATTACCTAAAAAGAATAAAATTGAGGGCATATTGTATTTATGAGAATACTGTATTTAAATTCTCTCCACAAATATACTTAACTTTAAACTTGCATTAAATTTAACTGTTATAAGGGTAACTAACATTCTGAAACACATGTAAATACGGGATTGTTTAATCAGGATCTGTGCTACCAGATTCTTTCAGAAATCAAGAAGAATATTTTCTGATCTAGTTACAGCTTGATTTAATGATTGCATAGTACCTGGAAAGACGGGACATTCTTCTGCAATTCTGGAGATTATTCGAGTAAATTTTGATACTTGTGTTGATTATGAAATAAGATTTGTAAGAGTAATACTTTGTATTCCTTGTTCTATTGTATCATAGTTTGGACTTTTTACCTCTGTAATAATGAGAAGATTAATCCCTTCCCAACCTTACAGGTGGGGAGTACTAATCACTCATGATTTTTTTTCCCCAGCTATGTGGAGTGGTCTTTTCACTCATATAACAGAATCTTGGAATAACTTCAAAGGTCTAGATCCAGATTATGTAACATGGATGGATCTCATGGAGAAGCATGGCTACCATACGCAGAAGTTTGGGAAATTGGACTTTACTTCTGGACATCATTCAGTAAGGTAATCAGGTAGATTCTCCTGCTGTGAAATGGGCAGCAGTGAGCAAATCATGTAGTGTGCTGTCGCGTGGTTTCAGTCTCCAGGTGAAATGATAGTAGCTTTAACTTAAAAGAAATTGTGTTGGGTGCTTGGCAGAGATCTGTCTTGCAACTTCATGGAGAAGCAAGTCTATCTCTTGCAGCTGCTGGTTTGCCCAACATGAATGGTTATTTTCTAACACTGGTATTATTGCTCCCTAAGTGAAATTCGTAAACTGTTTTTGCCTTGCCTTAAGACTTCCTGACTTCCTGGTAATACAAACAGTGTAGGAAAAGCAGAATGAAACCCCATATCTATAATAATTAAATCTTAAGCCTACTGTCACAAAATATCAGAGGTTTTGAGGGGTTTTTTTGAAGGCCGTAAGTGTTCAAAGACTTGTGTTGTTGTGGTGGGTTGACCCCAGATGGACACACCAGGGCCACCATGATGGAACAAACTGTTCTGTGACTCCACCTCCTCCAGTGAGCAGGAAGGAGAAAAAACAACGACTCGATGAAGATAAGGACTGAGAGAGATCACTCAGGTACACAACAAAACAGACTTAACTTAGGAAAATTAATTTCTTTCATTGCTAATTAGAAGCCAGAGTAAGGCAATGAGAAGTAAACCCAAATCTTAAAACACCTTTCCACCACCCTTCTACCCAAGCTTAATTTCCAGATTCTCTACTACGTCTACTCACAGGGGTTTGGGAGTGAGGACTGTGGTCAGTTCATGACACATTGTCTCTGCCACTCACTCCTCATTAGGGGAGAACTCCTTACCTTTTCTGCTTCAGTGTGGGGTCCCTCTCCCACTGATTTCTCCAAAGTGAGTCCTTCCCATGGGCTTATGTTCTTTACAAAGTGCTCTAGCATGGGTTCCTTCCATGGGTTTCACTCCTTCAGGAACAAACTGCTCCAGTGTTGGTCTCCCTAGGGGGTGACATGTCCTGCCAGTAAACCTGCTCCAGCCTGGATTCCTTTCCCTGCAGGTCCACAGGTCGTGCTGGAAGGCCAGTGCAGGCTTTCCACAGGATCACAGCCTTCTTTGGATATCCATTTGCTTTGGTGTGGGGTACTTCATAGGCAGCAAGTGGACATCTGTTCCATGGACTGCAGGGGTACAGCCTTCCTCACCATCTTCTCCATGGGCTGCTGGGGAATCTTCATTCTGTGTTGTTTTTATGAACATGCTCTGTCTCACTGACTAATAATAATGTCCATTGTTAAAATAATAATAAAGAGAAGCTTTTTCTTTAATGACAAACAGGTTAGAGTTATTTAATGCTTCCTTTTTAGTTATGAGGGGATTTGGTTTTTTAAAATTGATCCTAATCTCACTGGATCTTATATGGATCTCACTGGATCTCCTTATCTGGCTGGATAATCAGATTGGCCCATGGCCTACGTAGTATTGTTTTTTTCTGTATAAGTCAGTGTTATGACATTAGGTACAATTAGACACACCCACACACTCCTTTATCATAATTTCATTTTAATGTTTATGAAACATGCTTTCTCTGTAAACCAGATACCCTATATTATTCTAAGTAATTTATTTAAGCCTGTGTAGGTTGAGAGTGTTAGCCTAAACAAGAAGTTAAAACAATAAAAAAATTGTTACAGATAGCTTTTCTAGAAGTTAAAGTGCATTGGTAAAATTCCTTTGGGGATAAAACTAGTTAGATGCTCTTTAAACAGTAATAATGCTGTGTTTCGATGTGATCAATCTTTGAGCAATTTTATACTTTCCTTTGTAATTTCTTGGTTATATTGACGTTGCCATGAACAAGATGAAGATTAGTCAAGGTCTTAGGTAGTCTGCCTCTTACCAATGTCCACCATCATTCACTCTAGCAAAGAAACAAGGACATTTGCAGCTCAGATTTGTTTTAGTGTTTTAGAGAGACTAACAATCGCCATGACGTTAGAAAATATGTTCAAAAATATTTTGTCATTAAAATGTTGCTGTTTTCCCCTCCTTCTTGCTTTCTTTGCATTCTTTTCTATTATTGTTTGATAGGATTTATACAAGAGAAATAATTCTTACAGATTTTTGTCTAAAGTGTGTTTAATTAATAGTACAAGCCACATCCAGAATGTTGTTTCTAAAGGCAGCCTCACCAGTAAAGTTATTTCCCACTATACTCTTTCACATAAAAATCTCTGGCCCAGTTTACAAATAAATAGTGTGTGAATCTATGCCAAAAAGTGGAGAGAGGTCCACAAGATGGAATGGTATTTCTAAGTATTATTTTGTAGATGTGACAAGAGCCATTCTGACATAAATGGGTAATAAATAAGAAAAAAGATTCAGAAGCAGACATAAAAAGGCTGAAGGTCTGATTATAAAATAGATGCACAATCATTATTGCTCAATTGAATAACAATTCTCCTTTTTGCAGGTATTGCAAATAGATTGCAACTGAAAGTGTAGGGGAATTTCTTCAGGAATTCATAATGCTTTTTGCTTGGAGAAAAAGTGAAGAAAACATTTTCTGTTGAGTGTGTGACTTGTGTATGTATTTTCAGTAACCGTGTGGAAGCTTGGACTAGGGATGTTAACTTCCTGCTCCGACAAGAAGGAAGACCCATGGTGAAACTTACAGGCCATAGGAAGCAGTTTAGAGTAATGGAAAAAGATTGGCAGAATACTGATAAAGCAGTAAATTGGATAAAGGAAGAAGCTGTTAACTTTACTCAACCATTTATTCTTTACTTGGGACTAAATTTACCACACCCATATCCATCACCCTATGCAGGAGAAAGTTTTGGATCCTCTACATTTTTAACATCTCCCTATTGGCTTGAAAAGGTATGTGAATATAAAATTTAAATACTAATTTATTAATAACTGTATTTTAATACAATATTTTATTCCTGATTTTTAAGATAGACCGAGTTTTGATATATCACTACACAGTAAGAACATACTTGAATGAAATATTAGATTCCTGATTAAAGGCTAAGAAAATAGAAGTGACAAATTTCTCTCTGTTGTGGGAAAAGGTTTGTTAGCAGTAGTCATTGAATCGATAAGTACAGAGTTCAATAGCTAGAAACACATTAAGAAAAATGAGATTGTTGCTCTTCTTAGCTGTAAATTAATTTTGGTAATGGTCTGAAGCTTAATGTTATGAACATTCTGTATTTTGCTTTTCAGAAATGATGCTATATATAATAATTTTGTCTGAGTTTTGCAGTGAAAGATTGACTTTTTCTGCAGTATGGACCTAGAACATAAAGCAACATAAGACACAACAGAAGTCTTCCTTTTCTGTTAACTTCTTCTGTGCTACTGTATGTTTTCCAGCACAAGAGTGTCCTTATGTCTGTATGTGTAAAACTATAATATAGCACTCCATTCCAAAGAAGAGATACTTTTTTCAGTCTTGTATAGTTTCCAGTTGACATTAACTGCCATAAAATACAAATTTACTACAATAGATTTAATTGCAGAAAGGCATTAATATTTGCTGCAGCTGCAGAATTAGAATTAGGTTGATAAGACTTTATACTTCAAAAAACCCCTCCGTATGCAATTTATGTAACTTGTGGTCTTTTCCACAACAGAACTGCTAAACATCTTTATCTAGGTGTACCAAAAATACAAATACTTAGAAAAAAAGGATTTACAAATGAAGGTTGAGAGATGTGAATTTTTTTTCATGATAGTGAGGGTTGTAGGTTCTTCTGGAAATGGCGAGAAGTTTGTGGGGGGAGGAAGAACTTGGGAAAAAAGCCCTTTCAATTACAAAAAGTGAGATCTGGCTTAGTTATTAAGGAAAACTTTCTGGGTGCTGATTGCTAGGTTAGATGTATCTTGGGAAGCATAGGTGCTTTTTTTGAGTCACAAACAGTTATAACATCTTTGACAAATTTTTGCCATCTTTTATCCAGTCAGAGTACTTTAACTGCACAGTTTGCTGGGCTCCTTCCCACTCTGTGTATACATACTGCCTTGTGCCACATATTACCATTTACTGACCATTGGCCAGTTCTTCTGCAATGTAGCTCTTTTAGGTCATGGAAGAAACAGTCTTTTAAAATCACAGAGGCAATCTCATGAAGAAGTTTGATCACATATGTGAATAACTGAATTAAATGTCCTGTTTATTTGGGCTGTAATACAGAACAGAGTATCAACACATATGTCTGTGAAACATTGTGTTGTCAACCAGATGGTCCCCTGTGTTTCACACAAGTTGTCATTTTTCAGGGCATGTGGCTTCTTTCCTAGTTGTGAATTATGTGTGTCTTGGTTTAAGACAATTCAAAGAGGTAGACATTCTGACATGAGTTCCTCCCCTTAGTTTCAACCAATCCCTTTCCACCAATAAGGAACCAATAGATACAAGTGAAAACATAAGTTTACTAGCAAGTGAAACAGCAACATGCAAAAAGTAGCAGTGAATAATCACTAGATACAAACTTGCTGAATCCCAAGAGCTCCACAGGAACAAAGAGATCCCAAACTGGTGGGGCGCAGCTCCCTTCTAATCTGATAGCCCCCTGCTGCTGACTGTCTGCAGGGGGCAAAGGGAAAGTGGTGTCAGGCTCTTTCCAAGGTGGCACCTGCCACCATGCACTCCAAGAGACAAAGGGGATGGATGGCAGCAAACCCTCCTTGGGAAGGTTGGAGATTATGAAGGTCTAGTGGCAGATGGCAAGTTCTGGTACATGTGGGGTCAGCACCGCTGTTTGCTGCTTCCTCTTCCACCAGCCGGATTCTACTGGTGTTGGTGCTGGTGCCTTCTGATCTGCTGGTGTGCTTGGGAAGGGAGCAGGGGAAACTGGTCTCTGGACACTGATGGGCTTGATCACCCCCTGATCAAGCTTCACTGCCTATGGAGTTTGCAAAGATCACTGGGAATACAGTTTCTGTTCACTAAATGCAGTTCTTCCAAGTTGCTACCGCTGGAAGCCCAGAAACTCACCCATATCAGGCCCCTCTGAAGTAGAGTCTCCTCCTTCAGCAGAAGAGGAAGTCGCCTTGGGTTTCTTGACCTTTTAAAGGGACTGGCATTTCCCAGCTGCCCTGCAGTTCTGGTTCCAGCCATGCTTCAGGTCTTAAAGACACAGTAACAATCTTATGGCACAGATAGATATGGAATACAGTAACGTTTTGGGTAACCCAGGACATTACCATAGACAGACAAAGGGATTGTGGCTTTGTGAATATTTAAAACTAGACTGAAGTCCTGTAGAAAAGAGTCATGGATAGAAAGGAACACTTTTTGCTCTCTTAAGCAGCTAATAAATACCATTTGGAAAGTCCACAATATAACTCCAAAATGTAGCCAAGGACCTTGAGCAGTAAGAAAATGACTGAAGCATTATTATTTTATCTTAATGATTTTTTCTAGCAGTTTGTTTTCTATAGATCCTAAGGAAACTTACATTTTGTTGTATCTATTTGACTGTTACAAAGCCAGGTTTTACTTCTGTGGGTAGCAGAACTGTTGCAGATATATCAAATTGTTTAGCTGGCTGGCTTTTCCTCCAAGTAACAAGTGAAAGTACAAGAGGAAATTGCCTCATGTTCTCTTTTATTTAAGGGAATATTTACAAGTATGACAGCCAAGGCCAAATGTGTATGTCAAATTTCACAACTCTAAAGCCAGTACTGAAGCAGACAATATCTGTGACTACACATAGTTTGAATATACAAATAGATTGGCATTTTGGCTTTACACTGATGTTACATTTCTTTATAACTAAATGGATTGACATATGTAGAAGCATGTAGAAATTTCAAGAAAATTGGATTAATGTAGTGAGTTCTTTTTATTAAATTGCCAAGACTTGTCATCACTGTCCTGGAGGCTTTCCCAGACTACATGGTTTTCCATGTTATTCTGTAGTCCCACATAACATCCAATCTTTTAGATCCATAGGTTTATACTTATTCTACAGTTACAAAGACTCTCTGCTGGTATTCTGTACCTACTCTAGAAGAGTGTTCTGTGATATGTCTCTTAAAAATATACAGCAGTTGGTGAAGAACATATTTGTGGCTCCTAGCCTTGGTTTCTAGTTGATTTTCATAGGCAACAATTTACCTGTGGAACTGTGGTGAGGTATGGAGGAGGTAGCTGCATGGTGTAACAAATAAGCAGCTACTGTTTCCTGAGCCATAAATTGAGAACTGTGAATTTATGCTATACTTTTTAAAATTAAATCTGTGTTAAAAAACTTGTTTAATTCAGTTGCTAAAGTAATGTTAATTTCCTCTTTATTTCTTAGGTAAATTATGAAGCTATTAAAATACCCAAGTGGTCTTCTCTTTCAGAGATGCATCCTGTAGACTATTACTCATCATACACCAAGAATTGCACAGGAGAGTTTACAAAGGAAGAAGTCAGAAATATTAGAGCATTTTATTATGCTATGTGTGCAGAGACAGATGCCATGCTGGGTAGGTAATGTTTTATTACACAGTGGGTTTTCTAGTTCTGATTTTTTTTTAAAGAAAGTGCTGATAGAGCTGATCTTTGGAGGAAAAAAATAGAAAACAAAACATCTGGGAGTAAGTTGTGCAAGTTACTCATTCAATCTATATGATAAATGAGAGGATACCTTTTTAGGTGAGTTGGAAGCACTCTGAAAAGTAATCACAGCCAGCAGTTCGAAGCTCTGTAGAAAGCCATTGACTGCAGCAAAATATGGCATGACCCATTGCTCTGGTTTAAAACCCAATGAGAAAAATACCCCATGCAAGCTGCCCCTCCTCCTCCATTCCCTTCCCAGCACAGGAAATACTAGGAGAGACCAGAAGTGGGAACAACAGTTTTACCAAAAAACTTGTAATAAAGACAGTATAGATAAAAGAGGACGCAAAAGGAGTGTGCTCCACCAGGAGGAAGTGTTCACCATCAAAAAAGCAAAAACACCCCCTAAAGAGAGTACGTAGTGTGGTTTTCCCAGACAAAGGCAAGATGGCACCTGTCATCTCCATCCCCTCCACACTGGACCATGCAGCTCTGAAAAATGGAAGCAATGAGGCAAAACAGTTTCTGCAATTTATTATCCTTTCTCCAGCCTGGAGGAAACAATGGAAAACAGGGACAAAACAAAGCCTGGAGACCTAATTAATCCAAATAAAGGGTTCTGTAAGTGCTAGCCTTGACCGTGGCAGCAGTGGCGGAAGCACTAGCAGCAGTGGTGGCAGCAGCATCTTCCTGCTACTCCAGGAATAGTTACAGCTTGTCAGAGTTTCAGAAACAGTTACAGCCTCCCTTGATTTTAGCAACAGTTAAGGGAGCAGTTCACGTGTTTCCAGCACGGAGGTTAGACTAATCGCCTACAACACACCTAAGTGTCTCCTGCTGAAAACCATGCCCCCTCCATGACATAGGTGGTAATGTTATTAAATAGTGCTGGAAATTCACCCTTCTTTTCCTCTGTACCCAGGATACCTATGTACAAGAGAAACTAAATCTCTTTAATTAAGTGCTAACTGAAATAATGGAAACACTTTGGTGAAGGGGACTGTAAAAGCTGAGGTGGAAGCAAAGATAAATTTTAGGGCATAAGTTGTTTTCCTTAGAAGCTGATTTCAAATGTGTACACTGGATAACAACTGTTACACATTGGCTGAAGAATAAAGTTACGTTTGGAATGTCCCTTAAAAGCACATTATTGAAAGTTGTGAAGAAATAATTAATTGTACATTTAGAATTCTTCAGACATTGCAGGAAGGTGTACAGATAAAAAATTTTACAATGCAAGTCGGTCTTAATTTACAGCATTTTATTTTTTGATTTGAAAAGTGACCATGATTGAACAAGAATTTGTTTGCATCCTAATATGAAATTAATGACCAAATAAGCTAATCTTTTAGGCATATGACCTAAACCAGGACACCGTATTAGATTGGCAAAGTGAATTAAAAGACACAGAATTGCTCCTCCTCATTTTATGAATGAAACAATGGAAGCCTTACAGGTTTAGGAAATAAGAGATTGCAAAGTAACTGCGCTGCTGTTGTAATTTTATAACATCTTTTAACTAGTATGTTTAGGCATGAGTCATCCTAAAATTTTAATATTTAAGATGCCTAAGTGCTTTGCTTAACTACCATCTTCATTGATCTTGGCCCTGTCTTTGTTGCACAAATGTACGTACAAAAATAGAGGAGTATATGTTCTCTTTTCATTGCACAAATATATGTGCAACAAAAGAGGAATTTCCTCCACTGGATTAGGAGAATTCCTTGAAACTTGCATGCTGCTTTGCAGGTACAGACCTTGGAAGAAATATTTTGAATGTATCCTTTTCAGTATCTTTTTGATGTTGCAGGAGAGATTATTTCAGCTCTGCGAGATACTGGGCTTCTTGGAAAAACAATTGTTATATTCACTGCAGATCATGGAGAACTTGCTATGGAACACCGTCAGTTTTATAAAATGAGCATGTATGAAGGAAGTTCCCACATTCCTCTTTTAGTTATGGGACCAGGTTTAAGAGAACAGCAACAAATACCAAACGTAGTATCTCTTGTGGATATCTATCCTACTATGCTTGGTAAGTTAAGTAATTCCAAGTGACAATTTTTTTTCCCTGTTACCATTACTATTCTGCATTTGTATCATAATAGTCAGAATGATGTCTCGACTTTGAGGCATAACACAGAAACACTACAGGAGGTAATTTATCTGTGGACCATATATATGGACTTAACAGAAAAAGTAAAAAATGGAGGAAAAAATAAAGAAACTGATTATCTTCCTTATTAGTGTAACTGTCTTCCACATAATTACATTGACTGATTATATATAGGATTATTTGTTAGTAAAAAAAGGAACAAAGCCCATTTTGGATATGAATAATCCTTACTAGCCTTCACACTCAACAGTTTACTGTAGAAATTACAGTGTAAATGCATCCAGAGATGAGATTAAACTTGAAAGGAGGAGGACAGGTTCATTAACTTAGTAAAGGAATGTCTTTTATGAAGGGTCATGTGGAAGAAGTGTGATGAAAGGTTTGTATAGGAAATGTAAAAATTATCTGGGCACACTTATAAAGATGTGATAATGCATATCCATTCTTACCTTATGAGATATGAAAATACTCAGTATTGGACAGAAAATAAAATAAAAAGAACTAAACTTAAATTACTTTTAAATTTAAATTTTAAATTAAAATCCAGTTACTGCAAGTAATAGTGTTAATGATTTAGGATGAGAGAAGAGCCCATATCCCTTTTTCGTTTGTTGGAATGTAGTGTGTATTTGTTCAAAATTTTTTTTGCCTATGCATGATCAAGAGCTGCTTGCTGGGTTTACACGTTGTGGGTCTTCCTAGTACTTTGTTAGATGCTGGCTGGGCAGAGGACAAAAAGGAAGATGTGTGCTGATGAAGGAAAGAGTCACCTTTGAGCAGTTTATATGCACAGATTATCACTACTCAACACAGAACAGACTAAATACTACCATGGTGGTCTGTGAAATGGAAAGTTTTGAATTTTGAATTACTATAAACAATGTGTAGTGGGGTGATTAAAAATAGCAGTACTATCATACATGGTTTTTTAGGACATGCTTGGGATTCTCTGTTAAATGACTTGCAGTCTTTTAACCTGATCTTTGGGAGCTGGAGAAACTTGTAATATAAGTTGATGCTGCAGAGCTTATGGATATTACAGCATCTCCTAGTGGCCATCTGGTATGCTGGAGTTATCTGGTGTTTTCAGTACATGCACTATGATTATACCGCCTCAAATATCATCTTTATCTCCAGTCCTGCCAGAGAAGCAAGTGTCCCCACCAGTTATAGGTGATAATAAAGGCCACCTTTTATGAAGCATTTCATTATATTTCATTATTCATGAATAAAGAATGCTACAGATGAGCTTAGCATCATTATTGTTCAAGTAATAAACAGCTACAACATATTGGGTGTGGAGCTTGTAGGGCCCTTTCATGCTGTATTATTCTTTTTCTTCTGCCTGATATAGTCAGAGCAAAGGAGAAATGTTTGCAAACGTGATTAAGGAATAAAACAGAACCAACTGTCAAAGGAGACTATTGTGATAATTTTCACAAACCTCTGTTAAAGGTTTAAGTTATACACAGATGATAAATTTGATCAAGATGCTGGGCAGCTTGCCTTGGGAAATTCCTTAAGATATTTTTTATTGTGTATTTTGGGATAATAATTAGGAGAGCACATTTTATTATCAACATTCAGACACTGGTTGCATTGTGTTAGAGTTTTTTAAAACTGAAAACTGCAGTAACATTTTGGTTTTGTCTACCTTTCCTTAGATATAGCAAGAATTCCTGTGCCACAGAACCTCAGTGGATATTCTCTTATACCGCTGCTACGTGAAAAGGCTGAGAGTGAGGTGTCACCCAGAGGACCTCGACCCTCGTGGGTGCTGAGTGAGTTCCATGGGTGCAATGTGAATTCCTCTGTGTATATGCTGAGAACTGGCAAGTGGAAATACATCACGTACTCGGATGGCTCTTCAGTACTGCCCCAACTCTTTGGTATGCTGCTTTTATATCTTGACTGACTCGTTAATTAACTTTAGTGCAAATTGAATCTTAACTGACTTTTGTTTGTTGCAGACCTTACTGCTGATCCAGATGAGCTTACAAATCTTGCCATAAAATTCCCAGTAACTGTACATTCTTTGGACAAAATACTTCGCTCTGTAGTAAACTATCCAAAGGTTTCTTCTTCTGTTCATGAGTACAACAAGCAACAGTTTATCAGTTGGAAACAAAGTTTGGGTCAAAATTACTCAAGTGTTATTGCAAACCTTAGGTGGCATCAAGACTGGTTAAAGGACCAAAAAAAGTATGAGAATGCAATTGACAAATGGCTTGGTAAGTAGATACAGACAACCTGGGGATTTCATATGAATGAGGATAAAAACATAATGCATTTGTAATATTATGCTGTATTTCAAATTATATAATTATTTTCTTATATAACCTCTTGAAAGTAAAGATAACTAAACCATTACTGCTTTGTGTTGGAAAGCCAAGTATGATGGTGTTCACAGAGGTCCCAGGATGAGGGAAGAGATGAGAATCTTGACTTCATGTTTCAGAAGGCTGATTTATTATTTTAGGATATATATTACATTAAAAGAAAATTATATATTAAAACTATACTAAAAGAATAGAAGAAAGGATTTAATCAGAAGGCTTGAAAGGAAGGAAAGGAATGGAATGATAATAAAATCTTGTGACTGACCAGAGAGTCCAAGACATCTGGACTGTGATTGGCCATTAATTAAAAGCAGCCACATCAGACCAATCAAAGATGATGCACCTGTTGCATTCCACAGCAGCAGATAATTATTAGTTTCTTTTCCTCTGAGGCTTCTCAGCTTCTCAGGAGAAAAAATCTTGGCAAAAGGGTTTTTCATAAAATATGTCTGTGACAGCAAGGAGCACTTTATATAACTAGCCAGCACTCTAAAACTAGAGTTTTAGATGTTATTATTCTGTAGGTGCAAGTAAGTGTATATAGAAAGGATGGTGTGCAAATACTAATTGTGTGTACGTAATATTTAGCTAATTGCAAAAGTCCTGAGTATTAAGCATTCAAACTCAATAAGAACTTCTATTTATAAGGAAAAGCAAGGATTATAAAACTTAGTGAAGTAAAGTAGCAGTTATAGTGGAATTTCCTGTGTGTATTGTAAGTCTAGATTGAATAGACTTCATCAAAAAGTTGGTAACCAGTACAGGTCTGAACATAGATGAGGTTCATGCAAGTACTTAACTATATATGTGACTGACTCCCTACCTTTGCAAGGTCTGCCTGCTGATTTCTTGCTCCTCTCTGCTCATCATCATAAATTAAAAAGAAAAACCCTTCTTGCCAAGCCTATGAACAGAACAGTTCTCTGAAAAATGACAGTGTGATTTGTATAACATAAAATAAAAAACTGTTTTAATGCAGTTAGATTCTGCAAGTAAATGCTTTAATGCACATCAGCGAGCAGAGAATTGAAACCTAAAATGTACACAGTGGAGACACAATTGAAGCTTGCAGGAAGAGTTAACAGAAAAATACTGTTTCCCATTTTTCCAGTGACCTGACAAAAAGAAAGTAGTTTTGGAAGAAGGTAAGATTTAGGTAGCAACTCTTCCACTTATGGGAATATGTATTTACAGAGGTGCTTAAGTTTGCTAATTCTTGGTCACCATCATTGCTGCTATATACCAGTTCAGAATGACATTATACTTCATACATAATGTTTCCTGGAAACTGTTATTAAATGCTCAGTAGTAGCAGTAAGCCAGTAAAGATAAACATAAAAATGTGACATATTTTCTGATGTCTCCACACTCATTTTGTGAGCAACTTCCCACACAGAGTTAAAAAATCTGGAAACTCTGTAGCACATGCCATTATAATTCTTATTAAAATAAGTTCAGGTACGGTTGAAATTACTTAAACAAAATAAATGGGCTGCATAATTAGAAGAAGTATTTATATCCATATGAAAATTTGTTCCAGAGAAAAAAGAACAGCGAAATTTTCTCACTTTACAGAGGTCTGGACAGAATGCAGTACATTGTCCAAAATGGAGTAAAATAAAATTATGGTGAACTGGATGTGTTTTGTGTGTGTGCTTTTTAATGAATGAATGTTTAAAATGTAGGGAAAATTGTATTTTGTCAGTTCTGTGAACAGTGCTTTCCTTGAAAAGATGAGCTTTTAAGACTCACTGATGTTAGGTTTACAAAAGTGCCATTTGTGATACTCTCTGAAATGGAGGAACAAATAGGTAAAAAATCTTGCAACCACATCTTGTGCCACAGACTGTCAAGAGAAGCCCAGTGCATGGGGACAGGCTTCTTGAAAATTCAGGAAACTCCAGGAATGGGCCAGCTCACAGAGCAGAGCTTGTTGTTCAGGAGACCAGGTAAAATCATTCTTCTGCTGGGTCACGTATTTGCAGTCTGATTGTAATATGGAATAGGTATCCTCCAAAAACACAAAGTAGAAAGATGAAAGAGAAATTATTAGAAGGCTGCACTTGCTAGTGTGGTATTTAGAAGAGTTCTAGTATCTGTTAGTCTTGAGGAATAATTAGAAAGATTTGTGTTTTCCAGGAGACCAGAACTTTATGAATGTTTGTGACAATGGGAGTCAGAGCTGGAAAATGGTGATGATAGGTAAAAAGGACTAGAAAAGATTAAAAAATAATTGGATGCCTTTATTTCAGGAAAAAGTGTAAGTAACTTAGATTAATAGAAGGTATAAAATAATTCAGAAAAACAGAATTTCCTTTGTGTACTATTGTGTTCTCTGTATTTTTTTTACTATCTTACTTGGTTCTACCAGTTTTCCATGAAGTTTCTTTAGAAGCAAGACTAGAATTTTTTCCTTGTGCTTTTATTTTCTTGGTCTTCTTTTAAACTCTTAGCAGGGATTTCTAGTTGTAGACACTGTAAAGGAATACAGGTTCCTAAATCTGTGTCTTCTTGAGTACTATTTTCAAACTTAACACTTGCAAAAATATTGAAAGTGATTTTCTTTTATAGGAGATGTTGATGCTATAGGAGATGTTGATGATGGGGATTGATTAAAGGTGTTGATATTTGAATGGCTGGATTGGAGTGGACAGACACCCTTCCTCAACAAATCTAAATTAAAGCCCTCTTGATGAGTCTGGCAAGTCTCTGACCAAAGATTCTTTTTCCCTGCTTTGTCAGATGGTCCCCATTGCCCCCAGGAAGCCAGGGCATGGGAAAGGGGCTGAGTAACCTAAGTCCTGACTATGGCACCATGGTTTCAATCATTTTTTGCCCCTCCAGGGTCATCTGGCCCTTTCATAATAATATAATTTCATAACCTGTGAGCCCATAAAGAAAATGCACATTATCATTGTGGTTTCAGATTGCTCAGGCATTGCTAAGAATAAGCCTTTGAAATGTGAGGAAGTGTGTCAAAGCTTATCCTCACGGTTGTGCTATAAGCCATTAGCAACAAGAATAAAGCATATTGTTAATTTAAACAAGTTTAGAAAACCAGGATAGCAGTGTCATCTTTCAAACTGGTTTTTCACTCTTTTTTCCTCTTCTGTTTTATTAGATTTTAAAGTGAAAGATAACATGTATCTTTCTGAAGTACCTTGCTGTCAAATGCTGTATTATAGCTTTTGCTAAACATAGGTACTTGTTTCAGCTTTTGTGAAGTCACATTACCTTTAATTCCTCTCTCTTACTGAAGCTGCAATGATTAGAAGGATAAAATTAAAATTGGAAGCAATAAACCTCTCCATAAAACATCTTTAATCTTACAGATCAAACTATCCTTAGATCTTTAGGCTTATATAATACTGCAAATTCCACTGATACTTTGAGCCATGGAAAGCTGGTATTTTTACACAATTCCTTATAAACAGTAAATCTATATATATATACTCTTATTGTTTTTAGAGCAACTCCTTACTGGAAACCTAGAGAAACTCTGAGATTTAATGAAATGTAATGAGTAACAGCGTATATAAGATGGCTAAAGAATTTATTCACAACAAACAGCCATTCTTTTCTTCAGAATTATAAATTTTAATTTATGTAATAATAATAATAAAAATTACCAGAAAAGTGCAAATATCCCCTTTGCCATTATCTGAGCATCCTGAGCCATTTACAGTATAAACAACACCTGCTCATGGTGCAGAATTGGTGTGTATGTGCCATGCTTATAGACAATATTGCCCTTTGTTGTAAACCAAGGAATTCATCTGTAAAATGCAAGATTTTTTGACAAACTCTGCAGTAAAGATTGATCAGAGGCTGATATATAAAATATTTTTCTTCTATTTCATACAAACTGTGAATAAGATATAGTTATGAGAAGTAGTTAGAATCCTAAGTCTTAAAATATAATGTCATAGATACGTGAATTCACAGGAAATTATGCTGTAAAGATTATGAAGATTATGTTCAGGCAACACCAGGTGATTATGAAGAAAATCTAAGTAAATTCCTCCAAGTTGCCTCTTCTATTATGAATTGCTGAGTAACTCTAATAACAAATAAGTGAACTACTGGCATCCTCTCCCAGTGGCATTCATCAAGTAGATGCACCCATCATGCTTATCACATTTCTAGTAGTGATTGGCAGGGTTCTTCAAAAAGGTCTGAAGAAAAGTTTGTGTTAGTTACACAAATACATATTGGGAAAGGATTATTCTCCACACAAATGCATAAAAACTTGGTCTCTTAACCAGATTATATATCTGGAGTGCTACTTAAAAGCCTAGAAAAAATTTATTTAGAAAAAAGGAATTTCTGGAAATACTCCTAGAAATTATTCTTCTTTCACAATAATTAATAGCAAAAAAAATTGGAGGTCAGGATGCTATCAAGTAACAAAACATATTAACTAAATAGCTATAATTTCATAGGAAAAACAGTAGAATAGGACTAATTTACTGTGAGTAAACTAGTAAAAAGTTATCTAAATGAGTAACTTTCATCATCATATTCTAGCTCATCTTCCTCATCATCCTCCAAAAGTCCATATTTAAATTTGTGATAAATTGTGCCATCCTTGCCCATGTATACAATGTCATCTTCATCATCATCATCTTCATAATCTCTGTCTCTGTATTCAATCACTTGATCCTCATGGTAACTGGGATTCTTGTGATAGTTGCTCGCAGAGGAAGAAAAGGTTTTGGAGTGATTTGCCAGCTTCTCATATCGTCCTTTATTGACAGGCTGGGTTTTGGTTCGTGCCTTTCTCCAGATGAATACAATGGCTCCAATGATAAGCAGAAGCAAAATGCAAGTGATAACAAATAAAATAGTTTTGCTTTTTTGTCCAGGTGGTAGAGTTGTCTGTAATACGCAGTCATCTACAACAGCAAATAAAAACAAAAAAACAAAAAAAAAAAGGGTGAAATGAGCTTGCATTTGTGTGTGTGTGTCTTAAAAGTCTGGTACAGTGTGTCTGGTGCAGTAATAGCAGTCAACAAAAACCTAGCTTTTCTGGTATCCCAATGATAGTTTTGTTGTTCTTATGCAGCAAGTATGTCAATAAGGTTGTTGGGCTATCTGTTCTTTAGTATTTTATTTAAAATAATGAGAAAGAGGCTGAAAAGCTAGCAGGCACATAAATGCAATGAGATTCAGATGTCTCTTCACTGAAGTAAGCTAATTCGTAAACCAGTAAGTTTATGAAATGCCAGGCCATGTTAACATAGTAGTTGAGAGTGTGAGAAGTTGCCATCTCCAGCACCAGACATAATGGTTGTTATTTGAGTAAAATCTTCCCTATTTTTGATGAAGCACTAGGAACACACTGTTTATCAATAGCACATTTTTGCTCTAGTCCAGTTTTCAAGCAGCATAATGTCAGCAAAATCAACCATAAAACACTTAGCACTGTTCCTGCTTTTCAGCGTGGTCCTACCTTGTGTTTCACTGCAGTCACAGCACTCTGGGGTTTCTGCTGGGTCAGTGTTGCTGCAGCAGGGCAGGCAGCGGCTTTCCTCCAGGAAGAGCTGCATGCTGGCTGGACAGACTGTGCAGTTGAGAGGACCAGGTCCCTTGCACTCAACGCATGAGCTGTCACATCTCTCACACTTGGGCTTGCTCTCCTTCAAACACAGAACACAAGCAATGCACCTCCAATTTTGTGTGATTTGTACCTGACCTGGCAGTTCTGTCCTATCATTGACCATCATGGTTGTCATTTCTAGGCACCGTGAGTGTCAATGTGAAGACACAATACCAAATTCAAAATTTCCTGTTTTCTGATTTCTCAGTGATCTGCTTGTGGGATGTAAAGTGTTGTAAAAGCTTAGAGATCTCACCTAGCTAAGCAGGATGTTAAAATTCACTCATTCTTTTAAGCTTTTGGGGTCAAAAAAGTAAGTGATGTGGAAGAAGCAATATGAAATATTCTGGGTAAAAGCTGAGAGTATGAATTTTCTCTTTACCCAGAAGAAGCAGAAGTAAGAATTAAAGGTGGTTGGAAATTTTTTAGCAAAACCGATTACTCTTAAATTATGTGGCTTTTTTTTCCTATGGAAACAGCTTAGATTCAAATACTCTTCATAAAGTCCAGGCTTCTGGGGACCTCTCTTTACAGAGACTACCAGTGGTCACTGTGATCACACCTGCCTTGCAGAATGGTCTGAAGTCAGTGGTTTCAGTATTTGCAATGCTCACAGTTCCTGGCCATGGCACATCTTCACTGTGAACATCTGGAGACTCCAATAAACTTTCACCACATTTGCAGTTAGGATTGCAAGGCTGTTTATCCTGGATGGAAGAACCCATGCAAGATTGCAGGATCATAGCTGCTGTTAATTTCTTAGACTCAAAGCTCTTGCAAAGATCTGCACACCTGTGTGGTCCCCAGCCTCAAATAATGCTGTTTTCTCAGATCAGTGCTATGAAGTAGGACTGTCAAGAAGATATTATAGGACAGAGACTCCAGGGTTTGTAGCATCTCAGGCATGCCTTGCTGCTATATTCTTGAATAAATATCTTTAGAAGGCAATTGGTGTGGAAATCGGGAAGGTGGAATGCCCAGGCTTATGGTGCAGACCCAAACCTTATCCTATTCAATTAAATATACAGCTGTGTTAATTTCAGCCTATCCTTCTACTAGAGCTTTTGGCCAGAAAAGCTGTCAATCAAAAATGCAGAAGGATTTCTTACAGAAAAAGCATCAGAAATCCAAGAGGAAATCTGTTATATTGGAAGAAAAAACCACTGTATCATTAATAGAACTTAAATAGATTTGTTCATGTGGTTTTGATATCTTTGTTGACTATAGGGAAACCCCAGAAAGAGAAACAAGGCTTCCTCTGCTAAAAGAAGAAAAAGTAAGCATACTTAAAGATAGGCACCATTAAAAACTCATAGAAGAGCCACGTGCTGTTTGTATTTTGTACAAAAATCCTTGAAGTAGCTACCTTTTGTCCTGGAGTCTCCTGGACTTTGTATTCACCTACGAAACAGTCTGAGTTGCACATTCCATTTAACAAACTGTAGCTCCATACACAAGATGTGCAGCTGAGTGCTCCCTTCCCTAGACAGGCAAACAAAACAACAATATTACAACAGGAAATGTCGGTTAACTTCCTTTAAAAATTACACTGACCACTGCTATGAAGCAAAAGTATGTTTGTCAGTTGGTATTAGAAAAAGCTTGTGCCTAGTCCTGGGGTTTTATGTGCAAACAAAATTTATTTCTTAAGTGTTTTGATAGTCATGAAAAGATGATTTCACAATCAGTTGTACAGGGAACCTCTGATATATTCAGGAAAATAAATTAGATCAGAGCACTGAGGTAAAATGTGGAGAACTTTCTCCAAATTCTGTCCTTCACAAAATCCATACTTATTTGCCCTCTTAACTATTTTCAGACAACCATGAATTAAGCGATGTTTATATTTGAATAGAAAAATAACTTGTTTAGTTGCATAAGAAATAAACCATTTTTCATTAGGTACAGCCAGAGGACCATATGCACCTTGTGTGTCAAAGACTCATTTTAAAGACAGATGCTGCATGCAGTATTTCTGTGAAACACTGAGGGGATGGGTTTGTCCTAAGTGTCAAGATGCATCCATCCATTTCCCTGCACACAGACATTTTCTGCCATTGTCTGAAAGGAAGAAATGAAAATGCAAGGAACTGACATTAGCAAGCATTAAACTGCTGAAGAAAGTAACCTTTTATAACACAGAGGACTTCCTAAATTACTGTGCAATGCATGATTTTCCTTACTGCTCTTGACAAAGAGACACCATGCTCTTTGCTGATATATCAGCAATGCAGATGCATTTCAGACTGGCTTGTGTTTTATAATTCTGTCTTTTTAATGATGATTAAAAATTCTGTCCTGTAGTATTTATGCCAAATAATGTGAAAAACACAGGAGGTGGTCTGTAAATTAAAATGCCTATCTTTTTTGTTGCAAATCAAAACAAACATTTCTGCTAATTTTCATAATATTGTTACACAATTAGATTGTAAACATTCTTGAATGTGGCTTCATTCTAAGTGCTTCATGTATAATTTTGTTGCAATTAGCTATTTGTACTATCCAGTATATCCACTATCCAAAACAGTTTGTGTGTTACAATGCATGCTCTTCTAAGCTGCAGCATGGAACCCATTAGCTATAATCTTGTGTTGTTCAGGTAAAAAAGGAAACCAAATAGGTCCAAGAGGATTAATGCTTTTTGTTTCAGAAGTGGTTTAATAAGGAAAATTGAGAAACTAAAACCACTGTCTCACAGAGCAAAATAGACAGTCTCTGAAAATTAACTGTGTGAAATACATAATTATATTAAAAGCAACAAACGTCACTGTGCTTTTGATTTCAGTTTTCCTTTCAATCTAGAGATGTGCTTTATGTGTCTTTACTCTTCCCATTGTAGGCTGTAAAGATGTGTAGTTGGAATTAAGTTCCTTGGCTTTCATGGAGTAACAGACAGTAGGGCAGCTCAAGGAGTGAGATATTTTTCAGTCATTCTTAATATTCATGTGAAAAATGGGGTCCATCGCTGTAAGCCCATTTTTTTATGATGAGCATTTTTATGAGAGTCCTGGCTGATGGTAAATTCATTACCGTTCTCCATTTTTTTACGTTCACTGACTTGGCAACATGTGACTTGGTCCTAATCCTCCCTGTTAAGTGGCTGTCTCTCTGTTTGTGCTCTCTGCTTTAAGCAGTTCTGAAGAAAGCTTGGCAGAAATTCATATACTTGATTTCACCTCAGTTATCAATGCAGTAGAAATGAATCAATGGAACATGCGTGCAACAAGTCACCAATGGACAGGAAAAGCTCAGCAGCCCCTGGGAGAGGTCTACATCACCCACTGTGGGTGATGGACACCCAGAGTCATGGACAGGTTGGTAGCACTATATGTGATTAGTATCTTTGTGAAGTGTTCCCAGATCATGGAGCTGAGATTCCAGGTGTTTTGATGACCCCTTTTTTTGCTGAAAGCAGAACATATATTCTTACCGTCACAAGTTAAACAGGAAGAGTGGCATCTCTCACAGACGTTGTTGTCCTTGTTTTCATAGTAGTAGTACTGAGGACAAGAGCTAACACATTCGTTCGTGGTGTGCAGCAGGTAGAAATACGTATTACAGGAAAGACAGTCTGTGGCTCGAGGCCCCGTACACTCCTTACAACTCTTGTGGCACCTCTCACATGATCCAGTGGAATTTTGTGCAAAATACCTGCGATAGATCAGATAGGCATAAAGGCCAGCAGTGATAGAAAAACCAACTTTTTTTTAATCCTTAGCTTTTTATCATGATTACATCCATGTATAAAAATCATACTAAAATGAACACAGGTGTTTGTATTCTCAGTGGAAATAGAATTAATTTCATTCCCTTTGGCCATTGGAATTCAGCTACAAAGCGCAACTCTGTATAGTTTTTACAGCAAAAAATTCTAAAATCTGAGTTGAATTGAGATATAAAGTATTGGAAGTAGAGAAGGTGTGTGTGATTTTGCTGAGATATGGTCATTAGAGTTTTCCAGTTTAATGGGAGGGACAGCCAGTGTGATCTATTGAACTCTAGTTTTAATTTAAATGGACCTGAAAGAGAAATCATAGGCTAACATTCTAAATTTGAATTTGTCAAAACTGAATTTCCCAAAACACTGAATTCACATTTTGAACTGAAATGGATTAATTGTAAAGCTTCTCTCTAGAATTATGAGTGCTCAGTTCAAAGACGTTTTAATGGTTTTTGTTATCACCCACTGTAAGCTTTAAATCAACACAAAAAAAAATATAACCTTATCCAAACTTCTCCTCATTAAATGGAGGCCAGAGTTTGCTTGGAGGCTCTTCTGCCTGTGCTCAGGCTGACTGACCTATAACTTGGTATACTTGTTCTGTTTCACACTGTGCTGTACAGAAATAGCCAAGAGCATATTCTGAGCATGTCCACACCGCATCTAAGCAGTCCCCATCTGGGCACCAATTTTGGAGTTTTCTACATGGAAGGGAGGTGTTCCACCATTAGAGTACTGTGATAATACAAGAAATTTTCTCCTGAAAACAAAACTCAGTTCTATTTCAGACTGACATGGAATGCTGCAGTGATCTAATTTCTCAAATCTCTCTCTGTGATGCAGCTCTTAGCACAAGATCTTGGGTCTTACCCTGCTGGACAATGGGTTACACATCCTTTTCCTTGTCTGTACCAACCCAGTTTGCAGGAAAGGCACTGTGAGCTGTGTTTCCCAGTGCAAGTGTCACAGGTGCTGTGGCATGCAGAACATTGCCTCTCTGTGCTGTCAGCATAATATCCATCTGGGCATGTTTCAACACAGGTTCTGTCTGCAGAGACAACAATGCAAAGTAGCACATCATATTCAGTATTTGCTACTATAAAACATCTCATGCAGCTGTATTAGAGCAAACAGCCTGAGGTGCTGATAGATAATGTATCAGAACAAGAAAACCCAGTGTTGGGGAACAGTAATTACTTTTTGATTTTTGTAAATTCTTCAGTCCTCATTTCTTTGGTTAATGCATATTGGCAAGCTCTTCAAGATAGGCAAATTTTTATCTTTGTGAAAAATAAAGTAGCATAATAATGAACAGCAGATGTGATTTCCTTTGTATAATCAAAAGTAGTAAGGCAGGTTTTTATCTGCATTGCTGTTTTCCATATATTTCACTCTAAGCATCAATCTAATTTCATTCTGTGTAGATGATGAATCAGATGGTAAATTTGAGATTTAATGACATCTGTTTACTGATCTTTACCCTTGTCTGTGGCTTCTACATTATGTTATCGAATTAAGTGTCTTTAATGCTGCAAAGCCAGGTAGGTCCCACTTTTTTCAGTCGTAGTAGGAATCCTGAATGAGAAGTTAGTAGTGTTGGAATTAGCTGCAAGTGCATAAAGCTAATAAAGTAGTAGATTACAAGCTGCTTGTGCTTGCTACATATTTGTCTTGATAATTTTGCTGTTTGGGTTGCAATTGGGCAAAGGAACTTTCAGGTTCAGGGTTTTTTCATTTTATTCTCAGTTCCAATATCTGCATTTGTCCATCAACTTTACCATTTGTAATGGTGCAAAACAGCAGTGTGTAGATAAAAAAGGTAAGTCTGATGCCAGGTCTCAGAAATACAGGAATGTAAAATCTGCTTTAGAATTAGACTAAAAAAGCTTATATTCACTTTTAATTTACACTGGTTTTTAGCTCTTTCTTGCATGAAGAATTATTTAATTTTTTTTTCTGTTACATTTTTCTCCCAATGATTTTCTAAAATTTTTGTTTGCTTTTAGAAGAATATGTAGAGAAGAAATGTTTTATTATGGGGATTTTAGAATTTTTTTCCTGTTTGTTTCTGAGACTGTACAGTCTTAAACCTACTCTGACCTCCAAAGTTAGGAAAGTAATTTTGCATCTTAGCCACCCATTAGATGCTGTCTTAGTGATCACTTTTAACAGTTGGTTAAGTATTCCTTTGCTCATCAGATTGCTGCAGGGATTAAAGAAGCCAACATGAAAATGTGCACGTTTTATAGATACATTAACAGCAGCAACAACAACAACAAACCTAAGTATAGCTCTCTTTTAAAGTCTTCGTAGGAAACAATAGAAGAGTACATACCAACTAAGTGAAACATCCACGTTTTGTTCAGTCATGGTGTTTGCTGCTATTTAGAAATCCTGCATTAGTCTTGTGAACCCTGGCAAGCCCTGCCTCACAAAGTTTCCACATAGCCCTGCTGAAGAAATTATCTCTGCACAATTTAACGACTTGTCATGTCCTCCTTGCAGTATTTAGATTCGTTGATGCAGCCCAAATGCTTTGCAAATATGACAAAAACTTGTCTATTCCATGCTTTCTGTGTAGAGTGAAATCTAGAGGCAGTAGAGAGATACTTACTGAGAAGATACCGGTTATTTGCACAGCTAAGACACTGGTGTTCAGTAGGTCCTGAGCAGTGGAAGCATTTCTTGTGGCAAGATTTGCAGGTCTGAATTTCCTCAAGGTAGTACTCAGTGGGAGAACAGTATCCAGATAACATACAGTGCCCATCATGGTTCAATATCCACCCATTTCTGCAAGTTAGGCAGGTGGTGGAAGAGGAACAAGTCTGGCATGTCCTGTTGCATGCTGAAAAGGACAAACAGTAGGAATTTCACCTTTTTGAATTTATCTCAGAGTGTTATTACAGTTTTAATTTTTGAAGGAACAGCTCTTATCTCAGGATGAAAGCCTGTGGGAAGTAATCTTTAATCTTATGCAAGGAATTCCTTAGGTTTGCTTTTGCATCAACACTGCTTTTCACTGCAACAGTGAATAGTGTCTCCAGCAATTCTCAGTGGTTCTGTAGCCATTCTCTGCATTTTACCACAATGGTTGCCTTGAATAATAAACATAAGTATCCTGGCTACCTCCCTCTCCACTTTCTTTAATTTTTGCTAATCTACAATAAGCCAGATTCTTTTTCTGCCTTTGCTGTCCTCATCAACTCTAAGACACTGGTAACAACATTAGCTGTCACACGCAGGCCCTTAGGGGGTGACCTTAAATAGACCCACTTGTATCTCAGTACTCCTCTGGGGAAAACAACAGTTTCCAACCTTGGCAGTCTTTGGTGGCTTCTTCATAATAACTCCCCTCAGGGCACGCTTTAAAACACATGCCATTGTAGAGATAAAATACGCTGTAAGTGCATGCTGTGCAGTCATCAGACTCTGGCCCATTGCAGTCCGTGCAGTCAGCATGGCAGGGAAAGCAATGCTTGTCTTCAGGGTAGAAGCGTGAAGGGCATTCCTGTACACACTTCCCGTCGTGCAGGAAAAACCCATCCATACACTCTGCAGGGGACAGCAGAACATCAGTAAGCAAGTGGACAGCAAATTCTGACCTAAGTGCAAGAGAAGGTGGGTGCTAGGAAACATTACATTCTGGATTGTATGTCATCACTGAACACCTTGAGAAGATAGGACCTCCTTTTTCAAATCTTTCTCTGCCAAAAGACCTATATTGGCCCAACCCTCAAATGGTATCTTCTGTGTTACAGCAAGGAACTCTGAAAAAAAGTCACTTGCTCAGCTTTGGTAATATTAACCAAACCATTTGACACTAATATGGCCTTTTTCTGACATTTTTCTGCATTATGAACTTCCTGCAAAATCAGGAATGTACATATCTGAAGTTTTGTTTCGTTTATTATTGAAATATGAGTTTACCTAGAGTGTATTGACCTAAAGGGTTGTCTTTGCCTAGAGCTGTGAATAAGTTGTTTTTTTTATTGTGAGTATTGGGTTTAATATGTTTGTTTATGGTTTGGTTTGTTGATTGTTGGTTTTTTATTTCATCCATGTTTTTGTTTCTAGAATGGCTTGCTCAATATTAACCATCCTTAATATTTTGGGGAGGGTGGGGTGAGGGGTAATTTTGGAGGGTGGTTGCATTTAGCCTCACCTGGGTACCAAAGACTTTTCTAATACCTTTCTTTGCAGGGGTTTCTTTCTCTAACAGGAGTGGTCATTTTCAAAAATGGTAAAGAGATGTGAATTCAACTATGCTAGGAAAGAAACATTCTGTATTTCACATTGGTGCACATATCCAAGTTTTCAATGTTGGATACATTAGCTCAAAAATAAAATCAAACTAGCAGGTGTCTCTGAAGAACCGCAGGACCAGGCAAAGCAATGTGAAATCTTTACAAATCATTATTGTACATTTAGTCTCATCATGATCTATTTTAGAGATTAACAATGATATGCACATCACTTTTTTTTTTCTTTGCACATTACTGAATTCAGATTTGGTTTTCTGTCTCTCTTCAGACAGATCCAGATGGATTTTATTCTACACAACAGCAGTTCTTTGTAATACCTGTGCATATTTCATTGTGAATACATTCCTGACACATTTCAGGGCAATGTTTGCAGATTCCTTCAGAGGCAAAATGCTTCTCTGAACAAGTAGATTTACATTCCCAGTGCTCCAGAAGCAAAGGACTTTTACAGGACAGGCATTGGGTGGCACTTCCCATGCATGTCTTACAGGATCCACTGCATTCCTTGCAAGTCTCAGAATCATTAAAATATCCCCTATGGAATGAAAAAAACACAAAACAAACTGTTGGTCACTCCAGGCTATGAGAATTACAGCTCTAAATGAGACTCTCACAGCATATACACTTCACTAGATCGAACAGGTTTCTCACACAATTTTTTTCCTGTCTTCCACTTAACTTCCCCTGTGTCTGAAAGCAGAAAGTATACATGGTTAGTGCTATATGAAGGCTTTCCTTTCTTCTTGAACCTGCTGTCTAAGTGATGTTGAACTCTTATGTCTTTATTTCCCCCGTATATGAGATAGAAAGATACATAACATTTGGGAAAACATGCAGTCTCTAGTCTTGTGCAACTGACCTGCAATACTGATATCAAGGAAAGAGAGAGAAGAGTAACCTCGGTGGCTCTAGAGAGGAGAAAGAGAAGAGACAACTCTGGAAATGTGAAGAGTAGGAAGAATGAGGGCAGGGATTGAAAATAACAAAGAAAAGCAGGATATTGACATAACGCCTTGCCTTAGTGACAGCAGGCTAGAGATGGCAAAGAGGGAGTACATTTTGCTGGTATCTGTGGTGTGACACCAAATATGGAGAGCCGCTGCTGGGAGTACTAGTCATAAATACAGAAAAAAATCTGCACCTCTGCTTCAGGTAAAGATGCATAGAGGAGATGTTGAATTCAATCTGTCTACACTCTCAGAATCAAATTGTTGAAAGGTTAAAGGATGGGTAAGTCGACATTTTGAGATGGTTGCTAATACACAGAGCCATTGATGAAAACTAAATAAGAAGTTAAGACAGAAAGTATTCCCACAATCTGTACTTTATATTAACAAATTTGTTACTCTTGATTGAAGGATGCTTCTCTTTCTGTTCTTTGACATGGTTTTTCCAAAGAAAGTCTGGGGAGATGCATTAGAAGCAAGGTTAGATAAAAGATAGGAGGAGCCATGCCTGTCACCTATTCCCATATTTTTTATCTTCCAACTTTTTTCAAGGTCCTGTAACTACTTCTCACAGTCCTGTCCTCTTTTCTTGTTCCAATGTTGAGTACCTGGTTAGCCCAGTCTTTCAAAATTCCTCTGTCAGAAATTTAAGTAAAATCTTTTTATCCCTTAAAAACATGTCCCCAAACCCAAGCCAACCCCCTTAATATGTAGTCACATTTTTTGTTCCAGTGGAGAGTAGTTGTGTCTCAAGAACTTTACCTCAGAGTCTGAAACTGGAGTTTAAACTGTGAATTTTGCTCATTGCTGGGAAGCTATTATTTACAGTCTTGAATTAGGGGAAAAAAAGTGGGATAATAACATCTGAAATGACTACTGGTATATAAAGTTTTAATTTTGTTATGCTGACTCTAGGTGGGATAACTGGGAAACTAGTACTGACAAGAGACATTGATGTCAAAACATAATTAATGGTTATATGCCTCAGTTTCTAATATTAAAAATTGCTTCTGAAGTAGAGTCGTCTTCATTGCAATTATCTTACACTCACTGTGATTTTTCATGAAGAAAACCTGTTCCACTGGCCCTCAGTGACATATTCAGCAAAATTACCAGGAAGGCAGTGGCAGAGACTGCAGGAAACATGTGAGCTTCACAATTTTCTGAAGAAAAAGGGTTAACAAAGCAAGACTTTTTTCTGCATAGCACTGGTTTTATGTATATATATATAAGATGAATGCTGATTTAAAAATAAAAAACATAGAAAAAAGAGTACCTGAACTTCTCATGTGCCTGATCTAATATCTATTGCAGTCAAATGGGAATATTTTTAAATTTCACATGTAAAAATATATAAAAATAAATATGAGCCAAAGAGAGAAACACACATCATTAAGCACTGTATTTACATATCAGGACTCTAATATGTTCACTGTCTGAGTTTATATCTCTGCTATGTAATACTTGGAGGAGGAAGGAACAAACTGGAGGATGTCTAGAATTTTTATTATCATTTGCCATGAAGTACCATGTTCCTATTAAAGTCCTTGAGAGCTGTTCCATCTTTCATAGGATTTAATGTCTTACCTTCACTTTTGATTTTTTTACTTTTTCTCTAACCAAAAGAAAATACTGTTTATTCAGGCAGTGTGAAAACAACATTTACCTTAATTTCTGGTAGCATTTGTTACATAAAGTTCTTCCTTGAAAGTTTAATAATGGATCTGAACTTTAAAGAGAACACAGAGAAAAGATCAGGGATAATATAAGAGGGGTTACTTACTCAGGGCACTCCTGTAAACATCTGCCTTTGTGGAGGAAGAGCAGCTGGTTCTGTTCAGCCTGACACTTCTGACAGTGCCACTGGTCAGAGCACACCTCACAGTCATGCCCGCACTCCTCACACTTTCCACTTGCAGTGTTGCCAAAATATTTTGAAGGGCACAGAGAAACACAGGTGTCATGGATAAGAAATTTTCCTGGCAGAAGAGCAACCCAGGGGGGTAAAGACATCAATTAGACATACATTTAAAAGACTTCTGCCTTGGATGGCTACAAGAAAAGCTTTCAACTTCTCAAAATTCAACTTTGATTCTTAAAAGCATGAATAAAACACGCTTTCTTAAGATATTTCCCAGAATATTTTGCTCAGACCTCACTGACATCGACAGGAGGAGTCATCAGGATTATCTAGGATGTCTTGCTGAAGAAATCCCTATTCAGTAATTCCTGCATGGTATCTGACAAATTTTAATTGAAAGGAAAGAAAAGGAATACTGTTGTTGAGGGGAGACTCAGACACTCAATATGAATGATAAGCAAATTCCGTTTATTGAAGAGAGCATCAGACACTTTTACAGCAAGTAATAAGCTTATGAATATCCTGTAAGCTAAGCAATCTATTGGTTAAACTATACCATAAACTCTTCCTCATTCCTTAGGGGTTACATCTCTCTTTTCTCATGTCTCTTTTACTGTTTGTTATCCTACCACAGCTAGGCCCAAGGACACTGCTATCTGTGCAGGTGCAGGACTTGGAATTTGCCACGGTTTTGTAATTTTCCAGTCCTTAGCAGCTAAATTCCCAACAGAATACCAACAATATTTTGGCCCATATTGCTAAGGGCATGCCCGGTTGCCTGAATTCAATTGTTCATTGGCTGATTGCCTCTTAAGCTGTTAAGGGACTTTGTAGTGACCACTGATAAAAACATTCTCTGGAAGCATGTAGGATATTAAACACTATAGGCATTGCAAACTTATCTAAGGAAGCTGAAATGTTACCTTTTGGACATGAAGTACACACATCAGCAGATTTCTCACAGGTCAAACACGAAGAGTTACAGGACAGCAATTTTCTATTTCCATCTGGGATGAAAGGGAAAAGAGTTCCTTTTTTTACCATCTGGTTTTCTTAATTTCTCCTCCCTTTAGAAGGGACACTTTGTATGGCTTTTCCTAAAGTGTTTTGAAAATGCATCTTTGCAAATTTTTGGAGTTCACAAAGTTGAAGAACTTAATGATTGACTCCTCTCTTCTAAATGATAAGTTAGGGGTTGTATTAAAGGAAAATATGAATGTTTTACTCATGTTCACTAAGGCATTGTTCTGGACTGCTCATCACAAATGAGAATAATAATAGCAATGTTGTTAATAGCTATCCCAATAATCTTAATTTCAATGTAGTGCTCCAAACCCAAATATGGATATGTTATACTAATAGATGGCAAACAGAAAGATCTAGAAAGTATCTACATTTGGGGACTTGGTTTAATGATGTACTTCTTGGACATTTTGACCGAAATTGTTGTAGACCACCATTACCTTGTAACTTGAAAGTTCTGAGTCAGAAGGAGACAGAAATCATATAATCATAGAATATGTTGCTTTGGAAGGGACCATCAGTATCATCAATATCTAACTCCTGGCCCCGTGCAGGACACCTCATCAGCTGAGAGTGTTGTTCAAATGTTTCTTGAACTTTGTCAGATTTGGTGCTGTGTCCATTTCCCTGGAGAGCATGTTCCAGTACTCAATCACCCTCTGGGTAAAAAATATTTCCTGGTGTAAACCCACCCTGACTAAGCTTCATGCCTTTTTCTTGTGTCCTGTCACTGGTCACAAGACTGAAGAGTTCCATACCTGCTGCTCCACTTCTCCTTGTGAGAATATGAAAACCACAATGAAGTCTCCTCGACTTTAAGCTGAGCAAACCTAGATTGCCTCAGTCTCTTCCTGTAAAGCTTTCCTTCCAGACCTTTCACCATCTTCATGGCCCACCTTTGGATGTTCTCTAATATCTTATTGTCTTTTTCATATTGTGGTGCCCAAATCTGCACACAGTCCTCAAACTGAGGCTGCATCAGTGTGGAGAAGAGCAGGACAGTCCCCTTCTTGACCACTTGTCAGTGCTGTGCTTAAAGCATCCCAGCACACATTTGGCTCTCCTGGCTGCCAGGGCTCACTGTTCACTCACATTCAACTTAGCACCTAGGTCCCTTTCCACAGCACTTCTCTTCAGCCTCTTGTTCTGTAGTCTGTGTAAGAAGCTGGGGTTGCACTGCCCCATGGTGCTGAATCCAGCACTTGCCCAAATCAAAATTCATAGAGTTGGTGATTGGTTATCTCTCTAACTTATCAAGGTTTGAGAATAACACCTATTAAATAGTTCTCCCCAAACTTACTTCTGCCTGCTGTTTCCCTCCAAAAGGGGACCCAATGAGTGTCAAGTGGAGTTCTTATGACTGTGGAAAAGCAAATTTTAATTACTCTTTGCAGAACCATCAGCTAGAAAATGACAAGGACATTGGAGCATCATACCTTACAGAAAAAACTCTGCTGTGCAATGTGACCATATACCCTGCATACAGCTCTGTATTTTGATACCAGCAAATTACAACAATGGCTAAATGTAGGTCTAATGAAAAAATAATTATGGACAAACAGACAACACACAGAAGCTTCGTGATTTTGCTGAAAATAGAAAATAGAGACAAAGCGAAAAGTTACTTGCAGGTTGAGCTGTGCACCTCATTTAACATACCCAGCTCATCCTGTCAATCAAATATGTATGATTTTTGTAGGTTAATTGATGACAGTCATGATTAACCAAATGCAACATATCACAAAATTCTTTTGTTCTGCCTGTTATGGTAAGATTGTTTAGAATACTGAAATTTTGAATGAAAACCATGGAAGCAAATGCTTCAAGTATAAAGACAAGGGAAGAGAGCAGGAAACTTAAATAAAGGCCTTTCCAATAAGGTGAAATGATCGGCATTATACTAAGCAGATGAAAATTGCGCGATAGTGTGTGCACATATGGTACACATAAACAAAGTGTGTATATGTGTACTATACTGTTAGCATTCAAAAACACATAATCACATAAGTGATTATATGTGGTGCTTTTTATTAAGAGCTCTGGGAATCGGGGTAGTTTTTCCACCCAAATCTGATTTCGACTACACATCCGAGATGATCGTGTTTTTATACTCTATCGTTATATAACTTTCATGTTAATTATTAAACTTATATTGTCCTATTGCATACATAAATTTCAGCTAAACATAGCCCCCCTTTAGATTTCCAACATAGTTTCTCATTATTCTTCTTATAATTATATAATAATTATATTTAATTACTAAACAATCATCACATCTAACAATTATATCATTTATCATACTGCTTATGCAGGTGCAGCGATATGAGAAAACACAAAGCCTAACTTTTTCAAAGACTATTTTTAACATTTCCCAGGGCTCCCCTATCAATACCACAGGGGAAGAGGAAGCAATAATAATAAAGATACAAATGAGAGAAGTTAGGTCCACGTTCAGCTTGACTAGGGTTGTTCTATAACAGTATGTAATAACCACATCTGACACTACCATTGGGTGAGAAGCCTCAAAAACTCATTAAAGTAAAAAAAGAGTCTTAATGTAATGATTGCAGCCAATCAGTCTGGGTGCTTAACACTAGGTCATTCAGCAAGGACATGGTTAGTCACTCTTTACCAGGACTACTTGTGAGTACTGCTTCTACAGGATAATGAAAGCCTGTTGTGTGTTGTTACTCTTCCTGGCAACTGGTGCAATATAAAATTTCTCCAGATACAGCTGCATCTTTAAAAGTAAAGTGAGAGAACTTTACACCAATCAGTAACAAAGGTATGCATGACCAGAGTCACTCAAGCTGCACCTAAACACTGAGAAATAGTACAAAAGTAAGTTGAGAATGGGGGAAAAGTAGGGAAGAGTCCATCGTAACTGCTGGGATCAGCCAAGGGGCTGAACCTGTCTTCTCCCCCACAGTGATGCCTGTTGGGCAAGAATCTTGTTCTCTGCTGGCGGGACATTTTACTGGGGATTGCAGCTTGTCTGTGGATTCCTTTGAACACATTTTTTTCAGTCAGGCACTATCACCACAGCCTTTGAACCTTAAGCTGTCACAACTTTACATGAATAAAGAGTGTTACTTCATAAACTGTCGGTGTGTGTCCTTCATGGGCACTAGCAGTGGCTGGCAGCGGGTAACACAGTCCAAAAGAGGAAGATCTGCTGAGGGGTCTCCCTTACACTGCTGGTTTCCCTGACTGAGTCAGTGGAACCACCTTCCCACCCAGCAGGACTGCCCAGTGAAGGTTCCCTCTGGGACACTGGCAGAGTGCACAAGGGTCTCACCTTTCCTGGGACGCTGACAGACAAATCAAACACTAAGGATCCAGTAAGTATTCCCACACTAACATTGACTCTTGCTACCATAATTTCTACTGCTCTTTTTCCCCTGCTGAATACATTTTTAAAAGCATTTTTACTTCTCTTATGCAAATAATCCTCAAATAGATAATTGCTTACTTTTTTGAGATTCACTGTCAAAGACTTTTTTGGAGACACCACTCCTTAGCTTCATGTTTTTCATTACTCATCAGTATTTAACAAAATATTAAGAAGTGTCATTAATGTTGACTGTAAGAACACAAGAAATACTCCAGAAAAGTTGGCTGTTTTAAGGTTTTCTATTATCCTAACTTTATTTTTACAGAGCTTCTCTCTTTTGTTTTTTTTTGAGTGAGGATCAGGTGAAATTAAGCAGATAAGTTGTTAACTACTGCTGAAGAATATTTAAAGGAGCTCATTCTTTCTAAATGTTTGAAGCCTTACAATGCAAAATAAGGATTTATTTTTGTGAACTAGTTTGTATTTCTTTTTATTTCTCTTTCCCTTTTGCACTATGTCCTCTTTTTTGTAATAGTTACTAGTTGCCACCAGAGGGGAATGTACACAAGCAATTAGGCTTCTGCAGACAACAGAAACAACATTTAACTTCCAGTCACATATAAGAATTTTAATTTCCCAATTTAAATATTGGCAGAAGAAATTTGTAAAAATTATTTTTAAAAAAATTCTGCATAGGTAAAATGAATCTTTCTTGTGACTGATTTTCATTTACCAAAAAAACCTGAAATAAAGCACATATTTAGAATAATATGAACTTCTTAAATGTAAATTTCCTTCACTTTAAATGTAAGATCTTTCCAGAGAATAACCTCATACAGCTGAAGAAATGATCGTGCAACATGTACTTTCTAGTCTTTGGACTGATTGCAAATGGAAAGGTTGAAAATTGCTGGATTTAAGCTGTTGGGTTATATTTTCCTTTCCTGAGGAAAGAAAAGACCTGAGTGTTCAAAAAAATGAATGATCTTTGGAGACCTACTGAGTTGTTTTTATCCTTAAACTTATATTATTTTTTAAAAAAATTCAACATCCATTTTTTTTTTTTTATTTTCAAAAGCAAAAGGCCTTTATTTAAACTTGGGTCAGAATCTGAGTCAAGACCATCTTTATTCTTGTGTATTTCACAGAATGAGTAACATCTTTGGCCCAGCTAAGTCTCTGTTATTCTTTTATAGAATCTGAAAAACTGAATCTCATTATTTCTTGAGCTAAATTTTACTGCAGCTTTGAAGCTGCCACAGTGCTCTTGTCCATTCATTGTATTCAAGGGATTATAAAACTGGAAGTGTGCAAAAAGACTGTGAAATATTTTTTCCTTATTTTCTTTTTTCATTTGGGATCATGCATCATGAGTGAGACAATGGTAGATTTTCTTGAAATACCACTGTAAGATGTGACCCCAAAATTAATTAAGGAAAGAAGGAGTGAAATTTTATTTCCAATTAACACAATGTCCCCATATTTCCTTTTTTTTTAATTTTTTCTTCAGTCATGTTCCTTTGAACTCTCAACTTTTTTTTCAATCTGCTGTCAGTGAAAAATTAAATAAGTTCTCAAAAATATTTAGGGGGAAAACCATGGGTTCATATGAAAACAAATATGGTCCTCTTCACGTGCTCACCACTTGTTCTGGAAAATGTGAAGTCTATTAAAAAAAAAAAAAAAAAAAGCTGAAACCCTCTACAAAGCCCAAGGCATGTGAGCAGAGATATGGCCATATATAAAGAAGTATGGCTTGACATACAAAAGCATTTATAATCCCTCCTCAATTTCATTCAGAACCACAGTGGTGTTATAAGAGTTCTTTTTAGTTTCTCATTTCCTTTGTGATGTTCACCTCTCTCTCTCTCCCTGCTCTTTTAGAAAATGGATATTAGGCCAGGTAGTGCAATCAGGAAATGTTCAAACCTGCAAAAGATGTTTTATTTCCTTCCATTTAAATCCTGTGTATTCTTGCTTTTCTACGAGTAAAGAAGGGATTTAAAACCTTGTATTTTAGTTGCTATCAAACTAGGTCTCTGTGTACATTTGTAATATTTGTAACTCCTAGATATCATTTTCTGAAAGGACTTGTATATTTACAATATATTTTGTAACTGGATCATAGTACAGCTACTCTAGAGAGAGATGCAGAAGAGAATGAAGTACTGTTTCTTACTGGTATGGTATTCCTTTTAGAAGGTGACCTGTCTAGCTTTTGTGCTGTGTAGTAATACATGGTTTGAATGTGATCCAGTTGAAGTGTGGCTTAGTTTGTTAGATTTTATTCTTTGCATGGCACTGTTCTTGCAAAACTAATACAACCATGAATAAAAAACCGAAACAGTTTACATGTCTCCATGAGGTAATAGCAATTATATAAATATAGTAATTTATATTGAAAATTATTAACATATGTAATAAAATGCTCAACTTCTCCCATTGTGAAGACTTACATGAACTGTAAATTTAAAGAAATTATAGGAGTGCTGGGAAGTAAATGACACTCCCCAATAACCATTAGTTATCAATTTAGTTGTCTTGTAAAACTACATTATTTTACAAATAAATACCAGAATTTATTGGTATCAATAAAACATTCAAACAAATAACCAGAATATGAAACTGTCATGCATAAGAACATATTTGATAATGGATCATTTTTACTGGCTTCTAGCAACTTGAAATTTCACATTTGGATGGTGATTAAAAGGGCTTCTGCCTCTTCCCATGATGGTGCAATTCTGCACTTTAAATGGCAAAACATTCTCATGTTTAAAGACTGTTACCTGTTCCCTCCTACTTCTGATTTCTCTCCTGTATTCTGCATAGCCCATTGCTTTCTTTTCCCTTCCCATATTCTGAAACCTTTATATGTATATAGGCAGTACTGCATTAAGGTCCCTTTGCAGCCTTAGTTATTGTTTTCTCACAACCAGTATATTTTTACTGATTTTATTTTGCTTTTTATTTAGGAAAGGAAAATACAGCTGATTAATGGTTTTTATGGGAGGTTGCTCTTATTATTGGGGATGGCACATAACAGTAAACTGCTGCTATTTATCTGCATGTAAAGAAACACACATTCCATCATTAGAAATTGATCTCATTGCATACCTCTTTTTTTCCACTTTTAGTTTTCATTACAATGTAGCATATTAAACCAAGGAATGACTGTTTTTAAGGGTGCTGCCCTTTAGTGACATGGCAAAACAAAGACCCCATCATAACTTGCAAAATACCTAATCCAGTTAAAAGGGGCCATGTACTCCCTTGATAAATTAAGTTTATCTAGTGTGTTTCCTGGCTTCCAAATTGATCATCTGGTACATGAGAGGAAATATAGATATTTCATGCTAGAAACCTAGAGTTCAGTTGTTGAGTTTTTTCCCTTTCTCCCTTTTTTGCCTTGCCCTATCATTTTAAAAGCCTGAGTAACAGACATAATGATGTTGCATTATTTCAGACCTGAATATGACCTTTCAGGGATTCAGCAGAATATACCAGTTTGCTCAGCAGAATATACCAGCAAAGTAAATAGAAATTTAAATAGATTTTTTAATAGTTTTGGATGCTGAAGTGTTTGCTCATAAAAAATTGTGAGATGGTCTATAATTTATCCTTGCATAAAAAAAATGGAAGTGAAACCTTGAACATGATAGAAAATAGAAGTGTATTCCACATTCACAATGATTTTAGTTCTAACCTAAATGGACTAGTCTCTCAACTTGCAAAGGCAGTCAGACCCTGACTTGTTTTGTCCATGGAGGGTTCTGATGTACTGCCCTTTAAACTATGTTAGCCTTGTAACCAGCAGAATGTTTCCCAAAAGTCGCATTGTTCCCATGGTATGTCAACATACTCACTAAACCCACAGTGGAACCCACTGAATCAATGTGGTTGGAAGGGCCAAAGAGAAATTGTTTCATTGTTTGTCATGCAATTCAAGGTCTGATACCTCAACTCTGAATTAGTACATTTCTAAAGAAAAAGAGTAAATGGAAGAGTAACATCGTAAAAGCTGATGTAAACTATTAGATGAGGAAGTTTTGTCTGTCTTCCTACTTGAGTTGTCCTCCTGCAAGCCTGGAGCAGGCCATGTACTGGGGATGCATTTGGTGCTCTCTTTCCTTCACTCCCGTGGCAAGGGCAAGGTTGTTTATTTAATCCCAACCTCCTCAGACCCAGCTCAATTCCCCAAACTGGTAGGACTAGAAATCATCTGGCCTGTATTTTTAAATCAGATTCTTTAATTCAGGCCACTGAAGATCAGAGGCAGCTCTACCATGGTGCTGCAGTAAGGTAAATATGTTGAGGATGCTGAGGAAGATGCACTGTAAGAAGCTTATACTGATGAACAGCCAGAGAAGATGCAAGTCAAAACCCAAACCTCAGCCACAACCTTGCTCATGTACGGCTGGTGAAAATCATGAAACTATTCTAATAACCCCTATGGCTTGGACAAGCAACTTGAGTCATGCCTGCCATGCTGCATGACAGGCTACCCTTAGAAAATATATTTGAAAACAGATGAGGTGGAGGTCTCCTTGTATTTTGGTAAGAAAAAGTAACTGTGAATAAAATCAAAGAGTACATAAAAACCACACATCAAAAAAAATGTAAAGTGAGATAAAAGATTCCCAGATACATTTGTCCACAGTAGATGGTGAAAGACTTAGAAGGATGCTTTGGTTTTACCCTCAAGTATGAAAGAAAAATTATTTTCTCCATATATCTGTATATATTAGGTATATCTTTGAAATACACAATGGAAGAGAAGGAGGACCTAAAGGTACACTTAAAATAAGCTGGAGAGGGACCATTTGTTCTTCACCCAGGGATGTTTTCTGTACAGGTATGAGAGCCAGAATACTCACTGATATAAATTTCAAGGAGCAGAGATAGGTTTTATCCATTCTTGTATTAATCCTACAGAATTGTGTGTACAATGATAGTGACTGCATTCCCTAAATTTTATTGATATTCAGGAACATTTAGATAAGAAGAAAAGGATTAGAAAGAAAAGGATTGTGACAAATTGTGAAACACAGAATGGTTTTGGTTGCTTAGTTTGCTTTCTTTTTTCCCTTTTAAAATGATCCATGTAAATTAAAATGTTATCAGGGTGTGAAATGCACTGCAGTCTCTAACCAGGAGCAGCCTTAGCAGTGTGATGCACTGCTAGAGCTAAATGTGTTTTCTCTCTGCCTTGCTGGATCCTATGTTTTTTGTTAAGGACCTTTAGCATGCAACAAGAATTTCCAGCATACACAGTACGGTTGCAAATCTGGACTCAGCTGACATCTGCCCCTTGAATGAAATCATCAAAAGAAATGAGTGAGTGATATTCAAAACAAAAATCAACAATTCAGGTTGCGTTCTTTTTAAACAATGACAATTATTTTCATGAGAACTGTATGAGACTACAGTCTCTGAATAGGAAGCTTCAGAAAATGTCAATAAATGTAGTTACTAAAGGATGTAACTTCAATAAACACAGTGACAACTTCATTATGTTTTGCCTCAAAGACTACTTCTATGTGGAAGCCTGGGGGAAAAGGCTCAGGACATCCCTAATTTAACATCACTTTCCCAGTAGTTACATGCTACAGCAGTTGCCACGCTGAAGGAATCCCTGCAGGGCTGTCCAAGAGGAGCTGTACAGCCACCAGCCGTGTTCCCTGGGGTCCCATCACCAGCTGCAGCAGGAATCCTGTGTCTTTGGAGCAGTCATTAATGTCCAAGCCGGAACAGCTCTGAGTGAGACGCACCTTTCAGTCTGAAATGTCCCTGAGACAGATGTATTTTTGCTACTGGAAGGAAAAGTGAATGGTGTGCAAGACAGAGAAAGAAGTTTCACAGGACAGGAATGTTCATTTATGTAGAACTGCATCAGATGTCTGCTCAAATGAAAAAAGTTGACAAGAAGTCACCATGTTCAACAGTGTGAGAAAGAGATAATCAATAGATAGACCAGACTACAGATGTGGTCTTTTCATGGCACTGATGTATATGTAGTCTTAAGTTGAGAAAAACCCCAAACTTGCTTCTGTGGATTAAACGCAAGGAAATGCAAGTAGGAGACAAACTTTCTATTGATATTCTTATTTTTATGTCTCTCTGATATTTTTTTGAACGGAAGAAAGGTTATTCCTATAATCTGTAATACGTAATTTCTCCAATGGATAGTCAATTAAATGAAATGGTCAAAATTTTTTCTGCAAGTATTTATTACGGTATTTTAGTTTCTAATACAAGATCATATTGATCTAAGGATTGTCATTCTTGGATGTGTTTGATTCAAGTGAAAACATAGGAAATAGTCTATATATGCCCTCTTCATTTAAAACTTTTTAAATAAGAAATTTGTGACAGTACTAGGTTGCATTTGAAGATAGATAGGAAGGAAAATAATTTTTAAAATTATTACAGTGGTCCTCTGAACATCCCTAAAAAAAGGCATTTTTGTTCCAAATACCGTTTGGATTTTTGGGAGCTTTTTTGGAACAGAGAATTGCTTCCCTCATGCTATGGATGAGACCACCGAGAAAAAAGTAATTACTTAAATTACTCAGAGTTGTGGAACGGCCAGTGTAGGACAAGAACATCAGAATGTAGCCCTAGAGCTCATATTTGGTCTCTCAGAAAGCATTGCAGATCTTCACAGAGAAAGGAAAAAAGAGAGAGGATAGATTTTTTTTTTCACATTACACACACAAATAGTCACACATGATATTATTTTCTATTTCTTCCAATTTATATTGACTTCTCTGGAGGGAACAAATAGCCACAAAGATGGTCTAAAACCTAATCTGCAATGCACCCAGAGGTTTTTAGCTCCCAATACCTGAATCTCTTACACATCTTTTATATTTTAATTTTTTTTTCTTAATTATATTTTTAATCTTTATTCAGATAAGATAGCTAAGAAGCACCTACATTATATGGACCTGTTCTACTATTTGCAGGAGAATGAATTTTGTGGAACCAATGGGTTTGGTCAGTATACTTTTAAAATGACAAATGTCCAGTTTCAAGCAATCTGCAAGATCTTGCTATAGTCTTTCTAAATTTTAAATTAGTAGCCTTCAGAGAAAGAGAGAAGATTAAGAGACCTGTTTCAACTTACCCCTCCAGAACTTCCCACCTGGCAGAGAATTTCTTGGGTTCAGGCACTGCCCATGAGACAGCTGGAAACTGTCTTTGCACGCAGTGCAGTCCTTGTAGCTGTGCCCAGCACAGGTTACACAGCTCCTGTGGCAGGGCTCACACTCTCTAGAGATGCCATCAGCAAAGAAGCCATCTCCACACTCACTCACACAGGTGCCATCTGCAACAGAAACAGAGCCTGGAAGCACAAAGTCCATCCCTCTGTCTCCAGCAGAAACGGTTTAAGAAAAAGCAGTATGTAAGAACCTATGAAAAATTTTGCAGCTATAAAAACTCTTTTTTTAACCATGAAATCTAAATTCAGTTCAGTTGCATATGAGGAATTCCACAAACTTCAAACCAATCTGCATTTATATTTACCTCTAACTTGGCTTTAATCAATGCACTAAATATTAGTGCATACAAATCTAATGGAAGTCCATGCCTGGGTAAAAGTTTTATGGTTGACTCTTAACAATTACACTGTCTCAATAAAAAATTAAAGACTAGATGCCCCTAAGATTTTTAGATACTGCAAATTTTAGACATATGCAATTTTATAGGATTCCAGTTTCCGCAGAATATGAAGTTAAGTTCAGGTTTAAAGCTGATCCAGATTAAGGTTTTGCATACCTCATCAAAACCTCTGGAAGCTGTAGCACTTATGTCTTTTTGAGTTTTGTCTAATTTCATTTTAAAGAAATCATAGACCCCTGGTTTTGATCACAGAGTTTTCCACAGAGCAAGGTGCCACTGCTGGGCACTTTCAACAGCCAGGGCAAGAAAATACTATAACCTCAGGAATTCCTGTGATTCATTTTTGGCACCATGTCTGAACCAGACCTGCCTGATTTATGGCTTCCATAAAAAGTTGGGAGATTCCTACTCTTGTGTGATTCTGGTGTGGAATTTAGTGGTTTTAACTGAGCTTTTTTTAGAGTGTTTAAAAGTCAAAGTAAAACTGGACTTGCAAATAGTAGGAAAACATTTAAAGGTCTTTCTGTAGTTAAAAACCCCTCCTTTCACAAAGTCTGAATCAAATACATTTTTAAAATGTGTCTGAAAGAGCTGAAATTTAAGTATATAGACCCTTTGAACCAAATTACGCTACTGGGTAACCTACCCACCTTACATTAAGGCAAATGCCTGATTTTGCAAAGAGCCTCCAACTGTCTCCCATAGAACAGATTCATGAATTTGAGACTTTGGACTGAGAGCATTTTTTAGAAGAAATAGTCTAAAATATTCTTGTGCATTATGCCATTATTAGCACTTTGCTTACCTGAGAGATAGAAGCCTTCCTTGCACCGGTCACACCTGTCCTTGTCACAGCTGTCACAGGTGCTAGGACAATCTCTGCACTGCCAAGAACTTTCATCTCTGTAGGTGTTTTCTGGACAGTATTTATAGCAATGCTGCTCATACCTGTAAGATAAATTGAACATCGTTAGTAAGTTTATTTTTCAGGTCATTGAGTTTGCTTTCTGTGTGTTTCTAGGGATGGTAATGATAAAGCATGATTAGCATAATGAACAGAAACTATTCCTATAATGAGGATTTAAAGTGTAGTTGTGGTTATGTTGTTTATTCATCTAGCAAAGTCGTGTTTCCTAATCTTAGGATTCTTAAATATGATTAATTTTATTTTATTTTTCAAAAGTAGGCAGAAACCTAAATACATGCTTCATTAAAAAATATTATATCATGATTTTAAAGAGCTGATTGCGTGTAAAAACATAATCCACTGCCTTTGCTTATAAAGTCAACTTAGTCAACATTTACTTTTCCAATTTTTCAGAGATCTATAAATACTGTCTTTGAAAAGCAGTAATGTTCTTTTCTCTCCATATAAGTGTTAAATTAATTTTTTAATTCATTTGCATAAACTCCATACATTTATAATTCTTATGAACTTCACATACCAGAACTAGACACAACACACTAAAAGCAAATTTGTTCCAAGTCCATATGCCCTGTTTAACTTTTTGACACTTTTTGTTCCATATTCTGATACGTGAAGGTCCCACCAGTCCATAAGTTTTAGCAGGTCTCAATACTGTCTGACTGACCAATACTGACTGACTAGCTAGTCTTCTGACATTTCCCAAGTCTTTTTCCCATTTACTGTTTCTCACACAAGCAATTTAAAGCATGAGACAACGTACACAGCACAGATCTATGTAGTAAAGTGCATATTTTTGCTTCAGAAAATGTGTAGTCGTGAAGAGCAATATATATACAGCTATACTTACATGTAATAGTTTTGAATGCATGTTATACAAATTCTTGGATCATCTGAAATTTAAGATATAAAATTATGTAAATAATTTTCAGAGTAAAAACCAGAGTGCCAAAAATAACTTTTTTGACAGCAATTTTATGTTAATGTTTCTATCACTAAAATAGTTACAGTCATAAAAAGAACATTGTTGTCTCTGAATCTCTGTTCACATTTATTTTGAGATGGAATCTTCCACAGATCCTGGACTGTATTTTCACAGTAACTTGTGGCTTTTTAGTCCTCAGCATAATCTAGGTACCAGGTATCTGGAGGGAGCAAAGTCCCTAGGAAGTGGTGATCTGAAAAGCAGAACCTTCACAGGGGCTCAGGTTGGGTCAAATGAAACTGTTAAAAAGACATTGCAACTTATCTGAAACAATAATTTCATCCTATTTCTTTATTTGTTGCAAAGGTAAGTTAAAAACTTTTGACGCCTCTGGAAGCATACTAATCAGTTTAAATTTTAAATTCCTGAGCTAGACAAGACTGTTCCTATATTTGCAGAGGGGGCAATGGTGGAAGAGATAGTGGTAGTGCAAACCTTTTGGGTAAACCTTCCCACCAGAAGACTAATTTTTATATTTAAAAAATGTGTTGAACGAACAGGAAAGTGTCACACAATTTTAAAACTCATAAAATTGTGGATGTGACTCCCCAAATTAGGAACATTTTTTATAAAATTTCTTCTATTATCTTCTACTCACTATTTCTTTCACCTTTAACAAAATATCCCAGAAGCAGCAGAATGGGAGGAAATAGAACAACCTGGGTGAAAGTATTCTGTATTATAAAGAGAATTACAGAATCACAGAATATTCTGAGTTGGAAGGGAGGCAGAAGGATCATTGAGTCCAACTGCTGGCCCTGCAAAGCACCATCCCCAAGACTCACATCATGTGTGCCCGAGAGTGCTGTGCAAGCGCTTCCTGAGCCCTGTCAGGCTTGGTGCTTTGATCTCTTCCCTGGGGAGCCTGTTCCAGGGCCCAACCACCTCCGGGTGAGGAATCTTTTCCTGATATCACACCTAAACCTTCCCTGACACCACTGCAGCCCGTTATCTTGGGCTGTCACTGGTTACTGGTCACCACAGAGAAGAGTTCAATATCTGACCCTCCTCTTCTCCTCATGAAGAAGCTGTAGATTGTAGCCATGTCTCCCCTCATTGTCCTCTTCTTTAGCCTGAATAAAACAAGTGGATTCAGCTGCTCCTCATAAAGCCTCCCCTCCAGATTCTTCACCATCCGTGTGGCCCTCCTTTGGATGCTCTCTAATAGCTTAATGTCTTTTTAATATTGTGGTGCCCAAACTGCACAGTCCTTAAGGGGGGCTGCACCAGGGCAGAACTTTCCCTTGCTGAACTTCACACTGTTGGTCATTGCCCAGTCATTGAGGTCTCTCTGCAGGACCTCCCTTTGATTAATTCAACAGCTCCTCCCAGTTTTGTATCATCAACAAACTTGCTTAGGATCGCTTCTGGTCCTGCATCCAGCTCCTTTATGACAATGTTGGAGAGCACAGGGTCAAGAATGGAGCCCTGTGGAGCCCCACTGGTGACAGGCCACCAGTCTTGCCCTTTGTGCCTGACCCATGAGCCAACTGCTCACCCACCCCATGATGTGCTTATCCAGCTGTGCGCTGGAAGTTTTGTCCAGAAGAATTTTGTTAGAGACTATGCTCTTCATTTCTGGGATAATTGAAGAGAGTGCCACCTCTCCTTCTGAATCAAGGAATCATGGAATCAATTAGTTTGGTAAAGACCTCTGAGATCAGCAAGTCCAACTTTTGACCAAGCACCCTGTCAACACTAGATGCCATGTCCAGTCTTTCCACAAACACTTCTAGGGATAGTGATTCTACCACCTCCCTGTCCGTTAGGTGTAACCACAGTTTCTGTGATGAAATTCTTCCTAGTATCCAATCTAAACCTCCCCACGTGCAGAAAAGAGCCACATCTCCTCATCCTGCTACTAAATGGCTGAGAGCAGAGGCTGACCTACACCTGGCTACAACGCCCTTACACGCAGTTGTAGAGAGTTCAGAAGTTCCCCCTGAGTATCCTTTTCTCCAGGCTAAACAATTCCAGCTCTCTCAGCTGCACGGGGTTGTTGTGGCCAAAGCATAGGGTCTGGCACTTGATGTTTCCAGTGCCCTGAAATCTCTTTTCATTAACCTTGAGCTTCTTGTTGAAATATCACTGACACTCCTGTGAGAGCAATAGTAAGCAGTCTTTTGAAGGCTCTATTAACCCCTTCATTTTTTTGGTGAGGTTCCTGATTTTGGCCCCAAGGAGGCAGCAAACTTCCCTGAAAAGAAGATCTGGTCTGCAGATGGTTTAGATTATATTTGTTTTAATGTATATTTTCTTCAGTAATTCCAGCAGAAAGATTCAGCAATTAACATTTCTTGACTGTTTTGATTCATGAAGCTTCTGAACTGCAAGTTGTTGAAGGAGTAAAAAATACATGCTTTGTTTGTATATATAATTTTAGAAGTATGTTTGGTCAGTGGCTTCTGAGCTAGGTGAATTTCTGGTCTGATCTGAGTAGTTTTCTTCCATGCTCTTATTTCTATGGAGAACTTTAAACTAAAATCTGGAATATTCTGTACTTGCAGAATTCAAGGTTTGGTCTCATATCTTGAGATTTTCCAGTGACTTTTCCCAAGCCCAGATTTTACACAGGAAATAGTTTTTTCTTTCTCAGAAAAAGAAAAAAATCAAAGAAAGAAAGTTTTTTCAGTGCACCTTGTATCTTCAGTGTGGAAGGAAATTCTCTTTTACCTACGCTCTGGGGAAGACAGCATGCTCCAATGTAATGTTCTGCTTACCCTGAAATGTCAGGACTGAAAATCAGAGAACGGTTCCAAAACTTGTTGGGCATTTGTTTCTGCACAGATTGCACATTATCAGCACAGAAGCTTGTAGAAAAAAGTCTTACTATCTGAAAATCTTAAACCCCTTCTGCAAGACTAATCTTTTGTGGAAGATTTACTCTGAGATCCTTATGATAATTTTGTCTTGAAAGCCAAAGTCTATTCATCATCAGGGATGGATTGAAGAAATGAAGTTTTCCTTTCTTTTTCTTAGGTTGCTATGGGAACCAGAGGAGTTTTCACTCTTTTATCATGTAATGATAAATCTGTATCTGTAAGTCTGAGTCTGTGGACAGTGCTGCTCTTTCAGCTGCCTCACACTTCCTTAAATCTTCTCCAAATATTTTTCTTCTGACTCCCTCAGCTTTATAAACTCTATATTCCTCTATTCCACGCTGTATAATGGATCTTGTTGATAATTTGTGTATTATTTATTCTCACTTTCAGCCTTTATAACTTTAGGTTTTTCACATAGATCTTGTAACCTCAACCAAATTAAATAGTTAGGTTCTGGATGACCTTTGAGAGTGTCTCAGAATTTACCTTGCTAGATCAAAGAGGCTAAATGCCACACTTGGGCCTAAATGCCTCTTTGGCAGGCCTTTATTCTCGGGGACATGGCTTCTTGGGTTTTCTCAATTTCTTTTGTAAGATATCTTTGAAAGAGCAAAGTTTTATAACTTTGCTGAACACTTTTCACTCTGCACCCAACTGAGGAGTACTTTACTGTCAGTGTTAGCCTTTGAAAACAGTCCTAGTGCAAATGTTGCAAAGCCGTGTCATGGTGTTCACTGTGGAAATTTGGATGGATCAAGAGTTGGGATATATTGTATTTTGCTGCATGGAGATGAGATATTCTGTAGGAATCCATAAGAACTATTCATAACATAAGATGTTTTACTTTCACAGGTTGGGTGAGGTGAGTGGAAGAGAGCCCAGAAGTGATCAAGAGCTGGCTCAGGAACGTGTAACTCCTTGGGAGCAAACTGTCAGGAGGATTGGCAGTGGAAATTGAGAGGATACACTTCTGAGAGGAAGACCTTCCTCCACTGGTTCCTATGAGTTATCCGCGAGAGGTCCATGTGCTGCAAATGTTCACCTGCTCAGTGAGCTGGGTGTGTCTATTTGCTCAGCATTATTAGTCACTGGTGTGGCAATTTCTGCTTGTGAAATGTACATATGCAATCCAGTAGATAAGGCGTATCAGAGAATTTTGTCACTTATCACTTTCAAAGGTAGCCAAATTTGGTCTCTGTTCATTGTCTAAGTGCAAAAGGGCATATGCAAATTGTATGATTAGAGAGAGAGCTAAACTTGTTTCAGAAAACACTTTAGTCCACATGTATTTTAAACATAAGAACTAGGAGCCAAGACTTTTATGTTTTTGCATTTTATTGACTCTGAAGTTCTCTTTGAATAATTACTATAAGTGGCTCAGAATCTACAGTTTTACCTTATTTTTTTCTCTTGTTCTGAGTGTCGGCTTACAGCCACAGGCTTTCTAAAAAGGAAAGTTTAGCTTTGAAGAAGGTGTCTGAAATTCATTATGGTTTTAAAAGTGTTGAGAAAATATGAATGCTATCCTGCAGTTATCTAGGTATCTAAGTGAACTTGCATTGAGAGGTGGAAAGTAAATGCTGCAATGGCATAGAGAAAATCCTCTTCCTTAATATTTTCTGCAGCAGAATTTTGTCTTCCTAAAGCTGCTTTTGTTGAGGAAACTGGACTTAATTTTGTAGACTTCATGATGTTTACTGGCACCCACCAGAAAAAAGACATTAAAATTTAATCAAAACCTGATGGCCAAAGGTAATGAAGAGCTGCAATTCCCATCTTTCTGCATCAGAGGGAGCAGCCATTCATTGCTGCTCTGAAAAGTAAACTCAGCATGTCCAAAACTGGGTTATAGGAGCTGAGGTACCAAAGACATAAGGTATCATAAAGATAATCTTGGCTGTGTGGACTTGTGATGTATCGAGCACACTTTCTTGGACATTTGGTCTGTCCAATATTTGCTTTCACCGAAATAGGGATCTATTTGAAGTTCTTAAGAATTTAAACATAGGTACTGAGGTCACCCTTAAGCCTTGGCTTGTGCCTGTGCTAGAGTCTTGTGCCTGTCAGGTCTCGTGAGGAGTTGTGCATGAGGATGACGACTGTGCTCCTGTGGCACCCACAGAGCCCAGTGCACCCCAGAGCCTGAGGGCAGGACAGAGAGAGGAGGTGAACCCCGATGTGCACAGCCATTGTTTGGACACAAAGCTGTAGATTTTCTGGAGGTTAGTGCTTTCTAAGGCAAAGCTCCTATCAGCACATCCAGGACTTAGTGTCTGCAGGCAGAATGGTACCTGTGAGCACTAAAGATTCTTTACATCCTAAAATATTAGTGGCCTCTGAATTAATGAAGTGAAACAGAAAGAAGATAATTAACTGAATTTAAAAGAAGGCATAATTTGTATTTTAACTACATAGACTTACCTGTCATTGATTTAGTTTCTCCCTCAGTTCTTATCTCTGCTCTTAGACTTTCAGTGTTGATACAATGAAGATATATTGCCACACTGATGCCTTAAAAAAAACCCCACTCCAAACTTGGAGGAAACCAAACAGATTTGACTACATTCCTTGAAGATTCCAGGAGGTCTTACAAACAAACATTATCTACTTTAGTATCCTCACACTTTAGTATTCCTCCTGGTGAGGAATAACCTGCAGTGTTACTTACTGTGTGGGTTTTACTTTCTTCTCTGAAATGCCTGATGTGGGATGAAAAGCATGCAACAATTACAAAAGTATGATACCTCTGTCTTAATCTGGATGTAGTGTCACTACTGATCAAAGAAAGAGACTGCCCATGCAGACTTGCTCTATTCTGCTGGCATATGGCATCAGGCCAGAAGAAAGCAAATATTATTAATTTTCCTGTCTGCGCAAAGCAGAACAACAATGCCAGGGGCTGCAGCTGGTGGTTTTATCTATCATTTGTGCCTTGTGAAAATGAGGTTTTGAGCAAAACACTTTCAAGCCAGTAGGAAAACAGGCAGTTCAGTTACCTTAATATGAATATATATTCCTCCAAAAAAAATGGAGTTCTGTCTACAACGAAAAAGAAAAATATAATAATCTTTGTAATTTGTAGACAGTAAGAGAATGCTTTGCATTTTGCTGGTTAGAATGTTTAGAATTTAAATGGAATAAAGCTTCTGTAAGTGACCCTGTGCTCAGTATAAACTGAAGAAGTTAATTATTTTTACGTCTTAGACTTTATATTGAAGGATCTTAAAGCATTTAGAAGAAGCAGGTGCTGAATGATTTTCTACAAGAGAATGGTCTTCAGTCAGCTGAGGATCCATAAATATGCACAAAATGTATTTGCAGTTGTGTGTGAACAACTACTTTTCAGTATGTGAACTATGTAAATTTTTATACCAATTGCTATGATTACTACCTTTTTTACCCATTGCAGTTTTACCTGAAATTTTCATAGCATTGAACTTTTCCCACACCTTCTCTACAGTTCCTAGAATAAATTATTCTGTTGTGTTAAAGGGAAGATAGGAAAAAGAGACTGCAAGACCATGCAGCATCCACTTAGCTTTAAAATGGAGCCTGTAGAATGACTATGAAACTGTGAAACTAAATGTAGCACATTCCTTATTTTCTCACCTTGAAATTTAAGTATTTTAAGTTATTTTTATGGCAGTGTAATTTCTCTAGAGTTTGCAAAATATAAACTTCTTGTAGGAGACAGGCATGAAAAATTTTGCTTTTCATGTTTTTTATGAAAGTTTCTAAATACATCAGCTTTCTGATTAGACATGAGAAAGTCATTACTGTACTTAACTATGAATGAAGTTGTTGATATGCCTGAAAACTCGCTGAATGTTAGGAGTGAAAATACAAGCAAATATTTGCCATACAATGTAGATAGATATAGGTATCTACCATAGCTACCTGACTTATTTTAAGTTAAAGCTGACAGGTTCTTATTTATTTCAAGAACACATTACAGTTTGGAAAATCTGCTTGTGACTGTGCTTTCAGACCACTACTGTTCTTCTTTTCCAGGTAGAACAGCAAACCAACCTCTGATTGTCAGTAATATATGCATCATGAGCACCAAAGGCTTTCCTTAATAGAAGGCCTGTAAATAAATTCTGGCATCTTAATACTTCTGACTTTATATAGCAGTGAAAATTAATTCAGTCTCTTTTTTACCTGCAGCCATTGTACTGACTGTTTAAGCTCTTAAAAGCCCTCTTTTAAATCAGAACTTTGAGTCCAAGAAGTTGAAAGTATGTAATGTTATGGATGATTAATACTTAGGAGATCAGTGACCCTCCCAGGAAAAAGGCGAAAGAGTACAGCCCCTTTTTCTGTATGCCAGCTGACCATGAACAGCCCTTCAGTCTCCTTATGCACACCTATTGAGTTCATAATAAAGAAAATCTTCCTCTGAATAACTTGAAATAATTATATTTTTTAAAAAGTTGCTATTCATCTATTCATACATATTAAATATCTACCCAATTCAAAACACTGATTGCCACTACACTGATTTGGAAGAAAAACAAGTAATTTGAAGTCACGATCACTGTAAAAATCACAGAAAATATTAGCATGGGGAAGTGACATCTGATAGCACCAATAAAGATAGGTATTGAAACATAAACTCTCCCTTCACTTCTCCTCCGCTCTGCCAAGCAGGCAGCTCCCATGAATCTGGAAAACACACCATACAAAAGGAGAACACAGTGTAGTTGCATTCATGTTAAAACCATCTCTTCATTCAACAATTTGGACGGGGCAGTTGTAGTAACAGAGGAAATCCTTAGGCTTGGCTGAATTCACAGGGAATGGCTGGTCACCAGCATCACAGGAAATGTGTTATGGTATCACACACTAGATTGGACAACCGGCAGAAAGAAGGAATTATGTGATGAAAATCCTTATGGTAAGTTAGGTGTGCCAGTTAGTGCAGCCAGAAGAAGAGCTGCACAGACAGTTGTGGTTTAGAGTTTGTTGCAGACAATGACATGCCACTACTGTGCTAAGTTTTTCAGAACTGGTAACTCAAATCCAGAAAATGGATGGTAGCTCTGAATGTGAGCGATACAGTTTTTATGGAAAGGGCATATTTTTGCATCCAAGGTTTTCACTGCTGGAACATGACAAAGCAGAGTCTGTGCTTGCCTGCAGGGGAGTTCCACATCCTTCTAGCAGACCTCCACGGGACTATAAGCGTTCACCCGTGATTGCACCCTCTGCACTTGCTGACTCCTTACAAACAGTCTCACTTTCTCTGGATATTCAGGTAGGAGGAGAACCCCCTGGAACTGTAGGGCAGCTGCAACAGCCACATGGCAAGCTGGGATTCCACCTGAATCCCAAACCCCTCTTTTTATTTAACACTGCTGGTTGCATTTTCAACTCAGCGCATTTTCTTTCTTTTCTGTTTCACAGGAACACCAAATAAGCTGCACATGGATGAATTAGCCTGTACCATCGTTGAAATGTATACAAGGAAATTTTTAGGGCAGCAGCATTGTTATTGCAATATCTTGCTCTTGAATGAAATTAAAAGATTGTCCTTATGTCTATATTCTTGAAGAAAAAGGATAGGGTGGCAATCTGTTTTGAGGCATAGAAAATTCTGAGTCTGATAATAGTTCAATAGCTTTCTAAAGTCAATAAGTCTTTCAGTCTGAGTATGGCATTCAAACAGGAAAAAATAAAAGTTCTGCAAATTTTAATAGCTAAATTATTAGAAAATTATTCTTCTTTATGCTGAATATAAATTTTAGAAATTTATTTCAAAAATAAATATAGTATGGAATATAATTTACTTGTTGAGAAACCACCTGCACCAGTAAGTAGCTGCTCAGCAGCATGCACTTAAGATGATGACAAGAGTGAGGGGAACTAAATTGTCACTACTTTAGAGTAACAATAAGGCTGATGAAGGGATTATTTACCCTGTCTGCAGCTCTGGCATCCATCTGAACACATTATGCAGTCTTCAGAGTCAGGATCTTCCACTTCACCTGTGTTTTGCAAATCATCAGTTTAATTCTAGATAATGCAACATTTGGAACCAGTCAGCAAGGTTCCTGGAATAAACTTGATTCAAATCAGAAAAGGAGAAAAACCCATGGAAATTTGTTTTCTCATTTGTTTTTGCATAACCCACTCAATTTGAGGAAAACACTCTTATTTTACAATAACACGATACTAGAAGAGGATCAGAGCTGGTACTTGAGGACCTCAGAGTCAGGTGTGTGTTTCAAAACATTTTTTAATATGCTTAAGCAGATTTCTGTAATAATTTCAATGGAGTGCTTGTTATCTCCTACTGAAGGACACTTACCTTCTCTACAGCTGTGCTTCTCACACACGTTTTGAGCAAGGTAGTAGCCTCTGGAACAGCTTGTGCAGTGGCTGGAGTTCAGGCACACCTCGCAGCGGCCAGGGCACGGCACACAGGTGTGCTCCAAGTGGAAGTGGCCTGGAGGACAATGGTCTCTGCACTCCCCATGGTACAGGAAACGTTCCACCCCTCTTCTGTCTGTGGCAAACAGATGGGGAAAAGCTATCAGCAACAGAGGGCATTTGTGGCATGAGAAGGAGCTTTATGAAGTTGTAGTGCTGCAGTAGTGACGCTGACTGCTACATTTTACAGTTTTACACCAAATGAGATGTATAAAAGTTTCAGGACCTCAAACTTTTCACATTCCTGGAGATTTATGGCGTGTAAAATGTCATGCTAGAGATCAATTACTCTTTACATCCATCAATCTCATAAAAAAAAAAATCAAGATTTTTTCCATTGCTGAGTTCTCTTGCAGAGGACAGGCAAGTATTTGCAATACATTGCAAATGTACAATAAATATACAGTTATTTTTTGTAAAGCAAAATGGCCCACTTCACCTTTGGAAAGGGTCAATCTGTGTCCCTAGAAGATTAAAGTGTAATCCTCGGTTAAGTGGAATAACCTAGATTTGAATTTAAATAGCAGATGTGCAGCTACTAGCTATTAAAGCACAAACATTCTCTAATGCATGAGAACTGGGAGGTTTCCTGCTCCAAATCCTGCTGAGTCAAGCCTGTGAAAACTCAGATAACTTCATGTGCCATGTGCTGCAGCATGGGGAGATTTCTAATCAGTTACCCCACAGCAGAAAGTACACATACAGCTGTGCAAAGTGTATTTCATTGCCTTAACTGCAGAGCAAGAATTTGCTGACCAGAATTTATTTTTGAAAATGCAGAGAAAGCATCTATACTAGGCAACAATGCTGCACCATAGCACAAGTTGAAATTTGCTTGTTTGTTTGTTTGTTTTCCTTTTCAAACACAAATCTTTAATTTTCCTGCCTCCTTAGGGTGTGAGTCTCATCAGCTTCTTTCTTGATTTACAGAAAAACAGAAATATATCTTGCTGTCCTAAATAAGGGAGAGACTTGGGGGACAATTATGCAAACTTGGTCTCACATTAGACCTGAAGTTCCATTTGAAAACTTCATCTACTGAGCCAGATTTCCCAAAGTAAGATAGTCAGTCTCATCATCAGTACGACTAATTAATGCAGTCATATGAGTGTTTGCTTGTAGTTTAGACACTTATTACTGAATGAAGTCCATGCCATTGTTGATTAGGACTGAAATGAAGTAGTAACTGAAATGAAAAGGCTGTGAATCCATTGTGAACCCTCAGAACACAGCTCATAAAAAATTACTCTCTATTATAAATGACATCTTAAGTACTCATTTCCAAGGACAGTTCAGACTAGTTGCACATACTTGAAGGTAATGGCCTCAGGTTTTTGCTGATCAGGCATTAGAGAGACAATAGGAAATAATTTTTAAAACAGAATTTCAAAAGAAGAAGAGTGGCTTTTTGAAATTTCCACAAAATTAGCTACATTAGCATTCCTCTCAACCTAAGGTCTATAAAAATGTGTATTGGTGATAAGCTTCTCTTTGCAAACCCTGTTTGTTCAGCTCTAGGGACACAGCAACATCCAGTGGAACCCACCACACTTATTTTTTAGCCTCTCCCAGAGGAATGCTTAGGAAAGCAGCCTGGCTCCCTGCCTGCTTGAGCAAACTGGCTCCATTTCAGGGTAGCACACCCTGTGCAGTGGGTGGGGGAAGCGTGCATGAAGCTTTCTTTTCCAGAGGCAAGCTATGTAGGATTTTGTTCCTTTTTTTTTTTTTTTCTTGTTTCAGTTTCTGTTAACACAGCTCCTATTGAAAACACACCAAGGGAAATGCATTAAGTTGAAAGGACAATACACAGTTTTGTTTTCTTGCACTTTAAAAAAAAAATTGAGTTCCAATCCTGTTCTGAGTCACAAGATTGTGATACAGATTGGTAGTAAAAGCACTACTCGTTTTATTGGATCTAACAACTGGCCCTTGAGTGCTGAGGGAAAAGGGAATTTAGAGGCCAAGGGAGGGGAAAAGCTGGCAAAATGAAATCTCACTTACCTGTTCCACAAGCAGTGCATTTGTTAGGCTCACTGCCAGCGCAGTCCAGGCAGGTGTGATGGCACAGGTGACAGTGCTGCTTGAATTCAAACTTTCCCCTGGGGCACTGCACAACACAGCCCCCGTCATCAAAGACTCTTTTAAAGAAGACAGAGGCATAATTACAAATCTAGCTACTGTTTGTCCTTTAAATCTAAAGGAAACTAAAAAGAAACTCAATAAATTCTTCTCTCACTCTGTTTACAAATCCTTGAACTTCAAGACTTTGTTTTCCTGATTTTATTCATAGTATTTACTATATGAAAAATGTTTTAAACATGAATCTCAGACTTCAAAGACCACTTTTTGGTCCTTTACCTAGATGTCCTTATATCACAGTCTCTGACAGTGGTCCCATGTGTCTTCTAAAAGGGAAGCAATACTTGGTCTTTGTGAAGGAATAACCCATCTGTTTTAAGATTTTTAAGCCTTTAAAAAGTGCTATGGCTTGAGTACTATGACCTTGTACATGAAGTCAAATATCTGTCTGAATATTGGCCTTCAGGAACTGTGTTTTTAGACTTACATGTTGTTGTGACTTAGGAATGGTATTTAGCAATTTAGTTTTCCCACTGAAACATTCCAAACCATGCTCAGCTGCCTGTTCCCCCTCCTCTGCTGGGGATGGAGAGGAGAATTGGATGGACAAAAGGTAAAGATCAGCGGCTGAGATAAGACCACTTTACTGGAAACAGCAGAGAAATAAGATAATGAACAGAAACAGGAACAGTATAAATCACTATAAAGCTCACAACAAGTGAGCAATTCTCATGCCAGCACTCACAACTATACTGCAGGGAACCCCTGACAATACCTGCCCTGGAAAGGGACCCCTGGAAAGGGGGTTCCAAGAAATTTCCACTGGAAAGGGACCCCTTCCCCCACCACTGGAACTAACAGTGCAGCAGTTTAGAAAAATCTTCCAAGTCCTGGCCCTGCCTCCTCTGACTACTGCAGAAATTAACTCCATCCTGGCTGGAACCAGGACATGATTCATCTCTGCATCATCTGTGTCTTGTCCATCTGACACCTTCCAGTTATACACACACACACAAACAGATATATGTACGTATATATATATATATATATATACACACATGTATACACACACGAGCGCAGGCATAATTTCCACCGTCAACAGCTGTCCCTCCAATATGTCTGTGAAATTAATCTAGTCCAAGACTGTGGGTTCTACCCATCCTAGACCTTCCAGGACAGGAGGGCTGGTGTGCTGTCAGCTGGTTGCTACATCAGGAACTCACAATTAGTGTATCTGGAACTGGCTGTGCTCATTTTCCATGGTAGTTATGGAATACTCTGTGTGTATGTAGTGTCATGCAGACACAAACATTATTCAATTCAACATTACAGACTGTTCTTGCACAAAAAAATCAAATCCCCTTGAGTAATGCATTGTGTTTCCCTGGCCCTCTATCCTCCAAGGTCACCAGGTCCCACTGATGGGCTCACTTTTGCTTGAGGCAGGACTCATTCAACCTGTCTTCCGTAACATTCCTCATGTGTACCATGGAGACTTTATCCCCTTCTAGAGCACATGGGGTGTGTTTGGGCAGGGTGAGCTCTGCTGGCGGAGCCTCAGGTGTTCATTAACCACGTGGCCTTTGCTTTTTACCTGTGGTGCCTTGGTCTTTCTCCACAGGTCCAGCCAAGTGTGAAGGCAAAGAGAGTGCTGGCCATTTCTCTCATTCAATGATATCTACAGCCTGCTGAATTGCTTCCAGCTCTGCAGTTTGACATAATCTACCTCAGTATCTTCTGTGACTTGTGTAGAATACTTCTGTAGTTCTGTGTAGAACTTTCTACAGTAACTTCCCACTTTCAATGTATCCCTACACTACGGCAGGAACTGTCAGTAGAGAGAGTATAATACTTTTCACTTTCTTTCAGCCAATTATATTGTGGGGCATCTTCAGCCTCTCACTTTCTCCTCCTCCTCCTCCTCTGATGATGAAATTTTCACCTTTGGGCCAGTTCACGATGGCTTCCAAGATCCCTGGGCAATTGTGGTTTCCTGTTTGAGATCATGGTGCAATTGGTACAATCCACTAATTCCATGTAGCATGGTGGAGGAGGTGTGGAAGGGACTTCCTCTTTGAAATCCAGCCATCTGCTGACAGTCAGAGTGCTGAGAGGGGCTGTGCTTCTTCTAAAACAGCCTGAACCCCCTCAAAAGCTGTCAGCATGTCCTTTTCGTGTGGGGTGTCTCAGGCTTCAGACCTGCTGTGTCCCCAGCCCCAGAGCCCTGGTGTTTGTCCTCTGCTCTCCCCTGAAGCTGTTTGCCAGAGGCTCCAGGAAGGACCATCTCCCTGGCTGCAACATGGAGCACATTTTTTGTGCTGTCCTCACTGGCCCAGGGGCTACTGCATTAGCAATCTCCTGTTTAGTTTGCTCAAAATCTTGTAGCTGCTCAAGACTCCTCTGAAAATCATTCTTCTTTCCTGCCACATGATAGAGAGGATGTGCAATCTGACTGTAATCTGCAATATGCATACTTCAAAACCCCACAGTACTTAGGGAAAGCTCATGGAGTTTTCTAGCTCCTTGGTGTGGACATACCTGCTATTTTGTTGACCATATCCATTTTAAACTGACAGTGTGCCTCTTGTAATCTTGCTCCTAAAAACTGAATTTCTTGGGACTCCCCTTGGCCTCACTTTGTTTTATGTTAAAGCCTTTGGGATGCTCTGTATTATTATCTCTTGGTTCTCTAATTTTCTCTGCTGTGTTTCTCCAAACAACGATGTTATCAAGTTAGCAAGTGTTGCTGAAATATCCTCTCTTGAGGCAATCTCTGCTAAGGGTTCATGGGCCAGTCACAGTGCGGTGTGTTTGCCCTTGGTTCCCAGTCAGGGTCACTTCAGTTTCCAGAAGAGTCATGTGTTGGGATCCCCCTGTCGCCCCAGAAACAGAGCTGGATTCTGCCCCTCAGTATCTTAATGGCATCAGAGTGCTCTGTGCACTAGTGCCAGCTAAAACCTTACACTCCTGTGGGTCTCTATGCCAGTTCATGGGATCCACACAGTCCAATAGGTCTGATTCTCCTTTTCCTCACCCTGGCTGGAGACAGGGCCCTCCAGGCCTGGTCATGGTACTCATTGCTTGCTTCTTGCTTCTAAATATCCACTGGAGACCTTCAAAAGGATTGGAAGTAACATCAGCTCTCTTGTTCTTGTCTGAGTGCTTGTCCAGTGGGAACTGGAGTGGCATTGATCCTTGAAGAATTTCCTGTGGTGGTTGCTCTTCCTCTCAGCTCAGGTACCCATGTTGCCAGGGCAGAGGGGGGTTTTCCATCCCACTTCCTCATGTCTTCTCTGTAGTCACACAGGAAAACACACAGGAGTTTTTTGTTGTGTGTTCTGTCTCTTCCACACAGTGGGGTACCAGCTCCTGGTGGCAGAGGCTCTGCTCTGTATTGGTGGGGCATGGGACTCTCTAACTTTCTTGAGACTTCCAAACCAGTCTTGGACAATCTTTCCACAAGGATTTCCTGATTCCTCTTCATTCATCACAAAACAAACTGAATTGGTCTTGGATTTCTACTTTTGTGTAGTATAGGGGCAGCTGCTACCAGCATGTGTTGTTCCCCTGTTTCAGCTGGAATCTGAGTGGCCGTGGTGCTGGTTGGTCTGATTTCCTCCTCCTTTCCCTGAGGGCACTGTCTGGTATTGATCTGTGTCCAGTAAATAGTAGCCAGGGTCCAGCACACTGCAATAAGTTGCTCATCTATGGAGTTGCCCCAGCATTTTCCTTGCAAATATTCTCTCAGCTTATTAGGGTCCTGTAGTTGTTCAAGGATGAACTTCCAAACCATTGTAAGAGAGAATTTTCCCCCAGACAGTGCCATTTTCTCCCATATTCTATGCCACTCAAATCTACCCACACGCAGGGCAAACCTTTGAATGACCTTCCTAGAAATTGCTTTCTTGACCCTAAACATGGTATAGACCACACCAAGGAGACATACCAGACGCAGCAATAAGAACATGCATTCCTTAACATCCAAAGGAAATAAAAATTTCTGAAGGGAGGTGAAAACATGGGGAAAATAATCCTGTCCTGTTCTCCCACAGGCTGGGTATGATTTTTCATGTGTTCCCAAAAAGTAGATAACGATAGAAGATTCCTTGAGAAAAGGGTAGAAGAGGAGCTTTGGATGCACATCCCAGATAACCCTCACTTCCCCTGATGTTGTTATGTCATAGGCTGCTATCACACAGAACAGCAAGAGAGCAATCCTGATCCTCCTCCCTGCTCCGAAACAAAACACTGTGAGGAGCACCTCGAGCACATATGGAGGCACAGACAGGGTCAGGTACCACATCCACAGGTTAGACAAATGCTCAGTTCTGTTATCATATCTACCCTTCATGCCCCACATTGGATGCCAAACAAGGCTGCTGTGGTTTAGCAATTAGATTTCCCAGTGGGAAATTGATTTAGCAACGGGGTTTAGTGCTTCCACCAAAACACTCCAAGCCACATGCTTCTTCCTCACTTTCCCATCCCTGTCCCCCGAGGTGGAATGGAGAGGAGAACTGGAGGCACGAAAGGTGGAGAACATGGGTTGAAATAAGAACAATTTACTGGAAACAGCAGTGAAAAATGCAAAAGACGACTGGCAGCAAGAATATCAACAGTGGGGTGCACTGCAGTGGGATGATTCCCGTGCCTGCACTCCCTCTGTGTCGTGGAGCCCCTGACAAAACCTGACCGTGCCACGCTCCGGGCTGTCAAGGGACCCCTTCTCCCTCCCCTGGAAATAAGGTCAGGTAGCATGGAATAACCTCCAGCCCTAGCCATGCTCCTGTCTATTGCAAAAATTAACTCCATCCTGGCTGGAATCAGGACATCCATCTATCCATAAGTATGTAGGAGTCTGGCTGCTAAATTATTTCCTTTTGCTGAATAATTCATGGTACCTTTGGGCCAGTTCCTTTTGCTGAATAATTAAATATTTGCTAAATAATCCTTCTTTATGATGAAAATTTATGGTCCATTTTTCACATTTTCTTAATGCCTAATGTTTTAATCTGCTTGGGAGAAAATAGAGATGCTTCAATTCATGCATAATTCAAAGACTACTGAAAGAACACAAAACAAGTTGGCTAGATTTCAACTGTTTCAAGTGTTTTCCCTCCTAAGAAAATAAGAAAGGAAATGCTGTAATCCTCTACACATAACTGCTTTCACCACTTTGGTGTCTGAGGCCCTGGAACTCAGTTTCTAGAGAAGTTGAGAACCACTTAGGCCATTAGTACAGGACTTTGATTGCACCTAGACAGCAAAAGGCTTTCCATTATATTAAGATAGGGTATGTTTTCTTGGAGTCAGCCAATGGCATTAGAGAATATCTGCAATACATCTTCATAAATTTCATTTGCTATGATCATTTTCAGATTTATTCTGAAAGAAAAGAAGAAATGTGACAGAGGTGCTGGAGGTAGCTGCACTATGCTTATATGGCATGCAAATATTAGTTCAACTACATGTGCTATCTCTAATGATAGCCATCCTTAAAAGCAGCTCTCACAGTGGTAAACTACATTTTCTTCCTCTTTGTTATGTTTCCCCTAATGGGAAACACCTGGTCAGATCTTGTCAGTAACCCTGGCTCAAACTATAAACAGATGGACAAGGAATTTTGTGATAATCAGTTTGTCTGGGTAAAAAACAACAGTTTCTTATTTTTTCTTTCAAAAAATCAAAAATAGCAAAACAAACCCAGGTAGCAGCATTTTCATGTATCAAACTATCTGACTGAAATTTTATTTATTAAAATAAATTGACATCTCTCCTGAATTTTCATAAGGAGCTCTTGCCTCTGGCAAGGTTTCTCTGTAATATTATTTCTTTCACTATAGACTGTTCCATTTAATATGACTTTTTCTAGCAGCTTTCATAACGTACAGAAGGGTCTCAGAAAATTTTTGAAACCTTAGATACCAAAATTCAGAATTTTTAGAGAATTTATCATAGTGGTTAGAACAACATCCTTCCAAAAGGTCTCTGAGACCTCATTACTGCAAACACCTCTTTGCTTTGTAAATATCTGCATGTGAAGCTCACAAAATAGGTTGCAACAGGCAATCTAATTTAAATGCCTTTGTGAATAGGAGAAATCCACTCCACAGTCCGAATTTCTGTCCAGATTTTCTCTGGTCTCATTTCTGATGTCACAGAATTTGATAATGCTTCCTTACTTACAAATTTGTTTGGACTCCATTGCTCCTGGTTTGTCTTTCATTGGCATAGTCATATAATAGATATTTTCAGGGCAAACTGCAGAATTGCTTAGGGATTTTCTTTCCTTGCCTTAGATGATCTGATCCTGTTTTCATACCACTGGAAATACCAGCTGGCTACAAAACAATCCAGTGCAACAGAACAGAGTTATTTGTGTGAGAACAGAGCTATGGACAGGACGTGTATAAAAGCAGTGGTCTTCTGGAATAGGTGTGACGTGACCTAAACATAAAGCTCTGTTTTATGAAGCCCTGTGGAAAACTTCTTTCTTGTTGTCTTCAATCCTCATGTCAGGTTAGAAGTATTGGCCTAGCCCACAAAACCACAGCTAGGGAATGATTTTTAGGTGCTATGAATGTCTCCCAGAATTAGCCTCAGCAACCCTGCTCATGCCTTGAGCCAGTCCTCATAGCTGTGTAGAACTAGAGATGCCCTAAGTTTTGTCATTAAAATTGCCAGTTGTGATTCCAAGAATTATGAAGAAGAAAGAAAGTCTATTTTACATATAGAAACGAATTTTTTCTTTATCTGGGGGAATGATGCTGCTAAACATTAATTGCTTGTGTAGCCAGCTATTTTGTTTACATAAAAATTGTTTTCTCAAGTCCGGTGGATTTTTTTGCCCTAGACACTTCTTGCTTCCTTATTCTCTGCTAAAAAGAGCACAGCCCCTTCTCCAGATGATAATGTGACATCTTTGTACTGCACTGGTGATGGGAGACAATTACCTTGTGGGTGGGCAGCTGATGCAGTTGTCTGGCTCAGGTCCAATGCATTTCTGACAGGATGTGTCACACAGCTGGCATTCTTGGGAATCATCAAGATATTCGCCTGGTAGGAAAAATGGTTTATTTCAGATCAACCTTCTCACAATTAAAAAAAAAAAACAAAAAACAAAGGGAAGAGAAGAAAGAACCAATCTTTCCAGGCTGGAAAACATAGTGATGAAGAGGAATTGGATCTATTTTAAATTACCGAAATGAGCACATTTCCCTGTGGCATCAGGAAAACAAGTACTGCCTCCCTTGGGGAACCAGGATAATCACACCTGTTTGTTTGCTTGTTTGCTCATTCTTTTCCACATGAATTTGAGAAAGAGTGGGTTTTGTTGTTTTTGTTAATTTATTTTACATCAGTTGAAGTAATGAGACTCTTAAGATTCACATCAAAATTAGTGCTGCTGAGGGGTATTCATTATGTCACGTCTTTTGAGCTCGCTTTCAAGGTTAGAGAGTTTGCTGTCATGGGTGTGGGTAAGTGACGTGAGGAGATGGACTTCAGCAAGCTTCCATCAGCCAGACACCTGTTGGTGCTTCCCAAAGCTCCAGCTGCAGCATAGCTTGTCTCAGCCCTGGGATGCTGATGGCAGACTCCCTTCCTAAAGGACCTAGGCTTTAATTTTGGCTGGATTGAAACTTGGTGCAAAAGTGCATAATTTTGATTTGAAAAAGATTTTATATTATATGAATTTCTACCTCACAATTGAGATAAAGATGTAAACATTTCCAGATAATGAGTACACGAGTACTACCATGCTGCTGAAGTGCAAAGTTTGGCTCTTTACTTACTGAATATTAATTAAAACACTGGTACAAACTGGTAAACTGCATGCTTACTAACTCTTAGGGCAGAGATTTGGTAAGTAGTATGAATACTTTATCTCTGTGCAGCATCATGTGGGGACAGTAAATTGATTTATCATGCAGTTTTATAAAGCTCAACATTGGATCTTTTATGTCAGTTTGTTTTGGGAAAATTTATTTATGACCGAGTGTATATATTTAAGGAATTGGCTGTTCCTTCATTCTTGAGTAATGGAAGAGGCTGGACAAAAAGTCCTATATAATACATAAAACCTGCAGTTTCTATGGATACTTCAATATCAAGCAACTCTTTCCACTTGCATTGCTGCTGGAAAATCCAGATCTGGCAAATACAGCTAACTTTAGGAATCAAAACACAAATATGGAATGACTCGGGTTTGGCTCTCACTTGCAGTCAGTTCCTTACATTTGAAGAGCAAAGGCACCATACAAGCAAACACTTATACCAACTTAAAACAATGTAGGGAGGAAATATTTTCTGAAATACTGCAAATTATGTTTTTTGTCTGTTGTGTTTTGAACAGTTGTGTTTTTACATATTAAACAGCGATAAAAAAATTATAATAGTTGAAACCTCTGGTATGAGATATGAGCTAGGATAGTACTTACATACCTAAGGGGATGGGAACAGCAAAGTTATAAAGGCAAACTGGCTGCCCTGGGTGAAACCTGGGGTACCCAAAATGTGGGCAGAGATGTAATTGTTTTGAAATGGTTTGTGTGTCTTCTAAAGAGAGGAAAAAAGTAAAAGACAAACCAAAAGCCAGAGATATAACCACATAAACCATGAAGACGATGCTTCTCAGAGGCTGGTCTGGGATCAGTGCTAGCTGGGAAGAAGTTCAGACCGGGAGAAAGTGAAGAGTCTCCTGATGAGAGCAGGGAAACAAGAGTCTTTGAATGCAAACACGTTCAGACATTTTTATAGTTCTCCTTATCCAAAGAGCTATTTGTATACATCTATCTCTGTATCTCTCTATATATCCATGTTTCTATTTCCATGCATTTATGTAATCCCTTGCATGCCCATAAAGGCCAAAACTTGAGTTGTGTAAACTGACTAGTTCCATGGAACTGGTGCAGCATTTCTGAACTGCAACACTGCATCTTTTATGAGTAATTACTTTATAGTGGACTAAACCTAAAAACATTAGAAAAGCTGTCAGACAAATAATTCAGTAGGATTCTAAATTTTTCTAGATGTTGCCCAGATGACATTGCTGTATTAACACATATCTATCATAATACCAAATATTTATAATTCTCACCTTTTAGAAAAAAATGATGTGGCCTTCAGGCCATCGACAGATTTGGTTAACGTAAACCTTGCGAGCCTTTTCGATATGTAGGCAGAGGATGTAGCATGGAATCCCATGTTCTCAAATGTTTTATGGGGTTTTAATATATAATTGTGTCCTGGTCTAGGAATAGTACTCCCCAGTTCTCTGCCCTCACTGAGATTTACCTAAGCCAGACACCTAAGCCACTTGCTTTCTTTCCTTCCCCTGCTCTTTCAACTCCCCCTTTCCCCTCCAGGGATGGAGTTGAAAATTAGAGGCACAAAAATGTGAAAATCACAGGCTGAGATATGAACAATTTACTAGAAGCAGCAACGAGATAATGAAACAGAAAGAGTTATGATGTTAATAACAAAAGGTTGAAATTACTACATGGAAAATAAAACAATACTGGACTGTTTTGCCCTCCACCCTTTCTCTTGCCTGTGGAAGGCGAGAGCAAGTCCCTTTGCTTGCCCCTCAAAAGTGATGTGAGGTGGTATCCAATAATATAAGGGTCTGCCCATGCCCCCTTCCCAGATAGTATAGAAAATTAACTTTGTCCTGCCTGAAACTAAGACAAATTTTATATATATAATATTATATATATATATAAAAAAATACATAATGCATAATATATAATACATAATACATAATATATATATATATTATATATTATATATTATATATTATATATTATATATTATATATTATATATTATATATTATATATTATATATTATATATTATATATTATATATTATATATTATATATTATATATTATATATTATATATTATATATATTATTTTATAGAATATTATTCCTATCTATCTATCTATCTATCTATCATCTATTGACACACAGACATATATATTTGGACAATAATACAACCAAGAAAAAAAATGCAGTATCTGAAAAGGTTTTCCTTTGCAGGTTTGATGTTTGAGGGTTTTTTTTCTATTGGATTTACATAACTGGGAAATCTGTCAGAGTGGCCTTATTACATTATTGTTTCTCTGATGATGTTTTGTGATATGTATTAGAAAACTTTTCTATTTCTGCTTTACTTTATTTTCACTCACCACCTGAATGCTTATCCTGTGTGCCTATCCACTGTACCTAAGCTACTAATTCATACACCTCAGCTATGCATTCGCATATAGCAGAAGTACTTTAGTTTTTAAAGGGTTTAGTTCTTTCTATGTTATGCCTTTCATTGGAAGCGGTGTAATTCATTTCAGCTGTGCTTGAAACAGTGCCAGGAAGACCAGTTCTGTGGCTCTGAATTGAAGCATTTTAAAGAATACTATTACAAGAATGTGCACCAGAAAATACTTACATATTTGGCTGTCTGAATTGCAAATCACATCTAGAACTGTAGATCTGACACACTAACAAAATAGGTTTTGGTGGATATTCAAAGAGTTAATGCTGGAATTCAACACTTTTAAAGTATTCTACAGGGCAGTTCAACCATCTGCCAGAATTCCTTGTGAGCAATTCACCTAGATAAATACAGGCTGCCAAATCCTCAATCCTTTTATTATTTTCTGTATTAAAATATGTATCTGTCTAACACACTTGATAAATACTCTCAACAATGTGTCTTCATGTAGCTTTCAATTAGGCAATGATCATCAGTTACTTTGGATCATCTCATATCTATCATTCATTATTGTGTTAATTCTGCTATCTTGTTACCTTGTTTAAAAACATTTATCACTGTTTGGACAAAAAAGGAATTTGAGATATTGTGGAAATAATGATATGTTAACAGACTTGATTCCTCATAATAGGAAGATTTTAATGTATAATTTTTGTGTCCATAGTTAGAAAAGTTTAATTCCGTACTTGGGCTACATCAGGTTTCAGGTTGTGCCTTTAACTGCATACAAAATCCCTATACTTAATGCTCGGTTCCTATCAGTTCATATGATGCATTTTAAAGTGAGGTAAGAGCTATTCCTCCCTTTAAGGAGGTAGAAACCTCAGTTGCAATAATATAATCAAATTATTTTGCAATAGCAAACTAGAGCCCGTCTTTCCTGAGTCCCAGTTTGGAGCACTGGTCATAGTTGCCAAGTCATTCCATGTTTTTGCATAAGCAGCATCACCTGTACCTTTAGCTTGTCACTTTTTCTCTCTTGCTTTCCAACACCTGTGGCAGCACATGGTGTTTCAGGAGATCAATTAGATCAGGGTGTGAATGTCCTTGTCACTTACACAGGGAGGTTTCATGCGCTGGCTGCCATAAGTCCTTTTCTCTTGTAGTCCCTCTGTGAGACTTAGTCACTGCAAGTCGTGTGTTACTTCTCCACTTTGCTGATCAAAACTTTATCTAGTTTTAAAATGTTCTTTATTGTCTATAGCATTGCTGCAAGGTCTTTTCCTTAAAATCAATAGAAAGAATTACTTTATTTCCTCCATTTTACTTGTTTACTTTCATGAAAATCTGGATATCGATTTCATACTGGGGTTCTTTGTATGTTATCTTATAGGTTAAAAAGGTTTGACAAAGCAGATAAAAACTGCTCAGAATTGCTTTTCATCCATCAGCTGTGAGAACTGAAATAAGTTGATCTTACAGAGCTCTCTGCTTTTTCTCATGTTTGGCTGCGATACATTTTATTTTGTCTGGCTTGCTCCTTGAATTTTTTTGAAGAAACATTTACTCATAAAGCGTAAGTAGATAATTAAAACTAACTTGCATATAAAAATACATGTAAATTCGCTCTAAAGAGTCTTTTTAAAGTTACTCCTTTGCTTAGCCCAAGATCTGAGTGTTTGAGAGATTATAGCTCCCAGAAAGAAATCTTGCCATAATGTCCATGATGTAACATTTTCAAAATGAAGACATTTCCTTTGCCCTCAGATTTGGCAGTTGTACAAAATTTGCATCTGGTTTCCAATTATTTGTCTAGCTTCAGTTTTCAGTCTCCTGCTAATTACACAATGTCCAAATTTTTGTCGCTCTATTCAGATGTGCAGAAGGGACAAAACTTTTGGGTATTATGATTTGAGGTGATGAGAAAGATTCAGCATTGGAAGTCTTCTTTTCAGAAGTGCTCTAGGCAGTGACAAAAGAGAAGGCTGAAAATAGGATATTGATTCCTAAGTCACTAAATCTCCCTCTTGTGCCAAGGGGTAAAGCAGAACCTTGAAAAGGATTGAACGTCTCTTCCCTGAATGGCTGTGTGCTGAGTGTGATATAATGATTTTAGGATGAAAGGCCCCTTTGTTGCAGGATTAGGTGAGATCACACAGAGAGACTCAGGTTAGCTGTAATCATGACAGTCAGGAGTGAAGAAATTTCCTTTATCAGACTCTGCTGTCTTACATAGCCCTCTATGCTATTCCCTGCAGAATAAAACCATTCACATTAGCCAAAGCTGCCTTATTTATTTCTAACACAAAGGGATTTTCCCTTCCCTTTACAATGTGTACTTCTCACCCCCATTTCTATGTAGTATTAATACAATTGTTGTTAGAAACCCATTGAAGAGCCAGAGCCCTCAGCAGTACTCAGTGGGCATAAAACGGACCTCAGAAAGGCTTTTTTTAAAAAAAAAGAAATCACCTTTAAAGTTTAAATCTCCATTTCTACTAAATTTTTAGGTATTTTAAGAATTTGTTTTAAAACTGCATTTGTTATAATTATGTGGATGCCTGGATAATTATGTGGATGGCTAGGTTCATGGTTTGTCCCCGTGCCTGTGTAAACACCTATGCCAGAGCCTGGCAATGTGTTCTGCTGCTCACCTACAGCCTGAAACCTGACAGTCCCAAAAGAAAGGCGGAAGGGAAATGAAACAATCTCTGTGGATCTATATCAATAAAGCTCTGGTTTGTACCCTTATCACTTGTTGAAGGAGGGAGAAATACTACAGCACTCTCAAAAGTTTAGATTCACAATGGAAAAAATATGCTCAGCCTGTCCATTTCTTGAGCTTCCCAGCTAGAAATTTTCCTGTTCTATGTTTTCAATCTTCCCATTCTTCATAATAATCAGTAGCTGACTATCTTCTAAAGGGGAGTGGAACAGAAATACCTGAAACTAACTGAAAATTATTGCACAGGGCTGATCATACTGCTTTGGAAAGCTAGGTAGTTGCACGTGAAATACAAAACCCAAATGTAGTATGCTTTGAGTAAAGCAGACATTATTTGCACATGGAGTACATTAAAGATGGAGTCTTTCAGTGCTGGAGGAAAACACAAATCAGAGGCAACCAAAGTAACAACAGTGTGTCTCTCTCCTCTGTTATAAAGCAAGGAGTATGTGCTTTGTGTACAGGGAGCCTTCTCTGACCACTGCAGGATTTCTGTAGTCTAATTTGAATAGACACAAACCTGAAGTGAGAAGAGCTGGATGTTTTGGTGCAGTATTTCAGTAGTGTCATCCATCTTAAGCTAAGAAACTCCTGCACAGTCTGTTATTAGTGGACATCCTAATTTAATGAGGAAATGAGCAGAGATCTGTTGATAATTGGGCAGATTTTAGCAGGACAACTATTGTCCCAAGATGTAACAACTAGGACAATATATGTGTACTATTAATCAAATGCAATTTCTGTTTAATTTACAGAGATGAAGACATATTAAAGCCTGAAATAAACCTTCCATAAAGATTCAAGTCCTTGGAAGTAAGGAACAGATCAAATTAAATCTTTTAATTAGGATATAAAAGTGTAAACTATTCTCATCTGTAGTTGCTTGGCCTCCTCAATACACTTACACTGGTGATCTTTCCCTGCTTGAAATCTTCCCTGGTTCCTGGTCTCTGCTATAAGCACCTCTGGATAATTTTTTAATTATTACAGATTACATTCCCTTTAACAATATTCCATGTTGATGACACAGCTCTTCTAATTCAGATACACCTGCAAAGAAAGTTTGTGGCACTGTTCAGCAGCAGGAACTAATTTTGAATCCTCCTTTCAGCCTTGAAAGTGTTCAGAGAGGCTCTGCTAAAGGCAGACACAGCAAGACCGACATTTACACAACTTCATTTTCGTATGGCCTTGCTCTTGTAGTATGAAAAGGGGCTACTTTATTTGGGAGTGAATATTTGAGTTATTTTTGTCTTTTTATCCAGTGGCATTGCACATTAGCAAAGTCATAAGCACAACCACTGACAGCAACCTGATCCATGGGGACAGAGCGAGACTTTCCTTCCAACCCATATCTCAAAGAATATCTGTAGGCATCAGGAGGAGGGCAGTGGGCAGGCCAAGGACAATTGTAAATGCCAAAGTTATGCTGTATTATCTGAATTATAATTAAATCACATTATCAGTGTTACTGTTGAATTTGCATGATAGAGCCATCAATTCTCCTTGGGTAAACAAGTACTCACTGCTCGTCAGTGTTCTGGCTTCTCACTGCCAGATTGATTGGAAAATGGGTACTTAATCACCTCATTGCTCTCTACTGCATTTTCTGATGGTTGAGTGGTTTTTTTGCTTTGAAAAGTTTTGCTGGTTTCCCAGAAGACCTTCAACAAATCCACCCCCCAAACACTCAGAAAAACCAATAGATGATTGTATGAGGGTCATTCTTCTAAGCTTCCCTGGTCATCTTTGGCAGCAAATATATGACCTGCTCATGTATTTGCTGCCAAATCCCAACAAAGTCCAGCCTTTGGTGCAGCACAAAGAGCCTGCACTTGTTGCTTACTGCAATTATTTTTTAAAAATACTCAGAGCTTCCTTCCCATAATATGTTTTCCTTTGACTACAACTCCTATTCTAAAAGTGAAAATTGTCTCTGTTCTTATGCAAAAACACTGCTTTAAAATCCAGAAAGGAAGTTATTCAGTATAATTTCAATTTGCAGTTTGTTCTTAGGGACACTACACTCACAACTCTATAGTTCTTGCTAATGGGGAGGATTTAAGCCTCAACAGATCATCATGACAGGTGGTAGTAAATAATAAGATAATCTATTTCAATAAAACCCAGAAATCTCACAAATTACTTTAAGTAAGGCATGTAATTAAAATTACATTAAACAGAAATGTTTTTTCCCTAGTAAAGAAAATGCTCAGCAAAAATATATTTTCAACCCTTTTTTTTTTTCACTAACTGAATTCCCTATTCTGGAAAAGGTCATGCAAGTTGTTGTGCATCAGTTTCCTTTTGATGAAAACTTGACTAGGGATTTTATTTGTATGCTGTAAAACTTTTTTAATGCTTGCTTAAAATATCTTGCACAAAAATCGAATGGCAAAACTTTTCTTGGTTCATTCTGTACCATTGATGGCACAATGGCATATCTTATATAAGGCATGGTAATGAATCATAGACAAGTTATTGTTCAGCACATTGCACTGCAAATTAAAAGCTTTGACTCATACAAGCAATCTCTTACATGTCTTTACAGGAATCTTGAATTTATAATAGGCCTTCTTACAACCATTCAGTTCATTGAATATATTCATTAAAAAGTAACAGATGGCTATGAAGAGAATTAACTTGGTCATCAACAGCTGTAACTTGCATTTAGTGAGGGGTGAAATTGCTGTAGGTATCTCTAGTGCTTCTGCACATAGGTTGGCTCACACCTCTGTCAAACCTCTTGGGATTGACAATGTGCCACAAGCAGCAGCCTGTAACATAAAAGGTTCAGTGGCAAGGAATTGGACATGGCATTGGAAAGCTGCAGTCACAGCAGAGACTGGGGTAGCCTGTAAGGTCTAACAGGGAAATCTTTACTAAAAAACAGTGTGCTTCACAGAGGGGAAATTTGCAAAGCCTCCCCAGGAAGAAGCAGGGAGTGCCAATGGATACAGATGCGTGTGGGCAGGCAGGGGCTAAGCCAAACATCCCAGGAGCTGCTGGTCAGAAGCACAAGATTGCCATTGACCTCTTCTGGCATCTGATCCTACAGTACTGGTGTGTGGCTGAGGTGAAGAGCTGCAGATGAAAAGGGAGTAAGGCTGGAAGTCCATTGCAGAAAAGGAAACATAACATGACACTCCCACATAACAGGCTTCTGCAGGATGTTCTGCAGGTCTGGGGCATGGTAAACTTTTTAAGCATGTATGACTACTTTTTTTTGTTGCTTTTTGACCATAGTTGTCTTTATTTAAAAACTTTGGAACTTTTAGTGAAGAAAAGGTCTAGAAGTGTGTCCAATTTGCATTTAAATCAAGGGTTCTCCTAGACTAGTATATCCCTGAACTGGATATGTTCTATGTTCTAACTATAGTGGCATCTTCAATTTGTCATTTCTTTCTGACTTGTGATATAAATAAAATGAAATTGATAAACAGATTTAAAATGATGCCATACACAGTCTGAAAATTATTTTGTTCATACTCAGTATCTTCTGGTTTTTTTTTAAATAGTCTGTATCCTTTCTGCACACCATCAAGTATGACATACTGATCACACCAAACTACTCATCATTGAATCAGATAGGAGCAATCACATAAGAAAACTCTGCAGCTGGGAGCAAACTGACTTTCAATAGCAATCCTGCTGCTGCAGTGATCCTCTAGTGCAAGTACTAGATAGAGGCTGCTTATAAATTTTGCATGTCTCTGACAACAGCTATTAAGGCAAAACAAAGAAGGATGACCAGAGAGTCGGAGCTGTCACCAGAAAATTCCAGTTTTTAGCCTAAACCACAGATTTATCCTTACTTGTCTGCCCATCTGGAAGATGAAGATGAGGTGGGAGCTGAAACAAGCAGTTCTTCATACAACACTTTATTAAGGTAGGCAACCTTTTTTCCAGGTGTGGTCTCACTAAACTACTGCTAAGAATGCGCCATCCCACATATGCATGCTTCTGGGGACTGACAGGGAAACTGTGGGAAAGATGACTAACTCCTTGTTTTGAAACCAGTTCAAAACAGGTCAGTGACAATGAGATGCCTAAGGCAAAAAAGTGGTGGGTTTTTTTCCAGGAAATTCCTTACATGGCCTCAAATGTGCTTAACATGCCATGTGAACATATGGACAAACTGGGCTTTTGCTCTGCACTCAGGCTGTGGGACTAAGTGGTGAATGGACAGGGGCATCAGCTTGTGCCAGCGAAGGAGCTCACCGTGCAGGGCTGGTGGTGCTGCTGAAGGGACACTCTGGCTGTCACCTGAGCTGCACTGCAGGCGAGCACGAGAACAGACACTGACACCGCGCTGTGCAAGAGGCCTCTCTGCATGACTGCAGAGACGAGACCTTCCTTCTCAACTGCCTGAGACATTAGGTAGTTACAAATTCTGATTTTAATCTTGAACACACAACAGATTAGACCCATCACAAACATATGGCTCTAGTGTTACTACACAAAAAGTGATTTCCACTTAAACCAGATATTTCTGAAATCACAAATTCGATCACTTAAACTAAAAGAAGTCTGTAACTAAATCCCAAGATATCTAAGTGCTCTATACCACAGAGCTACCTACATCCTTCAACAAAGATGTTTAACATATGGAGCAACATGTTTTTTCAGAACAAAAGAACAGGAATTTAGGTTAATTTAATAGAAAAAATAAAATATGGAATAACATTGATTTTGGCCAGTATCAATTACAACAGAACTACCCTATTTTACAAATAACAACTGAACATTTTACACATGTACAGTATTTTTTCAGTAAAAATGGATTTCGTTATAACAATGTCAGTTTTTTTTAAAAGAAAACAAAGTTATTAATTTCTTCTCTATAATAGTGTTAGAGACATTTGTAAGTATCCAAACAGATTCTTTACAATCCATTACATAATTAAATCTCAATAGTGAATATATATTTATATATAACATATATAATATTAACTTAAACTTTGAAAGCATTATGTTCTATTTAAACACGCTATACTGAGAAATGAGGCAGTAACAGACTAGTAATTAAACTAGCACAAATTTGAATGTTTATCAGGAAATTTGTAATGGGCACCAAAGGAGCTTAACTGCACTCTCTCATACTGAACCATACTGAAATAGTTTATCTGCTCTCTGCTAAGAGGACATTACCTCTAAAGGTTTGAATTAGTTTGTAAAACATCCACAGTCATTTTTGATCCCCTTTATTTTCCAGGATTTACATGCTTAAACAGCTGAAATCCATTTTCTGTTTGTGTGTTCTGGAAAGCTAACTGAGAAAGACACTTTGCATGTTTTAAGTATTATCCCCAGTAAACAGTATCTTTGAAGTTCAATTTGCTGTTTTATGTGAAACGACTGTCTTTTGAACAGTATGCTGAGTGAAGCTGAAGAAGACAAATTAAACAGAAATTTGTACTGGCAGCCATGTGCCTGGGTAGAAAAAGAGTGAGGCTTCACTTCTCTTATCACTCAGGACCATTTTACAGCGAGGTAACTCCACTGGCCTTAGCAGGACTACTCCTGCTGAAATTTCTACTGTGAGCAGTTAAAAGCAGATTCAGGCCCATCATGGCACCAAGAGAATCACTGATTTATTGCCCTATATGCAATTTTTCCTGGAGGTGTATTTGGCGCAATTATAAATCCAGTCCTGTAAACACATCCTGTTGTATATAGTCACACTGGCATTTACATATGGGCACTATGAAACAGTTCCACATATCTGTATGATAATATCCCCTTTTTAAATGAACATTACAAGACAACAATAATTTATGAATACTTCTTACATGTTAGCAATGTTTTCTGACTTCTGAGCATATACATTACTCTCACTTACGCAAATCAAGAGAAGTAGTATATTCTAAATTTGTCCACTACAGGAACAATGGGTTTCTTATGTTTATTTGAAATAGCTTTGACAATTTAAAAAAATAAAATAAAAATCCTAGCATATCTGTTAATAAGCCACCTGTCTAAAAATGAAATCTATATGACCAAAACCACATTTTGGGCAAACATATATACATACCGCATGTGATACAAAAAAAGCATACAGCAGAGGAAGTAAGAAAGGTGTGCAGAAATGTTCACTTTCCATTTTTTAAAATAGTGTTAGAAAAGGGGTAGAACTTAGTCCTGCACTAATGATGTTTCGGATCCCCTCAGGAACTCAAGTTCCCCCTGTCAATACATACAGCACAAAAACAGACTAATGCAATTCTTTTCGTATTGTTTAGTTTTAATCCATGTAAACTTGTGTTGTATTCTTGAAACACTATTTAAACATCTTGAAGTGGAAAGAAGCAGGAAAGATGGGAAGAAAAAGAACCTTCAAAAAACAGGAATAATCCTAACGTTGACAGGAAATCAAATCAAGAGTTAAATGTTAATTTTGGCATCAAATGCTTTGGTCACACAATACTGACTCTGTGATCCTGGATGCTCAGCTCTAGACACCCAGTTATGAAAGGTAGGCGTGTTGTAGTTTTTCCATTTAAGTTCCAACAAACAGTTCGCCATCTCCCCAGACAAAGAGGGGGGAGAGGGAGAAAGGTGGCTTGCTTTCTTTTTCTTTCTTTTTTTTTTTCCTTTTTCAGTAATATGAATTAATCTGTAAGTCAACAGGAGGAGGAGGAGGATGCTGGGAGGTGTCAGTTCACCCCTTTTGTTTACATGTTCTGCAGCACAATTGCTGAAGCACTTTCCTCTGGCAGAGATTGTTCTTTTTCACCAGCATACAGAATCCTCCCTCGGCCCAGGACTCTTCCGTGGCTTCCAGAGGGTAGCAGCAAGAGAAGGAGGGGAGGTTGAAGGTTTGGAGAGCACGGTGTGTACAATGGAGGAAGGTTTAATTGGTCAGACAAGCAGATTTGGTTGAAGAGACCATTCAGGAGCAGGAAGTAGGAAATTTGGTCCATCAAAAGGAATTTCAGTCAACAGCAGTTTTTTTTTTCAGGAAGAGATATTGTGTGGTCCAACAGGGAATGATTGGTATCCATTTATGAAAAGGAAAAAAAGATTAGAAAGAGAATAATTAGAATACAGTGATGTTTACAGCACAGGAATTTGTTCTCAATCTTTATGAATTAAAAGAATAAAACAATCAAACCACAGAAAAAGAGCAAAAAATTCTCAACAGAAATGCAAATCCTATAGAGCGAGTTGATTGTAAGGCATTGAAATCTCTGCTTTTGTAAATTAGCAGGAAAAAAACCCCCAAACCCTCCTGGACTTTCCTTGTTGCCAATGACTGCTGAGAACATGTGCTGTGTGGTGTGACCCTGCGTGTGCCTGAAGGCCTGCACATCCATGTGCTGCCCTTCCATGAGAGCTGCATTTGGAAGAATGGTGGTGACAGTACTGAGATGGGGTGTCCTCACCTGTGGGAACTACAGGGATGTGATTGAGGCTGCATGTGTACAAATGAAGATGGATTTATGCAGCTGTACAAAGACAAAACTGGTATCCAAAATGTTTGCATTGCAGAAATCAATTGCAATACCATATTAGCATTACACTTCTTAATTTGTCTATTCTTCTGGACTTGCTTAAGACAATAACTCTTCCAATGTCCAGACATGAAAAGGGCTCATGACTAGTTCAACAATATCTGCAATGTAACTTTACAATGAACAAGATAATTTTCAATGTTTGGGAGCCTATATTCCAACAGGAAGTGCAAAGGTCCATAGGAACAAGACTCAGGCCTGTGCTCTTTCTTTCTTCTTTTTACAGTCTTTTTTAACTCTTAGTAAATCCAGTGGAAATAAACTGGACCCAAGAGTCACTTTTAGCTTTTACTATATCTGATATCAGGTATCTTCCCAGACTTTGTTCTGATATGATTTTCCTGTTGGATTGGTCTTGTTAGGCTCTACTTACAAGTAATTCACACGGTAACATGTTTAGGGAAGGACAATGTTATCTAAATGTTTCTGTAATTGTGACATTTAAAAGGAATTATTATTAGTGAATAATTAAGACAATCATATGTAATAAGGAGGCTATCTTGGTTGCTACAGAGAATTTGAAGGAAGTTCAAATCTCCACCCTAAATTGTATGTTCCCTATTTCAGAATCCCTTTTTTCTCACTACCCTTTCACACAAGTCAAGCAATCCTGCAGGTGCTTTAAATCGTTTTTACTTACCAGCATTTTCAGAGTTTAAAGTGCCAAGATAGATAAATGTAATTCTATTAATAGTAGTCTAGGGTTCCTCATATAAAAATCTGTTGAAAGCAAAAGCCTTTGAACAAATGCTAAGGAAGGAAAAGTAGGTTGTTGGCAAGGGGAAAAATTATTTTAGGAAAATTCAGGTAAAATGGGTGTGACTAATCTTGCTAGCACATGCAAATGTAAATTTCTCCTTTTCATGAACCTGAAAATTCTAAAAAGTAATGTAGACCATACTTAAGAAGAAAAGCAGGCCAAACGAACTCTGTACATGTAAAAAAAGAAGCAGGCAGTGATAAAATGGATCTTTTCAGAGACTTGCACTCACCATCCTTGCATACTGTTCCAATGACGCAGACACCAGTGTCTAGGTTATAGCCACTTGGACAGCTTGTACAGTTTCTGTCTCCTTGGCCACTGCAATCCAAACAGCTGGCATCACATCTGAAAGACAATGGCAGGAGTTGGCCTTCTGGCCTCACCAAATACAGCACTTCCTTGGACACCTCTTCTGTATTGCAAAGGCCTTGTTTGCCCTTTCTAGAGGTACAAGGTACTATAATATTACTACTACTAATTTTGATTATAAATAATGGACTAGCCCTGCAACTCAGTCCTGTTTCTTTCCATCAACAAATTTCTATTCCAGAGTTTTTACTAGGCAGCTGTATTATTCTAGTGCGTTGCAACGATGCATAAATAATCAGCAAAAGTTTCAAGCTGATGGGGCAAACATGTGCATGTTAAAGGCACGAACTAAGGACAGAAAGACTGACATGATGCCCAGTCCCTTCACCACCCATCTCGCTCCATTGTCTTTTCATTATATATTGATTGTCTTTTTATGTAGAACACACTGAAACACACAGGGATTCCCTTCCTGCCCTGAGCTTAGATCTGAGTCAACAATAAATTATTTCAAAGGGCAACAAATGATATTTGTTTACAAAGTATGGAATAGAGAAAATGTTCCTTTCTTGCACAGCACAACTTTGCCCAAGATTTATCTAGTCATTTGTGAACTTGAGTCAGGTAAGCTCCTCTGGACAGTAGTTTGAAATCCACCTGCACTATGTTTGTGAATATGCAGCGGAAGAACTGAAATGGTCTTTATAAATAGGAACTGACTTGCAACAAAAAAACCTGTAGTTTGATTGGTTTTGTTTGCTATTAAAAAATGCAGATCCTCTGTCAGATTTGTAAATTTTATGTTTCTATGCAAATTTACTTACAGGCTCACTAAGGCTCACTTTAAAGTGAAGGTCACACACACATATGCCAGAAAAAATACTTTTATAGGACCTGTATGAATATAAATAGTAAAAATAATAATAATAACAACAAAACCAAAATATTTTTCTTATTTGCTTAGCATTAAGTATTTCTTTAAGTTTTGATGTCAACAGTATTTTATCTTCTAATAAGTATGGTCATTTCCAACACAGTAATAGCTAATATACTGCCAAATATCAGATATATCAGCCACTGATCATACCTTTTGCAGCTTTTGTATCCACTTTCAGCAGAGTGATCAAGGTAATAACCACTGCTACAGGACAGCACACATCTTCCATCTTCCATAAAGTAACCCTGTGTGCAGTTTATACAGGCATCTACTCCAGCACCTTAGTCGGAAGAGAAATGTTTAGAAGGCAGGTACATTGTTAAAATAAATAATTACATCATTTCAGTGTATCTTTTTCTGAAATACATGGCTGCAGTTCTAAAACTCCCACAAAATCTACCAGTCATTATTCCTTTCCTGGAAGAAAATGGAAGGCATTACTGGAAATCATAGTAAGTTCTACTAAAATTTAAAAAAGAAAAAAAAGAAAAAGAAAAAAAAAAAGAAAAAAAAAGAAAAAAGAAAGAGGAATTTATGAACTCTTTCAATTGGAAACCTAGATTTCTATGCTAGCTGAAAGAAGTTTGCCATATTTGAAATGTAATTAGAAGCTACTAACAGAATGAAGGATTCACATGTAAACAATGATGCTATACTGTAAGTATGGTATATAGTAGAAAAAATCAGAGGTAAAATCATACAGGAATGAAAATGATGCAGACAAATGTCAGTGGGGTACCTGCACATGTTGCACAGGAACGGTGGCATGGCTCACACTCTCTGCCATTATGGTATTTTCCTTCTTCACAGCGGATAGCACATCTGGTGCCATGCAAACTATCATAAAAAGATAAAAAAGGACAGAGCAGATAATGGCAACAGAGGACAAGAAGATCGTGCACAAGCCAATAATTTTCTTTTAATTAAAGAATAACCCATATATTAAGTTTCATCACCTTCCTTCAATGGTCATATTTCATAAATTTAGAGACACCAATCACTTAAAGAGGGAATGCAAAGCAATTTTCCCCATGGTGAAGTAAAGAAGCTGTTTACAAACTCTTTATAAATACTACCAAGTAATACAGGACAGAAGAAAAATTAACAATGACAAGCAGCACTAAAAATTTAGGCATGTAAAATGCAATTATTGAGGAATTTGGCACAGGGTCAGCATTAAAAAAATGCTAAGGGAGTTGTTAACTGAATGCTGTGTGGCTTGTGAGATTTGTTGAGATTACAGATGGAAGTATTCTGCCTGCAGGCACTTTTGAGAGAGCACAAAATATGAGTAACAAGTCACGTTTTTATATATTTCTTGAAGTAGTTGTTTATTGCTTTCATGTTATATGGTGCCTATAGCAGTTTGTTGGGGTTTAGGGTTTTTTTGTTTGTTTGAAATTAATTTTTTTAAACTAGGATATCTCTGCCATGTTTACCATCTTCTGCAGAATCTCAGGATTCATCCAATTTAACACTTTCTCTAAAAATGTTCATCAGCTCTGGGGTTTCCCACTCTGAGTGCTAACCATGTTTTTACAGATTGGATCCAGCAACAGCCAGGTAAGTTCAGCATCAGTGACAATTTTCAAGAGTGTATTCAGTCCCAGTTTAATAAATAAACTAGGAATACAACAAAACTTCATAACTCCTGCTTTTCTCTTGTCTTTCCTGAGCAAAAAACCTCAAAGACCTTTACAATAAACATAGCATTATCATGTTTTTACAGATGGGAAAATAATTTTCCCAGGTTTATTTAATGGACAAGTAATGGAGTACATCTGGAATTCAGGTCTCTCAAGACCCACTCAAGGAAGGCCCTGCTCATTGATACCCCTGCCAAGAAAATGCAGAAAGTATGGAACAACTATGGAATGTGAAATATATGTCCTGAAAGGCTCCATTAATCTGAAATAAACACATTTTTTTTAAAAATGTTACCAAAAATGACACTCTATTTGCTAAAATTGCCCAAAAAACCATGAAGGTTAGGTTTTAAATTTTTCAGTAATTCAATTGCAATAAAGGAATTCAGCTATTGATGTTCCAGAAGCAAAAGCTTTTACTAAAAGATGAAAAACCACTTTAATGCAATAGGAATCCTCAGTGTTGAAACATTAACACAATACTTGCACTCAAAAGAATACCTACAGATACTGAATACTGACTTCATATTTTTGTGGCACTAAGCCAGCATACAGTCTGTCATAAATATTATATGATTTTTGACCTTTGCTACTTGGACCAGAATGTCATTCTTTACAAAGAAGCTTGAAATGTTTACTGTTGCTTTGTATGTTTATCTATAATTTTAAAGAATAATTAAGTTCTCCTCTGAAGGAAAAAAATCTCACCTGCTGTTTAAAATACATGATCACTGACTGTACTGTAATAGAATTGAGCCTCAGTACTTGAGGTAAGTGAATGGGTGGATACGTGAAGAAATACAATAAAGATAAGAAAATAACTTCTAACTACCAAATAAATAAATCAGAAAGATTAACACAATTCATTAGCTCTACTTCTGAAATTATCCTTCACTGACATAATGTAGGTCAAAAATTGAAGAAGCCAGCTTTCCACATGACTGTGGCTTTCACGTTACCTGATATGAAAAGCCTTCTAAAAATGTGTTGTCAGCCAAACAGGCACACAGGTTCACTATTACAGACTAAGCAGCATTGGAACAGATGAAATGAGGGCCATGCAAGGTTAAACAGCTATCTGATGTTCTTCATTGTGTATCTCCAGCCTCGTCTACCTCGTCAGATACTATGTTTAGAGGCATACATAATTTCCTTACCTTAGTCCATGCTTGCACTCTGTGCAGATTTGGAATTCAACACAGGTCTTGCAGTTTTCACTACATTTACGACAAACAATCTTATCTACAAGAGAAAAAAAGAAAACAACCCAGAAAACCTCAGTCAGTTTTGTTTGATAAAATTGTATGAATATATTATTACATGACTTACTACTTTCTAGTTTGACAACATCAAGCTAGACTAAACCAGCAAAATGCTGCCTATCATTACCTTTTTCCATCTAATATCAAATGATTTACAATATTTCCATAAATCTGAAGTTACAGTTGCACCCCAGGAAAAAAATATGTTTTGAGGCCATTAAAAATTTTTCATAAACACTTAAAATTTACATTCACTATTTATAATATGGACTTAAGTCACCTTCTCATATAGTAGTAATATGTACTAATAATTGCCATGTGTTCTGGAGACTGTCCTGCAATCTTACACCTTCCATGCCAGCAGTCTGTCCTGTCTTCCTGATTTGGTGCTAAAGACACACCTGCATAAACAGATCTGATCTTAACAAAATAAATATATAAATTACTTAACAACAGGTTTTTTATCTCTGGAGATCCCTTTAAAAAATCCCTTCTCTCTCTTCAGCCCTGCTGTCTTTTGACATGCAGTGAGTGACACATACCATTTTAAGAAGAAAAGCTTAATTTCCCCATTTAATCCTAAATTTTCATCTATCCATGTTAATTTGTATGGGAATGAATTCTCTTTACTGTAGTTTTCACACAGTAAAAGTGCTGGAATTAAGGTAGGACCTGTTTTTACTAATTCTCAAAAAAAAAGCACACAGCTTCATGCTGGAGAAAGCAGAATGTTAGGTACCTAGATGAACAAAGCTCCTGAGAACATATTTATCTCCTAAGGGGAATCTAAAGAAAACAGATGTCACTGCAGTCTTAAGCCCATTTGAATACATGTAATTTTGTTGGCCAAAGCTGGAAATTAAACACGGACAGTCTACTTGCCAATCACAGGAGGAAGCTGAAGGCAGATACCTGTCATGGCTGAGGATTGCTGCTCTTGGGCAGTGACATCGCTCTGGAGGTGCTTAGGTGTGTCTGAAACATTTTTTGCAACCATGTTACATCTGAAGAGCCTGTTTTGGCAGAGCTCTGGTTCACTGGCCTTGGCCAATGTCTCAGCTCTCACTTCTGGGGCCATACAATCTGGCTGAATGGGGAATCATGTCAGAATGGGTGCTGTCTGTCCCTTCCCCAAGTAGTGACAACCTTTGCTGTCCTTCAGCTGACTTGCTCCTGAACTGCCCTGGTTCTGCTACTGTTACTCCCAGGTACCTCCAGCTGAAAAGACATCCTGCAATAAGCATGGTTTTTAAAATAAAGGAAGATTATTCAGGATATTTTTGATCACACTTGGCAACAATTTAATAAAAGGAAAAGGATAAAAGATCAACATACACTTTTCCTGCTCATAAGCATTCCAGCAACCTCCCCAGATGAAATTCTGTAGCCCACAATATAAAACCAACAAGAAATACTAACTCTTGTCCAGGTAAAACCCGTCAGGGCAGTTGGTAATACAGCTATTGGTTACTTCATTCAGGTAGTAGCCAGATTTACAGGTCATGCACTGGTCACTATGGCCTCCAACACAGGTTTCACAATTGGGTGAGCATTTTTTACATCGTTTCTTGTCTGCACTGTAGTGACCAGGTGGGCAGGTCGAAACACAGATCCTGCAGACAGCAGGGAAGAAAAGGCAGAATTGTTAATGAAATAGCCTGCCACCACATTCCTGGACCATGACTGCAAAGCAGAAGTATTTCTCAGCATTGTTGCTTTTCTAATGATCATGTACTTACTAAGATATAACCCTTCAAAGCACTGTATCAAGCTGATCTCTTGCATTTATGTCCCTACACATGCTATCTCACCAGCATATGTCAGACAGTCTACAGTATAATTTCAACCATCTACATTTCTTCCTATCTTATTCACCTAATCACTACATCAGCTGTAGTAGCTATGAGAGTCTATGAACACATATATATACAGAGAAAGCTTCTTAGGGAGAAAAAAAAAGAGGTGGGGATTTAATCCGAGAAGGGTTTTCCAAAGCTGTTTTTTAAATACTGATTAGCTAGAATTTGGGTTTTTTTAAACTCCAAAGAAAATTTTTCAAAATCAGGGGAAAATTAATTATTCATAACTGTAATGAAGAGAAGAGGAAAGAAAGTTAAGAGACATAAATAAGAAATCAATGAAGTGAAGTTTTTTTCCCTTGCTCTTACCTTGTGTTGTTTTTAGATTTGTAGTAATAGTGCAGACAGTCAGTACAATGATCTGGTCCTGGCCCATCACACCCTACTTTACTGCATTCTGCATTGCAGGGACCTGTAATAAAAACAGAATACAGAGGGACAAAGGGATTAAAACTTCTCATTTAAGGGACATCTTAAAACATAAGATTTCATTGCAGAATGCAATTACTCTGTTTCCCTCTGTTGAGGACTACTCCTAGCACAGGGAGCTTGGTTCGCTACTTGCACTGCGAGCTCAAGATTGAGCTCTGGATGGCAGAAGCTCCAAGCAAGAGGCTGTGCAGACCCTATGCGTAAAAAACGACACACCATTCAGGTGACCAGACATGCAGAGACACAGCAGGAGCCAAAACCCCTGAGACTTTCATGTTTCTAAGGGTACAAAAGCCCACGGTTTCCCTTGCTCAGGGTCTCTCCTTAGAGGCACTCAGCTCAAGCTGTTATTTTTTTATTTAGGTATTGCACCAAAATTAAGTTATTCTAAGGATTGGGAAGTCTGAGACTCTGCTATGGGAAAACTGGGGTTGAGCTAGTGAGGAAGCCTGGCCTGATTATGTGAGTGTGGGTGTATGTCCATGAAGGGACCTTGGTCCTAGCTCAGGTGTTGAGAGTATGACATCCAGAGTGGCTCCTGGATGGTTGGACAAGGAGGTTTCCTGAATGCCCGCAAGATTTGACTTCAAAAATTCAGAAAAAAAAGCCAAGCTTTTCAAACAAGTATGACATCCTCACTTCATGTGGAAAGGTATAAAGACCTCTGTAATTCATAATTAGAAATGATTAGCAAAATAACTTCTAAAAAGAATGACAACGATGAATATCATGATCAGTGGCTACCCTGGCTCCTGAGTGAGTATCAGCTGGTCCAAGTAGCTACCATGAGCCAACGAACCAGACACCAGGGCCCTGATGTCCTCTGCTCCTACACACTACAAAAGCCTCAGCTAGTACTTGCTGATTCCCAAGTCAGTCCCCTGTATCACCCGCACTCATATTAGGCTTGATTATGCTTTGGATCTGTTCCAACTTAGTATTTTCTATGATTTAGTTCTTACAGTTTTCAAATAAATATTTTCTTCTATTGGAAGAGAGAACCATCAAGTCTTGCCTTTGTGCAGATGAACAATGACTGTGGGCGAAGTTACAACTTTCAGGATCTTTGATCTCTCCTGAATGAAATGTGTTGAGTTTGTTTCATATAAAAACTTAAGAAGTTTTAAGCTAGTGACCTCTACAGTAGAGACAGTAGTGTTTCATTACCTACCAAAACAAGGAGTTCCGCAGCTGTCCATCTAAAATAGAGACTGCGCAACTGACATGCTATGAAAGGAGAATGGAACAACAGAAAATACTAAACTAAACTAAACTGAACTTTCTCCTCCTTTTTGGTGGCCAGAGATATACTTCAGATTCATCACATGGTACTGTTAATGCTGGATTGCATGTAAGAAACTGACTTATTTTGCAGTGCTAAAAATCTAACTCTAATAAAGTCTAATGACAAGGTTGAAAAACTTCTGTAGGGATCAGTGAGAAACAACACACACGTAGAAGATAATGTTCTTCTCATATATATATGCATAAGTATATATGTAGCTTTATATCCTTATATGCAAAACAGTACATTCTTCATAGCATGTTAAGAGTAGCTTGAAAATACATAACTCAATGCATGCAAACTCAAACGCCCAACTTTCAATTATGAAACAAGTACTTCTCATCTTCAGTGAAGAATACAATTCACTGAACATTTTGTATATGCCGATTCTCAGGTCATCCTTAAAGCTGTTAAGGGTTTACTAAATGCACAAACAGAGTAAATGAATGTACACACCTGAATAGTCATCTGTTGCATAATCTTCTGTAGGGTCTTCAACTGGACTGGAGCGCACTCTTTCCACTTTGGAAAAATCATTTCTTGGTGAGTAAGGCTGGATGGATGTTCCATACAGTACTAAGGACCACTCTTTCAATTTGCCTGGAAGTTAAGTATTATAAAACTGTTTTCAGAACTACTCTTCTCTGTGTCTTACAAAAGTATGTAACTTTTAAGCATGTTATTATGAGTAGGTATGGGAGACATTGCTTTTCAAGTAAGTGCAATAATTGTTTTAATATGAGCTGAGAAAGCATATTTTCTTCAGTCATATCTTCACACTGTATTTTCACTGCACTCCAATATCTTGTAATCTAGAAAAGGTTTGCCCCATGGGCTAAACTCAATATAAACAACAAACAAAACATCTGGGCATACAGTTATTTGGAATATGTAGATGGTACTGCATAAGGTGGTTTTATTCTGGATTTCACTATCCCCTCAGAACACTATTTATTGTCCAATAATTATTATTTGAGATCTTTTAGCTAAGTAGCTGTATTCAGAATTTTGACTTAAGGAAGGGATTTCATTGACTTTTAGGACACAACTTGATGAACAAGAAACATCTTCTCTTAAAATTTCCATGGAAGAACATCACTGTCCCCCTCAAATCAGCATAATTTCTAATTTATTTGTGCCAATTATTTAGCAAATATATTACTCCACTGTCTGCAATTTTCACTGATATTTTATCCTTGTAATATTTGAATGAAGACAAAAAAACCCATCGGGCCACCTGAAGCATTATCTGACTTTCTGGTAAGTTTTTTTTGGGAAGAATAAAAATATAAAGGTGTATCAAGTCATCGGTTCATGATATCAGAACATAAAGGGTGAACTTTCAGTCCCCAGCTTTCTCTCTATACTACTAGGTGAAAAAATTTGGAGAAAGAGCAAAAGCATTCAGGCCCGAAATAATGCCTAAAGAAAAGATGCATAAAAACCACATCCCTGCTTGAAAAGGTGCAACCAAAGTTGGGTATCAGCCCATCATCTTGGTTATGTTACTCTGTCCTGGAAGAGCTAGTTGTAAGTGTCAAATTTTCATTAGAACAATGAGAAATCAGAGAAGCAGGGAGAATTTCAATGATCCTGTTTTGGAGGCTGTTTTGTGGTTAAAACTTCACAAGGAGAACTTATTATTTAATAAGAAATAATCCAGGTATGACACTTCTCAAGAAAATAATGTAGTATACTTCATGTAAAATGAAATTCAAGCAATCTTCCTCTTCTTTCATTTTAATGATATTCAGTAACTTGAAATATTATTCATTTGGACTTTTAAACCTATACAATCAAATTAATTTGAACCTTACAAGTTTCTGTATTTTTGACCCTTACAAGATTTTCTGTAGATTTTTCCCAGTGTCATCTGGTAGCCTCCACTGACATGACAAAGACAAGTATCTCTGTGCTCGTACATGCATACTTCTAGCAGTAAGCAATAATACCCAAATACACTACCTGACAGATCATAAGCTAATTATTTTAAATAACTTATACTAGGGCTGAGGATGGAAATCTCTGCTATCTCTATGTCTCTTGCCAATCCAATTAAATCTTTTTGGGACAAAAATTTGTACACTTCATATGAAACCTTCTCTGCTGTATACTCAGTTTTTGAGTAGAAAATGCAAACCAGAGACTACATCATGTGTCAGTTGTGTCACGCAGTAGCTTTCAACTTTTCACATCTGAATTATTACTTTCTTTAAAAAAACATTTGATCTTGATTTAAAAAATTAACTGCTGATGAATCTACCACAACTGCTGTTAAACTGTTGGCTAATTACCTTGGTGGTAAAACTGGGTACACTTTGTTTTCAATTTCTTTTCCTACCCGCAGACATGTAACTCCTAAAGACCCATTGGATTAAAAAGATCCAAATAATGCATATTCTTCCTCTAAAGAAATGTGGGAATCAAGCTATATGCCTCGATGCTCCTTAGACTGATCCAACTATGTCCTTAATGGCACTTTTCTTTTTAAAATGAAGTCACTCACACAGGGAGATAATTTTCAACCAACTATGCAGTCATCTCTACTGCCCTTTCAAAGATACATCTTCTTCATATTCATGTACCTGCCTTTTTTTGTGTTCCAAACTACTTCCTGAGCATACAAATCATAATACATTGGATGCAATTTAAAAAAAAATAGTTTGTTTTGCTAAGTTATTCAGATCTTTTTATCCCCATTTACTATGAGCCAAAACTCACTCCGATAGAAAAATATAATTTTTTCTATTTCTCCCAGAACACTGGTAAAAGTATTTGCAAGAACCTACTACAAATAACCACAGGTAAAGGTGCTCCTAAGGAACAGCACATTGCATTCGGATTTTACACATGCAGAAGATCTTGTACTAACATCACTGCAGGAAGGATTATTACTCTGAATGCATATATAATGCAAAAGGACAGCAAGGGGAATAATGTAGGGTCTCCCAGGAGATTAGCTGCCTTTTAAGAATGGTTCAGTAAATAAGGAGGGGAAAAATTCATGTGACTTGTCAGCAAATAAATTAGGGCTGCCTCAAGGTGGGTTTAATTTGCACGATGAAAATATTTCGATAACTAAGTGTATATACATACACACACACTTTTATAATGAATAAACAAAGTATGCCCATTTAAGCCAAAATCTTTCTTTCCCCATTTTTGGCTGATTCCATCAGGTAATCTGGCTAGAATAATCCTTTCCCTGCTTGTATTTAGAATGTGTAACAAAAGTCCCATGTTGTATCTATAGAAGAAAGGGTATATTGCAATGTTTCAGAGCAAACATAAACTCTTCAGAATTAAATGTAGAAATCACATGCATTACTATAATGAACTGGACTCTTAATTTCTTTTCAGGTAATAGATATGGCATTACCTTGCTAATGCAGGGATATGATGACACATTGGGTCCTTTTTAATTTGATTACAGAAAAATGGTGACTCTTAATTATAAGACCTTTCAAGAGCTGAGTAAACACATGCACAGAACACAAACAAGAAACAGGCATGATGATGATATCAGTGTGATAAACTGCAGGCTATGGTGATAAACTGGAGAGGCACCATGAACTGGAGAGGCACCAGGCATAAATTACGTTTAAGCACCTTTTGTTTACTTCATGTTCTCTTCAGTGCAGAGACTAATCCCGATATGCCCAAACAGCTGAATTTATCCACCACTAACATAGGGCAGGCACTTCCAAATCTTTTTGAACAGAAGAGTTACTGGACAGCTTTCATCAGAGGGCAACCACTGCTCTAGAAAGATGGGGGATACATTACTAGACAGTATACAATGAACCAGGATCCAAATTCACAACCACACTGCATCTTGTGAAAACCAAATGCACATAAAAACCAAACTAGTCTCAAGCAGTGTTTCACATCGTGGTTAAAAAAAAAGTAGAGGATAAGCTCTCCAGCAGGATTTTTTCACTAAATCAGCTTCCTCCACACCCCTAGGTTTTACAGACCCACTTTCTCCCAATCCCCTAGCCTTACTGTGCCTTTTCCAGAGTTGCATCTTTAGGCTTCAGGTCTGATGGAGGAAAGGAAATCAGTTCCATTAGATTAGCTTCTGTAGCACTGAGAGAGTATACATAATGTATTGAAAATATAAACCTATACAACTATATATGTAGTTGTAGCGTGTAGGACTGTGCAGGAACAGATCTTGAAGCGTAAAGCTGGACATGTAGCAGGCCACTTTGAGATCATCCTGGTGGTGTAAAAGGTGTACAATATGGCTTAAGGATTGTTCAGAATAAAAGTTTGCAAAATGGCTCCATGCTACCTATTTTTTAGTGCAAGGTGTGTGTCAGGGAAGAGGGAAATAGCTGAAATGTGTTGCTCTGTGGTTGTTCGTCATGCCTTATTGGAGGAACCAATGGGTTCCAGTACACACAAAGGTGAAGAGCTACTATAACTTGCCCTTCACACCAGAGATGCTCCTGGATGTGTCAGGAATGACAAGTGTAAAATGGAGTTGAAAATACTTGATTTTTGTCTCTTTTCAGTAATTTGATTAAAATTAAATTACTTATTTGCTGCTTAATACATCCCCGTCTATCAAATTCTAAAGCATTGAAAATTAAAAAAAATCCCACAAACACAAAACCTCCTCCTGAATCTCTGACTAGTTTTGCTTATACTCTGTGGCTGCTTTTCCAAACACATTTAGTGAGTACCCCTTTTTAGTGTACTGGAAACCTTGCTTTTCATTTAGTGGTGCATTTAACATCGTTTGGTTATGATCAAACCATAGCTGGAAAGCTATGGTGAGAAGCCACCAGTGGTGATAAAGTGAAATTTAAAACACTGGCAATATTGGTGTTTCCTTTCAGAGCTCTAGGGGAAGATAATCAAGATTCTCAAAATGCTGCACTTGAAGTTAACCAATGACTATACAGCTAACATTTAAATAACACTGGCCATGGTGTAAAAAGTTACCAGAGTCTGGAAGATGTTTTCTGCTCAGAAATTTTGAAAATCATAATTTATCTTGGTTCTCATTAGACCATATCGACCACATATTGTGTAAAAGCTTTTCAAATTTGGCTTATGATTGCTGGTTTACTATCCTAAAAAACTAAACTCAGGTTATGTAGACTAGTGAGTCAGGCAATAGGACAATAGATTTGATGGCTGGACAAAGAACCTTTTTTTAAAAGTTGAGACTGGCTATTAGAATGTAACAAAGTAAAGTAGCGTAGAAATAAAGAATCAAAAATCTCATTCAATTTTATCAACAGTGATGGAGTGAGACTGATCTGTATGTTAATTTTGTTTTAAACAGATCATCTAAAAAAAGCACAGAAATAAGTTCAGAATAAAAGTGGACCATGTATCTTAAAAAGTAAATAACAGTAACATAAAAATGAAGAGTGCGTTGATAACAAATTTAGATAATGCTCTTTCCAGTATGGCTTCACACTAAAACCAGTGAGATGTTCCAGCTGTAAATAAAAGGTGGAAAACAGCAAGCACTTTTCAGAATTCACACAGCCCACATAAATGTTAGAGTCCTACCTGGAGTCTTGAAATTTCTCAGCTGAGATGGAGTGTCACAGATTTCCAAGATCCAATCACCTGCTGCTTTTTCACTCCAGCAGTGAGTAGTCATAAACTCCCAGTTTTTGAATCCTTCCATGGAATGATCAAATAGCCTAAAACAAATGATGACATTATTTCAAGGCAAACATTCTTTTTTTCCTGAGGAGCTATAACTCCAAGTGTGCAAACTCTTGAATAATAACTCTTAAATAATCAGCCAGTTTGTTCATGTGTACCTTCACATAACATTATTCATGATGGTTCTCTCACATGTATTACAAGCACATTCAACAGCTCTTTGTTGCTTGATGGAAGAGAGTCTTTACATGCCATCATGCTTTTATAATGAAAAAGAGAATGGCAAGCAAATTCATTGCAATAACACCATAATTGCTAATGCTCTTTAATATGATTTGTGGGTCTTGGAAAACCTGCATATAAAACAGAATTCCATTGCTTTAACAGCATGATGTAATTATAAATAACTTGTAAGCTGGAAAATCTCAGCAACATTTATTTTTGGCTCCAAAGCCAAAAGTTAAAAGGGGTTTAAACCCAATAAAAACTATAGTTTTAAGACAATAGTGATTCAATCCATTGCTTCTTGTGAAGAAATAATATGCAACTGAGACATTGGCCTCAATCCTCAAACAACCAAGGTATCACCCTCTTCAAACACTTCACAGAATTCAGTTTGGGTAAACTGATTAAACTATTGATTAAACTAATCTGATAGTTTAATCAAACCAATACCATTACCATAGTTTAATTACTTAGGTTGTGGCTGAAGACATTAGAACTTAGGCCTGGATTATGATAATTTCTAGTATAGGGGGACCAGTTTCAGATACTGCAATGTGATTGTGATCCTCTGTGAGATAGGGAAGGAGGACGCTTCCTGGCCGGAGATTAGACACAAGAGAATTTGTACTTTTATTTAGTGTTCACAGTGTGTTGTTTGGTACCCCAAAACTATTGATGAGAAGAACACTCTCAGTAGGACTGTTGCTTCCAACAAAATCTTGTGGCTCAACTTAAAAAATATATATATACCTATACATTCACATATACGTATTTTTATATATATATTTGTGTTTACATATTTTTATTTGTATATATATGTTTGTGTATATATACACACAGAGATATGTATACATGTCAATTTATACATGCAGGTATATACATACATATGTGTGTGCAATATCTATCACTATTTAAATTTGATCTTTATGAATGAAAGCTCCACTGTTAATAGCTGCAATTAAATATTTTTAAAAGACAAGAATCTCTACAGTAGAAAATCCAATTGATTGAGAATGCTTTTCCATAAAACAGATAAAAGCCTAGCATTAGACAGCATAAATATTGTACTTTAATTCAGGTCAGTCTGTTCTCTTCCAAGCTATTTTCCATTTTTATTCTCAAAAGGTTGTGAAATTCAGCAAACAGGAAAACAGGATGCTTGTGTAGGTACATTCCTGGTGGAAACTGCCACACTGGATAGAAATAAAATGCCATAGTTCTTGCTGGAAGCTTTGGTCAGTCAGAGGCATGGGGTCAGGTACTGCGTCCAACAATTCTTGCAATAGAAACTGTATGGACCTACAGGATTGGTGCACTTCATAGGGCTCATCCAAAACCTGATTTTCATGGTCTCATTTCAAACATAAAATCACAGAATCACACAGTATCCTGAGTTGGGAAGGATCATCAAAATCCAACTCCTGGCACTACACAGGACAGCCCCAAGGATTACACCATATCTCTGAGAGTCTGCTCCAATGCACAACTACCCCTGGATGAAGAATCTTTTCCTAATACACAGCCTAACTCCCCTGACACAACGTCAGGCCATCCCCTAGATCCTGTCACTGGTCACCACAGAGGAGATTGGTGTCTGCCCCTTGGCTCCCCTCAGAAGGAAGATGCAGACTGTGATGAAGTCTCCCCTTAGTGTCTTCCAGGCTGAGCATGAAAAATGACCTCAGCCACTCCATGTATGGATTTCCCTTCTGACCCTTCACCATCTTTTCAGCCTCCTTTGGACACTCTCTAACAACTTTATAACCTTCTTACACTCTGGTGCCCAAAACTGCCCCCAGCACTCGAGGTGAGCTGCCCCAGAGCAGAGCAGGACAATCCCCTCCCTTGCCTGGCTGGCAATGCTGGGCCTGCTGCCCCCCAGGACACGCTTGGCCCTCCTGGCTGCCAGGGCACTGCTGGCTCATGTTCAACTTGCCATTCAGTTTGGGCTACCTTTTCCCATTTTAAATTAATACCTTAGCACTTATAAAACAAAATTAAAATATACGTTGGGATTCATTTTCACTGATAATTGTGTGAGATTTTCCTCTGATACAGTTCTGTGCTTCTGTGTATGTGCCTGTAAGTGTATATGTAGACATATTTTGGCTGCAGAATGGGCCTATTTCATGTCACTGTTAAATCAGTTGTGTGAATACAGGAAATCTCACAAAGGTATGGCACATACCATTTCCTGAAATGGTAGAAATCATTACACAGTCATTATCCAGAATTTGCATGCAAGTCGGTTGTTCAATTTAAGTTATGTAGGCTATTTCCAACTGTTATTTGAATTGCCATACTGTTGTTTTCTGATAGCTTATGTATTACTTTCTAAACACCTTATCAATGCAACTAGACACCAGTATTTCTCTTTGCCATTGTAGCAACTATAATTATTATTATAAAGTATTATGCAAGTACTGTGCAATTACAAATTTGTATTCACTGAGGTCTTGTTCATACACATTAGAAACATAAGTTCCTCTTTATTTTTACTGTACTTAGTCTGATATTTTCCATATTACTTTTTGGATAACTTGGTGTGTCTAGTTTTGAAATTTTAAAGTGTTGTTGGATATCCATTTTAATAATTCTTTTAAGCAATTTTGGGTAGAAGAGAAAAAAAGTCCATGTGTCCTGTTTTTAAAAACACAGTTACCTATAATATACTGGAACTGGAACTGTGAGTTTTCATCCATGGAAATGGGGAAAATTGGGTAATATTACTTCTGAGAGAATTTACTGTTTTTTTAAAAGAACACCTCTTTGAGAAAGATTTGAATTTTATAAAATAAGGTCTAAATTGGAATCTTTGAATGTATGAACTGTGTTTCCACAAAAGATTCTACAAATAAGTCAAAAGGCTACAGACAGATCAAAAGAATAGTAAAAAACAAAGTAGAAACATACTGACTCTGAGTCTGTGTATGTATTTTGGACATACAAAATTGTCCAAGTACTTTTGCTTTACTTTGTTTATGCACTAAACTCTCAAATCAAAGAACCTATGAGACAATGCAGGGATTTCACTATCAGTGAAATAAATTAATGAAATGATCAAATGTTCAGATGTAGATTCCTCACTCAGAAAGAAATGCATAGGATCTTTTAAGGAACATGCAGCCAGTCCAGAATTTAATTTTACAATTTGTCAAAATTCCTATCAAAAACACTTATGACACAGATTATCCTGGATTAATAAAATTTAGTAGATGGTCTGATGAACTGCTAATTGAGTATTACAGATTATTATAGACTAAAATACTTAAACAAGTTAACTAGAATAAGCTGATGGCTTTTTATGACCATGATCATATACCTGTACTTGTGAATGTAACATGCTTTTAAAGACCAAAGTGATTGAAAACATTTGAATTTTCAAAACTTATTTGCTAACATAACCACAAGAGAATGCTAATTCTGTTACTCAGTTACTCAGGGGACCTTTCTTAGAAACAGAACACTTAACATGGAGTGGATGTTACCAAATGATTGACTGTATAATTACAAGCTGCTGTCTACAATGAACAACAGCATTAAATTTTTTTAAAAAAATTGCTCTTCTCTTTCTAAGGAGTTTTATGCCATACTCATAATCATAACATACCATATGTGTGTCTAGATAAGAATATATGTTATACAGTGTAGAATAAAATGACTATTTTTCTTAAATTCAAGAGTCTTGATCTCTTCCACTGCCACCACTTCAGCCTAAAAATTGCATAACCTTTCTCTTCAATAACATAATTTAAGCAGAAATATTAATCTGTGATCGAACTTTAGACCCAGTGGAAGGCAATTAGCCACTTTCTAATAGCATTAAAAAACCCAACAAACAAATGTCTCAGCTTTTCAGCAAAGAATTATTAAATTCCTAAATGCTTGGAAGAATTTGTTTCAATTTTTAATTTCATGTAAGGAAAGGCAGCAAAGGTAGCGGATTTGTTTAGCAACACCAGCATCACCCATTATGAACACTAAGAAGTAAACACATAAAATGAACTTTTTTTCAGTTATCAAGATTGTTTGTTTCAGCTGAGAAGGTGCAGCTGCACTTGACTGACAGCAATGGTTGCACACTGAACTCAATGCATTAGGAGCATGGAAACCCTGCACTAGCTAGTGGCTGCAGCTGCAGTAGAGTAGCTGGAAAGAGATAAGAATTTTCTTCTCCTACAGCAGCTATCTTTGTTATGATGTGCTCCAGCACACAAACTGGCAGCCTCATGGGCAAGTGGTCCTTGCCCAGAATTCTGCACAGTCACCAGACTTCAAATGCACTTACAGTTTGAAGAGACTACATAATGCCTTCCCAAGCTGTGCACCTGAAAGGGCTTTGGTCAACTATTCTCTTTAAAGCATCTCTTCTCCACAGGGTTGAATCATCAGCTCCCTGTGAGATGTAGCCCCGGAGAAACTGCAGACAGCTCAAACTGACTTAACCAAAGCTTCGGCCAGACCCTACTGCGCATCTGCACTGAAGTACTGGGAAAAAATAAATGGTCAGAGAACACACTAGGCATTTCAGAAGCTTTCTTACCTACATATGGGAGATCACTTAAAATTTATGGATTTGGAGCTAAAGAAAACATATTTAAAGTATTTGCATACAAACTTTTTTTTTATTTCCATGTTATATCTGGTTATCACAGTTAGTTTTATGAAACAATGGCTATCTCTGAACTATCATGATAAAGTTGTTTGGAGTAACATGAACAATAGTGTACAATCCTGCCAACCTGAAACAGTGGCTAGCATGGCAATCACCATCTTTAAAGGCAGAGTGCTTGTCCCCAGGAACTACACATATCCACATTAAACGATCCATCATTACTTGCAAACATGTCAGGCTGAGGAGCTCCACACACTCCACTGGTCAGCCAGCTGCTTGGTAGTGGGATATCTATTCATCAACCCCACAAAAGGAAAAAAAAATATATAGCTAACATGACTGAAACAAAACACAGCAAGTATGAGTTGGGAGAAATGGTTTTCCAAGAACTGTTTCACCCTGTAAACACAGTACAAGCACAGGGTTATTAGCTCATTGTGGACATAGATTACTACCACATCAGACACATTTTCAGTGACACTCAACATAAAGTTGGCCCTTATGTTTCATCATATTAGGATTAAAATGTTAGTTTTCTTTAATATAAGAGTATAACATGCAAGCTGGAAAAAAGATGCATACTTATAAAGAAAATTTTGCCCTATTTCAGATCACCGAGGCATTTTATGAAGCAAACAATTGAGTAAGATTAGATAAGAATAACTTGGATTTGGTCAAAGAGTTCTGCAGAGGAGGATATTATTAAAATTTACTGATTGTCTAAGGTTTCATGATAGGACAAAGATGGTCATGAAGATACATTCTTTTGTTACTGAAGAGAAGTATTATTAATACCACGGCCATATAAGCTTATGAAGCTAGTGTCCTGGAAAGTTGCCACCATGTGGCTGAAATATTTCAGTTACGCAGTTCAAATGGCAACAGCTGCTTTAAATTTAAAGGGCAAGAATTAAATAAGCCATGACTTCAGTGGGAGACAAATGAGCCCTAAGTTTGTTTCTCCTACTCCTTTTGTATCTAGCTTCTCCTCCATAGCCTGCCTGTAGTGAATGTTTGTTAGAACTGACCTTGGTATGTCTCAAAAAACACTCAGAAACCCACACTGCCAAATCCACTGGCCAATTGTTTTTGGAAAGAGGACACTGTTCCCCTTTGGACTTAACTCTAGCCTCATCCTCACACCAGCCAATACACTTCCAGCCTGTATTTTCCTCTAGTGCAGTGCATCCAACGTAATCATGTTTAGTACTTTCCAAACAACAAAGCAGATGTTCCCTGTAATGCAGATTTTGAAGAATGCACATAAGGCTTAAACCAGTGACAGTGTTATCCACCAAATGCCTGCAAAGGAATCCACATCATCTCAGACTAACAAGTTTTCTTACTGAAGTCATTTTAGGGGGTGCCAACATTAAGGATAAAATATGCAGAAAAAAGGCCAAATATTGCCTTGAGGGAACTACTTGTCAATGCACCAGAAATTACACACAATTACTTTTCTTCCAGAATTGGTGGAGAAATGCACATGTAAAATATACCTTTTGCACTTAAAAACATTTTACCAAGTGAACTGTTTCAAATTAAACCCAAATGAGTAACTGTAAAACAATGGGACTTTCCCGGGTTTCAGTAAAAACAGCTGGTATTGCTGCTATTAATCCTGTACATGTACATTAAAAAGTCTTGTATATCTGAGAAAAACATCTCAGTCAGGTAGTAGCAATATACAACAGCCTCTGGAACCTTTGCCTATAGCAGAAAAACCAGACCATTTGCTGCCAATGTATCTCTGTATGCATGCTTATAAACTGAATGCATTTATTCACTGACATTCAGTATTATTGATACATTAAAAATCAAATGCCTCATAACTAATTTTTCATATTGGAAAATAACATCCCATTTCAAGTTTTAGTTCATAACATGATGCTAAAACATATACGTTGACAACACACAGCATACTCCTAGCGTCAAGAAATTACTACTTCTAAGCTGTATGACTTCTTACAGCAAGGACAAATGAAGTAAGCATTGAAACACCATTTCAGAAAGTATTTTGTTCATATCCCTCACTTTACCCTAAGAAAGGTCTCATGAAAGCTCTAGGTATTTCAGACCTAGCATTTGCAAGATACTTTTATCCCTAATATTAGAAGCCCAGAGGTTTTTAGTAACCCATCAGCCCAATGTGATGGCAAGTCCGAATATTTCTGAAGTTTCCATGGGAAGGGAATTTCTGGTGAGACTCTATAAGCTCTCTCATGAATAATTTGTTTCCTGGGAAGTAACAAAATGTGAAAAGGCCTTTCAGGTTTCTTTGTTTTCTGTTTAGTCTTCTGATACTAACATACAAGAAAGAGCGGAACATCCTCTTATTTTATTACATATATTTGCAAACCCTTTCTCTTCTGCACATACAGAAAATAATTCTTTTTGAGGTGCAGGGGTTACAAAGACACTGATTGAATTAAATTTTGTACCTATCCCACACATCAATCATCACCAGAGGTGAACTGTGAATCCTGGAATGTATTTCCCACTTGCTGTGAGTCAGCTGCAGCACATGACAGCCTAGAGCCAAAAGTTAGCTGCGTTAAGACCACTGGGTTTACACAAGATTGTTTTGTTTGGATACCTAGTTGGATGGCTTTCATGTTTTTTCATTTTGAACTGAGGAAGAACTACTGCATGAAAATGGAAGAGAAAACTAAAGAAGGATTTCTTCAAACAGAAAAACAAAACCCTGTTTCATAACTAATAAGAGAAACCTGTCTCACACTCATTAGCAGAAGACAAATTCTTTGTTCAGTGCAGTAATGCAGCAGGAAGACATGAATATGCGTGCCTAAGTGCTTTATTAGCAACCTATGACAGAACTCACAATAGAACACAGGAGATATTCTAGAGGAGCCCAGACTTCAAGAACAACTTCCTCTCCATTTGGTGAATTAGTGTCTACAGCTTGAAGAACATTTTCAATTTACCTTTTCTTTTAATTTAACATAATCTCTAACGAAAATGTGCATTCACAGTTCAATCAAACAAATCAAAACAGGCTCTTTAAACAAAGAGCCTGTTTTGGAGACAGGTGGAGGTCAAATGGAGTCCATTTGACCTCCACCTGTCTCCAAAACAGGCTCTTTGTTTAAAGAGGAAATATAAATCCTTCTATCATAGAGATGGAGGAAGACATGCAAGTCTCCAGATCTAGATAATTAGCATTTCTGGCTGAGGAAGCATGGATGAAAAGCAGTCTGGAAAGCAGGCCACTCTCAATCCATTAAAAGCTCTGAAGAACAGGACTAGGGATTTTAATTTTGTGAAGATTTAAGCATGATGGCAGAAGAGTTCTCACAATACAGGTTTGATAGATGGCCTTTTTTGCAGTTTCTGATACCTAACATCAGTAAACATAAACTTTTCTGTGGGAGCCATGCTCTGTGTCTAGCAGAATGGCAGTCATCTACATCAAGTCATCAAGGAACAAGAATTACCTATGGTCCCATGAGGAAGAAGATTTCTAGCTAGTTGGAGAAGTATACAAGCATTTCTTACTGTAAATGTAACTTATTTGCATATTTGTAACTGGTGTAAAATTTTGAAAGTTTTCTGATGTTTCTTAATGCCTTAACCATGTCTGGTAGGAGGTGGATGACCATGGATTTTAGTGAGATTTACATGGGAAAGACTGCCAATGTTTTCTTTGAAGAAGATCTCTGCTAGCAGATAAGAGAAATAGAATCATGACTGAGAAGTCTTCCAGTTTGGTAATGATTCCCTCCACTTATTATTTGTCCAATGATATATTGGACAAAGAGATACTTTGTCTGAGTTCAATAATCAGAATAAAAAAGGCAATTTGACACACTAGGACAATTTCTCCAAGAACATAACGTAGAGGTGATGAGGAAGAAGATTGATCTTTCTTAGTAGCTGTTGTAAAAATGGCTGGACATTTGAAAGCAAGTATCCATCACTGAACTGATGTCTAACTTTTAAAAATTTTTGAAGGTGATGGCTAACTTTTAAAAGCTTTAATCTGCAATTTACAAATGAAGCCTTTAATTTTAAGTGCTAGTGCTACTTTTCAGCATTGTCCTACTATAAGCCTTTCATGGATTGAGTATGTTTACTTAGAAAAAAAGGATCTGGAAACAGGTAATATCAGGGATTTAAAAAATAGTGGTAAATATACACTATTCTATCTGACTGTCATTGCTATTTAAAAAAATGATAAGAAAAGAGAAAAACGAAAAATAAGTGGCAATATGTAGAAACACTTTGATTCAGCTTCCTTATGAAGCTGAACTGAATCTGTTTTCTTCACATTTTCCAGCTATCTAATAAATGGTGAGCCACACAAGAACTATTGAAATTAACAATCTTTGTCTTGGAGTTCAACAGTTTTAACATACTCTTCTAAGTACTGAGACTGTATTGTATTCATCTCTGAGTTCATTTGTACTTCATTCTGCCCATCTCTCTACGAAAAAGTAATTAGCCTATGACTTCTAGTATCACTACTGTAATGACTTGACTGCTCTTTGCTGACATGGACATGTCTATGCAGGCTCTACATGCTGAGTGTACTGTGAAATTGGGTTGTCATACTATACCTGTTGGCCAAGAGCTGTGACCTAGTTCCAGAAGGAGAGGTTAGGTAAATTGCCAAGTCTCCACGTCGAGGGTGAGTAATAGTGATACGTACAACAACATGCTCCAAGTAGATCACATGATGGTTAGGATTATCTGAACAGCCAGTGGCTTTATAAATTGAACGGACAATGCTGTCAGGTCGTATTGTTCTATAACAGAAGCATAGCAAACAACATTAGCATTTCTTGCTTTTTGTGTAAAATACACAACCCCATCTTTTTTTGCTCAGTAGAGAATGACAGTGTTGGATAACTGTAAAGTCAGTAGCCTATAATCATTAGTTTTGACATGTGCTTCCAAGCTGAAAATACCACTATAGGGTAATTATTTCACTGCAGATAATGGCTAATGGCAACTGCCTGGGTTTCTGTTAAGCACATACACAAGGTAAAATAGGAATAAGCCTTTGGGACAGAGCATTATTGTAGATTAGTGGCCAGCTGAGAAATGCTGAGATTGTCATGGGATCACAGCTGGTTGCTAAACCCCAGGAAATGCCTGGCATAGCTAATCCTAGCTTACGTAACAGCAAGTATTACATGTTAATGGTACCAAAAGGCATCTGACTCAGCTGGTTTAAATTGGTATGATATCCTTGAAGACTACACCAGTTACAGATCAAGCCTGTCAAATATAATTAGCAAACAATATTCTTAGTGCTTTGGAAGTCCGCCTTATGCTTGATGCTGCCTCTATGTCCATGGAGTACACATAACAGAGTTTTGCTCTTAAGCCTGGTTCTACAGAGACCCTAACTTAGCAAGTGAAAAGCAGTTCAGTTTTGGCCTCTGAACTAGAGAGCCTCCTAAGACCATTGGAGAGACACATTATCACACCATTTCAAAAGCATATTTGCTTTTTACATCCTGGACTGTTAAATCTATCTCTTCTTGCAAAGGTGACTGAAATGCATTCAACCAAATATTCTTTGGTGTATCATGCACATAAAAATCCATCATTACCCAGTCTGGACTGTTTTACACCTTCACCTTCTGCAATGTTCTTCAAACTAGGGCCTTTTTCCATGCACTACATCTGTAAATGTGACAGACCCTCTGGTATGGCTTTAAAAATGATACATTATACACAATGCAAGGGAGGGGTAAATTATAGCCAATTTTTTTTCCATAAATTTAAGCCAGCAAAAGTTTTGGTAGCGGGTATTACTTGATTTGCCGATCTGTGTTCTCCACACACACATGCTGTGGAGGCACCGTTGTCCACTTTTCTGCTTCTGTCACCATTGCTTCAGCATCCATCAGTCCAAATCCATAAAGGTGGCTCACTGCAAGGTACAAACAGAATGGATACAGTTATAGCATAAACCCTTGGGTTTCATCATAGACTAATTCCAGAGTATCACATCCTAACAGGAGTTACTTCTTTTCTCTTCTTCCTTACTTTTACTCAAAGCTCCAAAATCTCATTGCCAAGAACAATAATGACAATATCTAATTTGTTCAACAAATCTGTTCACTGCTTTATTACAGAAATGGCATGAGGCACTACCTACACTGCCTACTATGAGAACTACAGAATGCCAGTGACTAAAATTGCCTCTGGCTGCCCTTAGTCCATGTGCCTCAATTAGCTCAGCCCTTTTGTATGACAAAGGGATATATGAGCATAATGAATGAGAGGAAGGTTACTTCCATTACTCAAATGCCAAACACATGCATGTGTATTCAGGGAAGCTAACTGAGACAAATTTGAGAATAAACAGATCACTTTGTAACTGTTGTATCCTCTGAACTTCCCTGAGTGTAAGCAGCACTAGTGAATGTTCTTCTCTTCCTGTATACGGTATGTCTGTCATTGGCCAACCAACTGGGTAGACTCACTCTCTCCCTAAAGCTGTCTGCTTGATGAGGGTGAAAAGCACTTACTGAATCAGCTGTGTGTTTTTGATTGCTATTCCAATTGAAATAGAGACTTGCAAAAGGGTTTTGGTGAATTAGAAGAGCTTCTAGCCATGATGTTCCATTGTGACAAATTGGTGCTCTTGATAAAATTCCGACAGCAGAAGGTGAAACAAAAAGGCTTCCACAGGAGGAGTTTAGATTGCAAATATAAGTAGATCAGTTTTTCTTGCTACCACAGAAACTCACAGAAAATTGTAAGTGCAAATTTAACCAGCAATGCAACAAAGCATGGTATAAATCCTTCCCTATGCATGTTGTAGAGGGTTTGTGAAAGCATTCTCTATATTGCCAAACCAAAATTCAAAGGACTCTATCTAAAAAAAAAAACCCCGCCTTCTCAAACAAATACAGTCCAAAGCTTAAGGATTACATCTTCCAAATATCTAGTACTGTCCAAAACTGCCAGCTGAAAAGGATTCTTCAATGCACCTCATCTTTTCTTGATAAGAAATAAGGGCAGAAAAGCATGTAACATTGCCACCACCAGTCAGTGGCCTTCAAATGGAAACTTATGTAACTTTTAAGCTATTTACCCATATAATTTTTTTCCCTAGTGTGCACATTAAAAATACAAATAAAATCTATGGAGTGAACTTTCTATCCTCCCTACCCTAACAAATACTTGGAAGACACAACTTAGGAGGAATTTTCATCCAGGAGAAAAACTTACCACTCAAGGTTTTTTGGTTGTGGTATTTGTCCATGACTCAATGTTTAAAATGTCTTGCATGAGAGCAGCAGTGTAGTGATAAGTTCTGCAGCTGATGTGGTTTTTTCAGTTGAAAAAGAAATACTTTTTTTCCTTGAAAGGCCTTCCCATTGAAATAAAAAATTTCCTGACAGAGAGGGTTACTTTTAAATCCTCCCATGTAGACTGACATTTGGCTGTCGAAAACATTTCCATTCAAAGCCCTTGATCCAATGGGTTGGTTAGCAGTTGAAGGTACAAGCAGAGGCCCATAATTTTCAAAGACCAAATTACAGCAATTTAGGAGAGAATCATATAGTTAAAAAAAGTAGTTGTGTCTAAGAGAAGAAAAGAGATTTTTCTCTCTGCTATCTTCAGATTGTGCTTCTTCATCTGTGTGCATCCTTGTATTCCCATGAGCTTTATGGCAAGATGCCTGTCCCAAAGGTTAACAATAGCCTGGTGGTCTACATGGAGCTATAAATGTCTTCTAAGAAACGCCCTGGGACTGCCTCTGATTTGTATGCAAAACATACTGAATTGACATTGCTAACCCAGATTAATCAAAAGCACTGTCTGAAAGGTCATGATGACTGCAGAGAGCAAAGTGTAAAATGCCACAGACCTTGCACCTACCTACTTATGTGCTCTGTGTTATCACTGCTGTGAATTGCTACTGGGCTCAGCTCTTGCTAGGAATCATTACACATGTCAGAGTGGGTATTGGGCTGTTTTGTACAAAGGTACTTTTCCTTCACAAATGAAATATGAATATAATGTGAATATAATAAAATAATATGATACAATGTAAGCTGGTGGCTGAGGAGTAGACTGTTGCTTTTATTAAGCTGAAGGGTTGAAAATGTGATCTCCTAGTGTGACCGAAGTGTCCATCAGTAGAGCTATCTTGAATTCTCTCTCCTGTCAGGCAGCTGTACTAATTGATCAATTTTATTTCTGAAAAATCACAGGCCCACCCAGAGACTTACAGGTGCAGGGCATGTTTCAGAGAAAAACTTCCCTCCCACAACATGAAGTAAATACTAAGTTTTATCTGATCTCTTTAATCTTTCTTAAAGATGTTTTCATCTTAAAGGTGAAACAATATTTGTCATGGCTTAAGTCCATTTATTTACCCCTAGTGCAGTTCTTTCATTAGTATATTGTGAAAACAAGGCCTTCTGAGCTTCTGGAGAAGCTTTTTCATAATCTCCTTGCTTTTGTCTGAAATTGCTGTTGAAAATTCAGAAACTTTCTCATTTACATACAAAGCTACCCTCAAATCTAAAGTTAGGATGCATATCCCATTTGACTTGACTATGAGAAATATGAAGAGCTGGTGTTCATAAATCATAACAGAGAATCATGCAGACTTCAGAAATATTTGGCCCAGACACTAGAAACACAACATTTCCAGTGTAGCTAAACTTGAGTTGTTAGGCTGCAGTTTCATTGCCTGTCATCAAGATGTCTCATCAGTAACTTAAACACTAAGCCTTCCCTGCTATTTTACTCATGTGACAAAAGGCTTGCATAAAATTTTCTCCCTACTAAATTTTTGGCATTTTATATATCATGTCCCATGAAAGCAGCATTTAAAATATAAACATTTTGTATACACATATCAAATGCCAAATAAGGAGAGAAATAGTAATAATTTCAGCGTGACAAATGAGGAATATGCAGCTTCCTCAACTAGATTAACATGTTTGATATGTCAACTGTAATGATCTGTGTATTTATGCCACAATAGGATCTTGATTCAAAATGAGATTGACAGAATAGGAGACTAAAATGTCCATTAATACTATGGTTTCTTAAATATTGCTTAGCAGTTCAGAATATGTAAGCCTCTTGAGTTACTCTCAGCCCATAAATACTTTTGACTGATTTACACCAATGTTTTACATTTGACATTTTAACTGCAAATAGAATGAACTAATTCTATAATGCTTTAACAATTTAATATTGCTTTTCTGTCATTTGCTTGGAATACTGAAATATTTCAACAAGGATAAACAACTGCATAACAAGAATTAGACAAAAAGTGGAGAAATGTCATGATGACACAGCTTAAACTGTTTTGTTTTGTCATGTCCTCTCTAAGACAACACTGATCTTTAATAATTCATCTTGTTTCAGCCGTATTCCTATTTCATGCCAACTTGGCACCAGTAACGTGTGACAACTGAGTGTGATTTCATAAACACATAACTGCTTTACAAGCCAGTAACACAAGTGTGCAAGAAGATGCTTTTTCATTCTTGCTTTTAAAACCAACTCATGGTTTTCAAATTAAGCACATTACTTGTGTTTCTGTATTCTACAGAGAACAATTCCTCAATTTCTGTACCTAAAACCAAATAAAACAGCAAACGAAGTATTTGCTCCTCAAAGTCCCTGAAATCCAGGCATTTTTATAGACTCAGTATGGATGTGGGAAGATTGAGCTCTTACACCTATCACCACACTAGAGAAGGTTGTGAAAAGCATACAGTTGCCCAACAGATTTGTTTAAAAAGTGGCAGCTACAAAGACACACAATGAGAATCTGAAGGGCCTCTACAGCATAGGATCATAGAAGCACAGAATGATTTGGGTTGCAAGGGACATTTAAAGCTCATCTAGTCTGACCTCTCCACCATGAGCAGGGACACCTTCCACTACACCAGGCTGCTGAACGCCCTGTCCAATCTGGCCCTGAAGCACTTCCAGGGATAAGGCATCCACAGCGACTCTGGGAAACCTCACCATTCAAATCATAGAATCACAGAATATTAAGGGGTTGGAAAGGACCTTAAAGATCAGCTGGTCCCAATAGCCTCTGCTATGGGCAAGGAAATTTACCCCTCAAGTTGCTCAAGGCCTTATCCAACCTGGTTTTGAACACTGACAGGGTTGGGCATCCACAGCCTCCCTGGGCAACCTGTTCCAGTGTCTCACCATGCTCACAGTAAAGAATTTTTTCCTAATATCTAATCTAAATTTCCTTTCTTTCAATATTCTCCCATTATACCTTGTCCTATCACTACAGATCTTGATGAAGAGTCCCTCTCCAGCTTCCCTGTAGGCCCCCTTCAGATGCTGCAAGGTTGCTCTGAGATTCCACACAACCTTCCTTTCTCCAGGCTGAACAGCCTCAACTTTCTCACCCTATCTTCACAGAGAAGATGCTCCAGTCCTTGTATGAATTTATAAGCCCTCCTGTGGACTTGCTCCAACAAGTTCCATGTCCCTCTTATATTGTGGACTGTATACAGCACTCCAGGTAGGATCTCACCAGAGCAGAATAGAGGGCAGAATGATCTCCTCTGACCTGCTGGCCACTCTCCTTTAAAAATGCAGCCAAGGACTGGATTGGCTTTCTGGGCTGCAAGTCCACACTGCTGGCCCGTGTTGAGTTTTTCATCAACAGTTACTCTCAAATCCTTCTCCACAGGGCTGCTCTCAATCACTTCTCTGCCCAACCTGTGGGTGTGTCTGGCATTGCCACAATTCAGGTGTAAAGACCTTGCACTCTGCTTTGTTGAGCTACATAAGGTTCACACAAACCCACCTCTCAAGCCCTTCAGGGGACCTATGATGGCATCCCTTCTCTCCAGTGTGTTGACTGTACCACACTGCTTCATGTTGTCAGCAAATATGATGAGGGTGCACTTGATTGCACTGTCCCTGTCACCAACAAAAACAAAGATGTTGAACAGTATCTGCCACAGTGCTGACTGTGGAGGGACACTGCTTGTCACTGGTTTCCATGTGGACACTAGACACAATTCTGAGTGTGCGGCCATTTTTAGCTAGTTTTTCACCCAAGTGGCTTATCCATCAAATCCCTGTCTCTTCACCTTGAAGACAAGGATGTTCAGTGGTACAATGTCAAATACTTTGCACAAGTCCAGGTAGATGATGTCAGTTGCTCTGCTCTGCCCCTGTCCATCAATCCTGTAGGCCTATCACAGAACGTCACCAAATTTGTCAGGCATGATTTCCCCCTTGTAAAGCCATGTTGACTGTTACCAAGCACCATTAATAAAAATGTCCTTCATTATGTCCAGTCTAAATATACTCTTGTTCAAATTAAAACTATTGCCCCATGTCTTGTTACAAAAGACCTTCCTAAAAAATTTCTTTCTCTCTTTCTTCTAGAAACCTTTTATATATTGAAAGGCGACTACAAGGTCTCACTGTAGCCTTCTCTTCAGGCTGAACAACCCCACCCTTCCTTGTCTTTTTCATAGGAGAGGTGCTCCAAGGCTTTGATTATTTTCATAGTCAGAAAGGTGCTAACAGAATACTTCAAAAGTACTTTTATTGAGATTCCAGTTATGTCTATGTCTGTTTCTGATTTTTGCATTAGTACAAATAATTTCTCCAGTAATATACTAACCATGGCTTTACCTGATAATAGATTTGACAAAAAAGAAGAGACTTCTGGATTTTACATTTTTCTTTTTGCCAAAAAGCTCCTATTAATTGATAAAATAAAATACAGACTGCCAAGAAAAGCTAGCAGGATAGCTAGTAGAAACTAAAACTCCACTAACCAGTCTACCTTTTTGAGTAGCTTGTGTGTAACTCTGACACTGCTATGAGGCTTTGCAGTCATTAAAAAAATAGCCTTAGAACATACCATCTTAAAACACCAAGAAATTAAATCCAAGATTCTATTTTCTTTCAGATCCTTACTTATTTTATCTATTTCAGGAATTTAAAACTCAAGCGGTTATTAAAGACACATTGGTTGACATAAGGCACTAGAAGCAAAGTACCCTTTTGGGCTCCCAGAGTCAGGCTCTGCTGGTAGTGACAGCACATGCCACCCAAATAGTTCCCACCTCTCACGAGCATAAGCAGCTCCCAGGCAGAGGGCCTTAGTCTTGGGATTCAGCTGCTCTGTGGTCAGCAGTGAGCATCCATGAGTACCAAGCATAGCCATGCCAACAGCTCCTGATTTACTTCTCAAAGCTTGTTTAGGAGCGAGTAAACCAAGTTAATGAAGTCTTCGGAACAGATGGTGTTCACACATAGACTGTGCCCTGCATATGGGGATATCTTACCCAGAGTCAGAGAAAACACCAGTGAGCTTTGCTGAAAACCTTGGCAGAGTGACCAGGGAGACTGGCTTACTTCTCTGCCTTTGAAGCAGCAGAGTTGTGATGGAAACAGAAAACCTGACTACTGCTGACTGGGGATTGCTATGAAAATTCTGCAGCAGGATTCTAAGACTTCTCTGCAGCAGCATTTGGCTATAAATCATAAAGCCTTTACTGAAGACATTAATTCACTTGAAATAAGACAGCTTATGTGAATGGAATAAATCTGAAGGTTATATGGGTTTAGAAGGGTGAAAACATGTTTGCTGAAATAAAGTTGGCTAAGGAGTATCTGCACTAATAGAAGCTATATTTTTTTAACTAGTGGTATTCTTTTTAAACTGAATTGGGTTTTTTTTCAATTTTTATTTTTAGCATGAGGATTTTTAGCACTGGAAAACATGGTGGTTTGCAACTTTTTTTAAAGAAAAAATGTATTTTGTAACTACATTGTGCAACACCTTGCAAAATAATGTACCCATCTCCTCTATTAGGAGGAAGTTCACCCTAGGAGATATATTTAGGATTCCTTGATATCTCAGAAGTGGACAAATACAATGTCCTTCTATCAAACAATAAAAACATCTTTTGGTGAGAGTGTCTGTTCTAGTCTTCATCTCAGAACAGATAATGACAGGTGAGTCAAAGGCACTGTAACTGGAAATCCTGACAGATTGTTAGCAGAAGGCACATAGACAGCATTTCTGTCCTGTCAGATATATCAGACACATGGCATCCCTCTTGTTCCATTCCACTCTGAGGCTCCTGTGTGTCCTGAAGTATTGGAACTCCAGCCTGATATTTACACTAATTCCTGACTGAGCATTCTGCTCCCTCAGATTTCATCAGAAAAAGGATATACAAACATGCAGTAAATCACAGAAAAAGTGCATTGCAAATTTTTTGATGATAATGATGCTGAATAGAATAAGTGGATAAATTATTAATTAACTAAGCCAACTTCACAGTATCCCTGTGGAGCTATGTAGTAGATGCTGATCAGTAACCTGAAGCAAAAGGAAGTTAAACAGTAAGCCAGCTACTGTTTACAGAAATAGCTGGCCAGTAATGTCAGAGTAGTGGGTGAGGTTCTTCATCCCTGACTTAAAAGCAAATCCTCAAAAGCTGATTTTTCTGGAGGGCAAAAAGGATACTGTTATAAATAACTTCAGGCATCTAACTGAGCTGAGTTGTCCTATGTAGACCCTTATCTTTCCCTATTATTACATGAAATTCTACATCCTGACGGGGTACATTAAAGTACTACGTTGAAGATAGCGTGATCTGTTTCCCAACTGGCCTGAATCCTAGTTCCATTAAAGTGGACACACTCTGATAATAAAACAACTGCCAGTTTTGTAACTGCTGAAAGGCATTATAGCAATGCAACAGCAGTGAAGAAGAGCTTTGGTGTTCATAAAGGCAATTGCTTGTTGTTTTTTTAAAAAGACAGACCTACCACACCTACCACATGTTCACTATTGCTACGGATGGATACAAGCAGGACAGATATTTGCTTAGAACATTCTTACAAGCGTACCACATTGAGAATTAGTACATAAAGAGGTCATGTAACTTCCAAGGACTTTTCTTTTAAAAATCAGTGTTCAATGTCTGCAATTAAAACCTTCTGCTTTGGAGAATTTTATCAGTTTATCAGTAATTTTTAAAATTTATCAATCCCAGTTTTTCTTTCTTAATACTGCAAAATAGAAATTTTCATTTCACAGTGCAAGACTCTTATGGTTATGAGTCCACAGGGGAAGACTTTCAAACCTCCACTTCCTCCCTGTGCCCCAGTTCTTTACAGGGTTTTCATAAATGTCTAAGTTGGGCTTGTTAAAAGGAAACAATGTCAAAGGCTATCATTCTCATGGTGTGCATCCTGTTAGAGCTGTCAGTCCACTTGGCAATGTTTGGAATACTAGAGAGCTGCAGAGAAATTGTGTATACCTTTATATCTAAGACAAACAGACAGGAAGTTATCTCAGTTGTTGAGCTGAGTTGTTGAGGCACTAATTTAAATTCTTTGCCTGCTATGCTGATCATGCTTTGGTGACAATTCTGAGTGCAATTATAGAAGAAGATTAAAGCCTAATTTTGCCTTTTGCCTGCTGTTACTCCCAGTTGAGAGCCATTTAATGTACACTTCAGAACATGTGTAATTTTGACTTACAATATATGACCCCAGGAAAGCAATCAACTCTAAGACAAAATCACGATGGATGTTCATCCACATTCCTTTATGTATCCCAACTCAGGCTTGAAGCTTCTGCTTGAACTCTGTTTTTACATTTTTACAGCTTCATTCCTTACTTTTCAGAGGGAACAGAAATCATGTTGCAGATCCAAAAAGTAAATGAGAAGCACTGATGATGAAGAATTTGAGGCTGGGAAAAGTAATAATGCCTGCCTGGCTTCTCTGAAAGATTCCCTCTCCTACTTTGTACATCCTCATTTCTGGAATATACTGACAAATTTCTGGCCTTATATGTCTTTCAACTGGAAACAATATTGTCTGTAACTTCAGTTTTGTCAGGAAGAAAAAAAAATTACAATTTAGGCTGCATAATTCAAGATATTTTCCAGCTCCCTTCCCCAAATCCTAAAGAGGTATTTCAGTCCTTACTCAAGGCAAGCAGAACTCAGTTACCTGGCAATTTGCTTGGGTTTAACATACCTGAAAAAACCCTAATGTAATTTTAATACTAAGTTAAAGAAAATTTTATTTATAGACGGAAATTGAACTGCTGTATGCAATAAGTAAACAAGAATCACCTGGAAAGATCACAGTGACCATCCAGTGAAAAGACAGCAATTTTAGACTTGCTGCTAAAACACGCATGTTTTTATTCCACCTTTCCTCAGCTATCTTAATTTCCAAATCCAACCACACATAGTTTCTCTAGCTGCAGCAAGGATTTCTGTAGGAAGCACTTATAAAGGTTACGATGTTGATCTGTGACTCATCTGGTATTTAAATGTGGATGAGATTCTTGAGGACACAGATCTTTCCAATCATACATGTTCTATCACTGCTGGGGGAGACACTTTCAGCCACTGTTAGACAAGCTATAATTGCAGCTTGTTTACTTCTATCCTTTCCTGGTGCTAAACTAAATACTGTGCTGACTTCAAACAACTTTCAGTCAGGAGCTATGATGCAAAAAGTTCAGATTAATCTAATCAGTTCAGCTAACAGAAGGCTAATGCCTACCTATGTGAGGACAATATCTCTCTCAGACTTTAAATCCACCAATCTGTTAAGGACAATCATGTATATAGAGTTAGATTGCCTTTTCCAAGAATATGTTTGCTGTCAGTCTACTTAGAATCACAGAATCATTTGGGCTGGAAAAAATCCTTATGATCGAGTCCAACCACTAACTTGACACTGCCAAGTCAATTGCTAAACCATGTCCACAGATGCCAGATCTATACATCTTTTAAACACTTCCTGGGATGGTGATTCCACCACTTGCCTGGGAAGTCTGTTCCAATGCTTGACAACCCTTTCATAGAAGAAATTTTCCCTAATATCCAATCTAAATCTCCCTGTCACAATTCTTCTTGTGCTTGGCCTCTTACATGTGAGAAAAAACAAGAGCTCCCTCAACAGCTTCTCATCAGACTCAATAGCTCTGTTGCCTTTTTCTGGACATGCTCCTGCCCTCAATAACTTGTTGTGAGGACTCCAAAGCTTAACACAGGACTTGCCATGCAGCCTCACCACCGCCAAGTAAAGGAGAATCGCGACTGCTCCGGTCCTGCTGGCCACACTCCTGATCCAAACTGGGATGTCACTGGCCTTCCTGGCCACCTGGGCAATTACTGGCTCATGTTCCAACTCTGCTAATGTTGATCAGCACCCCAGGTTCTTTTATGTCAGGCAGCTTCCCAGCCACTGTTCTCCTGGCCTGAAGTGCTGCACAAGGGTTGCTGTGACCCAAGTGCAGAATCCAGAATGCCACCTTGTTGCATTTCACATATTGGCCCATTAATCCAGCCTGACCAGATTGCTCTGCAGAGCCTTTGTTCCTCTCCAGCAGATCAGCATTTCCATCCAACTTGGTACCATCTGCAAACTGAATGAGGGTGCACTTGATTTCCTTGTCCAGGTTATTGATAAAGACATTAAACAGAACTGGCCCCAGTACTCAGTCCTGGAGAATACCAGTAGTTGTGGCTGAATTTAACTCAATTGCCACTACTCTCTGGGCTCTCAGTCATTTTTTCATCCAGTGAACTGTGCATCCATCTGAACCATGGGCAGCCAGTTTCTCCAGAAGGGAAACAGTGTCAAAGGTTGCTCAGTACGTGTCACATGATGGCACTCAAGATGATCTAGAGGTCAGACTGACAGATCTGTAGACCCCAGATCCTTTTTCTAGACCCTTCAACTGGGACCTCTCTGGTTAACCAGGACAGCTGGTAAATGACTGAGTGGTGAGCTCTTGCACCAGCTCCCTCAGTGCCTTTGTGTGGATCCCATACAGAACTGACCACATATGATTGTATGTATCTAAGTGGTGTGACCATTTCCCCTTGGATTATGGGGGTTTAATTCTTTTTCCCATTCCCATCTTCCAGTTTAGGTACCAAGAGAACAATGAGTCTTATTACAGGAGAGGTATTAAAAGGTATTAACTACTTTATTCGTTTCTCATCCTTTATTATTGTCTTTCCCCCTGCAACCAATAAAGAATCGAGACTACCCTTAACCCTCCCTTTGTTTGTAGGAACAATGCATTTATACATTGTATTCATAGAAATACAATGTATTTGTACAATTCAATGTATTTTTAGAAACATTTTCTAATTGCCTTTTACTGCAGGACCCAAATTGTAGTCTAGTTGGGCTTTGGCCCTCCCAGTTTTCTCAATGCATAAACTCACGACACCTTTGTGCTTCTTTGGAATATCCTTCCTGACTAGTCTCCCTAAGATGATAAACTCCTTTCTTTTGTCCTGAGTTCCAGCCAAAGCTACCTGTTCAGCCAGGCTGGTCATCCTTTAATATTTCAAGGACAAAAATCCACTAGTCTCACTAGCACAGGTAGCAGGTATTCCTCTCTCCTACACAGACCAATGCAACTTCATGCGTTTGGTGTCTTATTGACAACTAAAGAAAGCTGGCATATTACAATAGCTAAACTCAAAACTTCAGTTTCACTTGCTCCACCCACTGTGTGTATGAGCATTAGGGGTGTATAGGAGTTGATATTGGCTGACAGTACCATGTGAAAATACCAGGGAGTATCTGTAAGAGTAGAAATCCTTTTATAGATGAACAGCTTTGATTGTTTGACATAACCATTTATGAGTTATGAGCTCGCTGTTTTCCAAAAGTCTTATGCCAGCTTCTGGCAATGTATTAAAAATATAATTTAAAATTTATTTACATTTTAAAGTTATTGAAAACATGCAGTACAGTGTTTATGAATAGTTTATTTGTCTTCTCGGAAATGCACATGTTGTAAAGATATCTTCCTCATTTCTGAATTCCCGCCTGGCTACTGATAAATCTGTCCAGTCTAGGTCCCCTGAATAGAAGCCTATATATACTCACCTCATTCTCACTCCCAGATTAATGCTCTGCGAATGCTCTGCTCACAACTAATATAATCACCAGTTTTATGAAACAATTAAGCAATTATATTAAAAGGCTCAAAAACATTAAGTGACTAATCCTTTTCAGTGGTCACTCTTCAATGAAAGCAGCAGATACTTTAGCTAACCTAAAGGGATGTGACATAACTCTGTTTTTACTCCCTGGAAATTGAGGTAATTTGGTTTCTCTAGGAAAAGTGTCTCCTCTAGGGCCCAGGAATGCCCCAAAAGTGAAAAAACTAGATAGAATTTAATTTCATTTTATCTCATTTTTCAGTAGAATTTTATTTCAGCATACTGAAAGTGTTATTTTCTGTGCTTCAGAGCCAGAAAGAGTGAAGTACATTCTCTAGAAATATCCCTGCAAATCAGTAGTATGCCCTATGAATGGTCTATTTCTCCAGACAGAATTTCACAGTATGTGGACCTTCACTTGCAGACAAAGAACTGTTTATATGATTTGATCCTTGTTCTTAAAACTGCAGTGTTTCATTCTCTATCTTTCAACTCAGAGACAAGTCAGCATTAATGCAGTTTCCTTGTTATGAATGCACTTGCATGCTCTGTTGTTGACTAAACAGCTGACAGAACAAGGATTTGCATCCAATCTGCCATAGCAGAAACAGATCAACAGTTTTGATATCCTCACAAAAACAGATGCTCTCACGTATTTTTTCATAAAATCAGCTAATTAACGGCTTTAATTATTAAAAATCCCTCTATTGACAAATTATATGTACAATTGACTAAAGAGAGAATAGCCTGAGTATTCAAGTCTTTCTTTTTAGACTACAAAATAACAAGTTCCTGAGAAAAGATGCATGCTGACTGACAAGAAAACAACAAAAAAACCCCTACCAAGTAAAAATTCTTGCTCATTCCTGAGTTAATTCTATTGACATGAATTTAATGAGCACTGTTTACTTGCCAGAAAATTAAACAAATAACAAGCACTGATTTAGCAAATCACTAGCTGTCCTAAGAGTTTTTCATGAATTAATCCTTCTTTGTATAAATGTAAAGAGTAAAAAAAGGAGATCTTGAAACCAGTAATGACATCTGTGAGCTCTTTCTGTGTGTTCTGCAATGGCAAAACACTGCCAGGGACTATGGCAAGGGAGAGGGTTGCCATGCAGACCAGCAAAACAGCCCTCTGAAAGTGGGCATGCTGACCCACTTTCAACTACCAGCTCTTGCTGACCCTTTGTTGAGTGAAAGGTTTTTTCAGGTTTTTGCTGTTTTCCACCCTTTCAGTTCTTATTTTTAAAGTGGCAGACCTGTTTTTCTCTTTATTCTTGTTTTCCTCTTTCTCCACCAGTATGCACTGAAGATAGGTAGATCGTTTCTTGTGACTGTCTGGTGCAGATAATTTAAAAAAATCTTTCACCCCCTCTTAAGAACATGCTGTGGAAGAACCATGGATCTTGTTATCAACAAGATTATGATACAATTCCTTAAGGAACTCAGTCTGATCAGTGTAGTTCATCTATGAAAAACCATGCTTTAATTGTTACTCTTGGCGATAGAGAAGGATAAGAGTGTAATATTATACTAAATATTGCCACGTGCAATAAAAAAACCTCTTTCAGTCTTGCCAGCAGTGGTGTGCAAATCCCCTTTTGAATTCAAGTTCGGATGTTGTGATTTAAACTAAATCTTTTGCTTCTCCTTCTTCCAAAACCAACAGGAGTTTAAAAAGAGATGTATTTTTATTGGAACCATGTATTCAACCTAAGTTGCCAAAATAATTTAGCTAAAACTAATGCTTTTATTTGGGTTAAAGTTGATTCCTGAGCTGTGCAGAGGTCAAGCATTTAGCTCATCTTCCTCTTTTTCAACTTCACCACAGAGTCTACAGCAGAGTTCAACCAGTTCAAGTTGCTTTTCCTGAATCCAAGTTACCAAGTTGAGCTTATCTATGTTTGTGACTTTCCATGAGTGGAGACAAAACCTTTATTCATCCCTTTTCCTTACTATATATGTGTTACAGTGCACAGAAAAATGGTTCCAAGGATTCAGAACAAGCAGTGGTAGCACAGTGATTCAACAGTGCACGTCCTGCTGCCAGTGCTGCTGCTTGTGTGACCTTAGTGTGAACTGTCTTTTGATAATGAGTGACAGCTGCTGTGAAATGACTCACAGGGTGTTTGCCTCTCTTGGGCAACAAGTGGAAAAACATTAAAAATATAGAATTTTGGAAGTAAGATATGAAAAAAATTAGCTCTGCTTTATGTTACTTGAAAAGTAGTCTTTAACCCTCATATAGCCCCAATAAACTGATGATAGAGTCACCATCTCCTGATAAAACTTTTAAATCCTGGGAGATGTTTTGCAATAACAAATACTGTAATGTTATTGCAATTAAGGAAGTATCTATTTATGTTTTTTGTGTGGCATACAATTGTAAAAGGGATAAAACCAGGCTCTTGAACATCAGAACCTTCATATGATTAGGAGGTCCTGATCAAATATCTATTTCTAAATACATTCTCTGTAGTTAAGAGACTGGTTTGGATCCATAAATAAAAAGGGATTTTTTGGTTTGGTTTCTATGCCATTGCAACAATGGCATAGGTCAGAATTATATATTAAAGATGCTCTAGAGTAGCAGTGCCTTGATCCAAAATAGAATAAATATAGGCTTCAGTTTTAAAGTGAAACCAGGGCAAAGATTTGATAACTCTTGTATATTACATTTTATCTGAGGAGATTAAAGCACAAACAGATCAACTCTCATCTTATAAGAGGTATGTCAGTATTGGGTGGAATTCTTATGAAAAGAGAACCAGAAATAAGACATTCCAGGGTTTTGTTTAGGATACAATACAAAGTGAAAGCAGAAAGAATGTAGTGAATGGGAATCAGAAGAAAAACTGTGCTGAAATAAAATGTACAGATTCAAGATTCCATTTTTACCCATCCTGAAAATATATATCCTATTTAAGGGCACAAGTGTTTACTTCTGCTTGCATTACAAAAGTGAAAAAATGTTTTAGGATGTAGCTTTTATCAAATTTTAGAGACAGTACAAAATTTTAAAAATCTACCCAACAGGTCACTGAAAAATGATTACATGTCTCAGGAATAGTCATGACAGCTCAAAATTCAATTTTATCCAAAATCTGACAGAATTCTCACATATAAATAATGTAAGATTTATCATATAAAAATGAAATTTGAAAATACTGTTTCATCATTTAAAATTGAAACTGACAATAATTCTGAGTGAGAACATGGCTGGAATCCAGAACTGCTACATCTTCAACTATATACTACTTTATCAGAATATTAGATATAAAAAGAAAAACACCAAAAATTTGCTTAGTTTTCTGGCAGCAGTGTGTATGATATAGAACTGAAAGGAACTAAGAAGATCAGGCCAATGCATTTCACACTCAACAGTTTTGTGCATTAGTCATTCTAAAAGGCTTTCCTTGTATGAGAGAAGAGAGGCACCTTCAGATCAAGGCTGGAAGGTCTCCAAACTATGCACAGCATAGTGTCAAACAAAATTATCAAATATTAGATTGCTTGTGATAGCAAAGAAGAAAGAAAGCTCTCACCCTTATAACCAGCTGCATTGGTTTTCCAGTCATTAGCATTCAGATGTCCTGCGCGTGAAGTCCTGACAATAATGTGCTGTACGTCTCTCCAGGTCAGAAATGGACTATGAAATAGGGATAAAACAAAGTCACACATCAGACATTTTACCAGGATGTAAGGATACAAGGTCATGTAAGCTGAAAAGTATCCAAAGCAAAACAACTTTCATTTATCATCTCTACTTTCCTTTGCTCCACTCAAAATACATGTTCCAATTTTACAGAAAAGCTGTATGATATTATTTATACAACTGGGAGGTTTGCCATAAGCAGACTGTAACAATATATGATAATATTCTGTTATATGAAACTTAAGGGAAGATGAATGAGTACATTTCACACAGAGGCAATTTTTACGACCATCAACTACTGTATCCTAATGAGTGCAAAGGAGAAGAAATCAAACTTTTGGCTTGCTGAAAATCTCTACTAAATCTCACTAACTGCTGCTCAAACTGGAAATTCCTCTAAACTTTCAGTTCATATTGAAGCTATTCCATGTGTTTCTGTTGCAATTAATTTGTCTACTATCCCAGTCTTGGAATTCACTGAGAGTTTATGAGTATTCTTCAAGAATTCCAAACAGTTGGATGGCTGGTGAGTCGCAAAGCAAGGGCCTGATTACACAGATAAGTATTCCTTTAAGGGATTCCTAATAACCTGTCCACCTGCAAGGTGAAAAAGATGCCGGTTCTATCCTCACTGTGACATTAATACACATTTATCTTCTAGGACTAGGGCAAATCTTCAGGAACTGCAGTTTTCCTGTTTCCTCTATATCTACAAGAGGGAGAATTTATTTTCTTAGAAGGCGATCTAAAGGTGCCTACATTCAGCTATCTTTTCTTTCTCCTTCCAATTTTTCAGTTTTTCTATTACCTGCAAGAAGATGAATAGTATTCTCTTTAAAAATGCAGTGTAGTAGAGGGAATGATAAACTCAGCCAGTAAACAATGAAGAGGAAAAAAGCATTGTGGTGCAGAACACCAGGGACTAAGTAGCATTCTCAGAGCATCATTATCTGTCCCTATTGCACACCCTGCCACAATTCCCCTCAGCTGAAAAGAGACCAGAATGAAATTCATAAGACCCAGAATTGGCTGCCTACACTGCCCAGGACTATGCAGTCATTCAAAACCAGGGAAACTTTGGTTCTTAAACCAGATTCTTAACATATTTAAATATTCTGTTGTATTTAATGAGAACAGATGCCTTCTCTCCCTGAGCATTTCTTAAAAACAGTACTATGCCTATAGGTAGCTTTTTTACTTATGATGCAGTTTCTCACACTAGACTTCTGGAGTAGAATGACAGTAATTGTTTATCCAGTTGGGCCAGTAAAAATTACTGACATAAAGATTAAAAAAAGTCATGGCAAAAGTAAGGTGCATTAAGGGTTTATGCTTCTACAATGTCCTGTACAACATCATTTTAATCAATTTCTAGCTCTCTTTCACAACATTCAGTTCATATTCATGCCACATGTCCACAATTTCCGCAATGCATCCTGACCTCCTCATAAGGCAGCACTGAAAAGCTCTGCCATAGAATCTGCAGGCACAGAATCACACAATGGTTTGGGCTGGAAGGGACTTTTAAAATGCATTTAGCCCAAGTACCCAGCAATCAGCAGGGACATGTTCAACCACACCAAGTTTCTCAGAACCCTGTCTGAACTGATTTTGAGTGTTGCCAGGCATGGACATCTACCACCTCTGTGGCAATGTGTTTCCATGTTTTACCACTCTTATTGTAAAGGGGGAAAAAAATCCATCTTTTGCATTATCTTTATCCTGGTTTTCAGGATAAAATCCAGACAAGCTATGATAGGGCATGATGTATTCCTTTAGATGAACAGTGGGGTAGGCAGCTATACACCCACCAGCAACGGTGTTCTAGTGTACCTGTGTCAAATCTGCAGTGCACACAGAGATAAAAAAATCTTAAGTGCCAAAAACCTAACAAACAATGGCCTGATATGCAAGCTGATAATGATGAAATTGGGAGGAGAAAACCCCTGAGAGAAAGGCATCTGAATTACATATTTTGTTGTGTCGTCTCCAAAGGAACAGTAAAATAAGACTGTCCAAAAGACAATGCTCACTGTCTGCTTAATAACAACATGGAAAGAGCAGCAACAAAACCTTAGGTTAATAGCCACCCTTAGAATCAGCTTGACTGTGAAGATGGAGAAGGCTAACATTGTCTTAGGTTAACAAAGGAAGCTATGGTTAGCATTAGCTATTGTACACAGGCCATTGTTTTGACCTGTCTTCCACTTTTCAAAAGACTCACTACAGAGACACTGCAATTCAGTCAAACTGCTCCTCTTCCACCTTCCTCATTTTACTCCCACAAGGAACTGACAGGAAGAACAGCTGGGATCCCTGCTCTCAAGGTGAACAGCCAGAAACATCTCAAGAGTAACTTGAGAGACTAGCCTATAAAAGCTGATGCTGGAAAACACTTGGAGAGCCAAGAAACTACAGGGGATAGAGCTTAAAAGTCTCAACTGAGAAAATGCCAACTGAGATTTCTGAAAAGCTTATACAAATTAAAGGCATTGTGCTGGCACCAGAACAACAGCTATCCACTACTTTTACTTCTAGCTGTTGCTCCAAAGCACAGACACAGAAAAACTCAATGAAGAAGTTAAAAATCATCACAATCAGACATTACTTGTTTTTAACCTTGTTGGAGTTTAAGAAATGTGTAAATTGAATTTTCTTAAAACCTTTTAAATGCAAGTTAAATGGAAACTTTCAGCCTGAATGGTTATTCTTTGGCAAATTTTTATGTAACTGAACACAGGAACAGGAACTAAAGTACACCCAAATCAATGTCAATATAGTAACTGAAATTCCGTAAGTGGCATAGGTAGTTAAACCTCAAGATCTAAAGTGAGCATTTATTAATGGTTATGTTTTTCAAATACTTCAATACTATGAGCAAACTACTCAAAAATTGCAAAGATTCAGAAGGAGATTTTTAACTCACACATTCTAGCATGGCCTTCCATAACAGGCAGTCAATCAATGAAGCAAAGACCTAGCTAAAGCAGTAAATGATAACCTCTCCTCCTGCACTCAAATTCTAGCTGTAGAGGACACTTGACAGCACTTCCTCAATTTACCTCAGCTGTCTCATCACTTTTAACCTCTGACTATATTTATGACAAAGCCCTCATAACTTTGATAACACAGAAATATGTTCTCAGTATACAAAGTTGTACCTTGCTAGATGGTGCACTGCTTTTCTCCTTTCTGTAAGAAAATCAATCAGTCTGGGAAGTATGCAAATATCTCTTCAGTTGCCAGAAATCCAAAGTATCTAACTCTAACACTGCTGACCCCTTACAATGTGAACTCCGTTTTCCTTTTACCTCAGTGATTACACTTGGTGGTACTGTCTTCTAGAAGAATGTGGTACATTATTAATTCTCTGTCTATTATCCAAATTCACTAAAATTCTTTTGTTCTTTCCAGAACTACCTTGTTCTAGCCTTGTTTCATGCAAAAACAGCAAATGCAGGAATGACATTGATCTTTTGGAGCAAGTCCAGAAGAGGGCCAGGAAAATTATTAGAGGGATGAAGCACCTCTCCTTTGAGGAGAAGATACATTCTTTCAGATAGTGGGTTTAGATTACATCTTGGCTGGCAGGGTGGTAAAGCGCTGGCACAGGATGCCTAGAGAAGTGGAGGGTGCCTCTCCCCTTGGAATTGTTCCAGGGCCAGGCTGGATGGGGCTCTGAGCAACCTGGTCTAGTGAAAAGTGTTTCTGCTGATGGCAGAGGGTTGGAATGAGATGATCCTTAAGGTCCCTTCCAAATGAAATAATTCTAAGATTCCATATCACTCAAGTGAAGAGAATCATGGAGGTAATTGATTCATTCTGTTTTGTTGTAGTTGAAAGATTCAGAAAAGTTATATCTTACAAGATCTGCAACAAAGCAGATTGTGACATCTTAAAACAGACTGAGACTCTCTCCAAGGCTCTACCACTGAGTATACCACATGGTAGAAAGGTAGGAGACTAATACTTCCATTTCAGTGGCTGCTTCTTACTAATGAAACTAGTTTATTATACACCACATGCTGGAAAATATGCATTGGCTTACAGTTGGGGATGTATAATGTATTCTTCTGTCAGCAACAGAGGCGTTTCTATTTAAATTTGGCTTCTTCAAGGAACATGGCACAATGGTCTCTGGAACAAATACAGGGCCATTGTCTCTCCTGACTCTGATTTCCTCAAATCCCAAATCCAACCTTTTTATCAATGAGAAAGGTATCTCTGCTACCAACAACAGATGGTACTATGCAATGAAAATATATTCTTTTTAGTAAGAAAATTGCTGTCTCTGTGCACTAAATTGATTATACTTATTTTCTCATTTACAATTAGAAAAATTTGACATTACATAATGATTAAGTGCAACACACAAGCATTTATTCACACGATCTGATCAAGGTACTAGATATACTAGGAAACATCTACTGGGTACATGTGAAAAGCAATTTACTCCCTAAATACCATAAGAAAACTGCAGAACATGAAAATTAAGATATGTCTGTGTGATAGTTGTTGCGTATTTGCAACCATGCACTGCAACCTCAGGGATTCCAAATAAGCAGTCCGAAACTCAGTTACAATTCTCTGATACCTGAGGAAAAATGTGCCACTTTGATACTCAAATACTAGATGAAAATAATAAAAATGTGACCATGTTATGCATAACAACACCCTCAAACAACTTGTTACCAGGATTTCACAAGCGATCCCTGTTGGAAGAAATGGTTAAGTGGAGGGCTCAAATCAGTAGGCAGGTAAGAGATCCTCCATCAGCTATTTGCCAATCCTACCATAGGGGCTTGTCAAAGAAAGTGTGAGCAAGACATATGTCTTGCTTTTTCTTTGTTTGGCTGAACGTACCTTTGTGTGTGAGCTGAAGCAACCTCTTGGCTGTTCCAACTCACACCCAGGCCATATTAGTGCTCTGCTCAACTTGTGATGGTCTCCCAGGAATAGAACTCACCCACTGGGCAAGTTCTATGGCTTCCACAGACTCAAAACCCACTCATGGTATAAACTGCTGTGTTTTCCACCACAAAGTGGAATGAAACAATACCTTATTACAAACATAGTCAATAAGTGTTTAGGACTAAGTGCTCTAATTTTTAGGCAGCTTGCTGTACAAAGAATGTAGTTTACCTTGCAAAACCCTTCTCCAAATTGTCTTTTAAAAAATCTCACATAAACACTGCCATTAGCAGAGGTACTAATACGGAATCTAATGAAGTATTTATGAAAATGCAAACTCTGTTTGAAATAAAATAGTTCCAATAGGCAGTTAACTGAGACACAATATAATGTGTCCTTTATATCACATTTTAAAAGTACTGTAGAAAATACTTCAATGGCTTCAAAACTTCCTAATATTTACCTAGGGTCACCTAAACTGAGAGGCATCACTGGTAAAAAATACAACCTGAAATTTCAAATCACATAAATAAGAAATCCAGAAACTGCATGAAATAAATTAAACAGATTCCATACATGAGAACCCAAGACATTAAAACTTAATAGATCAGAATATGATCTCCCTATAATACTAAAGGCTGTATTTCATAATCTATAATGTCACAACACCAAAGATGTCTCCAAACTGGTGAAGAAAACCATTCTATGGGAAGCCATAGCATGAGAACTATTTTTCTCCCTAGTTTCTCTCTGCTTTTTAACTACTTTTTTTTTTCTGTTTTATTTAGTGGCTGTGGTTAGCAGCAGTGGCAGATTTTAAGAGCACATAAGAGAGAAAAGTTAATGAATGAAACTCAAATGAATAAAACCCCTATTTATGGTATTATTAATATAATTCCTATGGTATTGGTATTATTAATATAATTCCTAATACAAAGGCTAAGATCTAGAAACAGAACCTTCCATTTAATGAAATGGAACAGAGTCTAAAAGGAGGCAAAGTCAACACATTTTCACTCCGAAACCCTTTTTAGTACCGTGCAATGGGGGACTACAAATACAAAAGAGTTACTAGGATATTTAGTCACTGGCACATTTTGTCTCCATCACCACACATAAAGCTTTACCACAGTTTTGTCTTTATGTCTATTATAGCTACTATTGGTTTTGGAAAAAAATGCTAGTCCATATACACTAATATGGATTTTGCCCTGGTAGAGACATTGAGAGAAAAGGGTAAGCTTCTCAGTCTGTTTTAAGATGTCACAATCTGCTTTGTTGCAGGTCTTGTAAGATATAACTTGTCTGAATCTTTCAACTACAACAAAACAGAATTAATCAATTACCAATTTCAGTTCATTAAGCAAGAATAGTGAGAAAAACTTACAGCAAGTTGGAATGTACACAGACAGAGTCTTATCTGCATTTGCAGATTGTTTGAAATGAACTTAAGGATTTTAAACCTGGGGTTAAGAGGAGATATAAAAGTTAAAAACTTCCCACAACAACATTATATTAACTTCCCTAAATACCTTTGTCTCTGATAACTGTGTTAAGAACACACAATTATAATGCCACATGTGCCGCACTACTTAAGATTATGTCAGGTCTTCATTTACAAACTCTTATGCTTATAACTCAATGGCAAAAAGTATTCTGTGCCAAATACTGGGTCAAGCTGTCATCAAAGAAAGCAACATGAAAGATGAAAACATAATTCTAGTGTTACAAACTATACACAATTTGAATCTACTATTGTGTGCAAATTTTTTACTTCCTTCAAAGAAAATGGCTGACCCCACAGGAAACTAGTTTTCTTCAGAATTTAATAGAATCAATCTCCTAGAACTTAAAAAGATTGAATAGGATTTGGGGTGAAACATTCCATCTTAGACCTGCAGGTTTTATCCAACAGAGTACAAAGTAATGCAAAATATTCTAAAATACAGATTTACCTAAAGATCACCCACATTTCTGCTGCTCCATAAAGCACATTGTGGATACATATTAAGCATAAAGAGCCAAATCATGCAACTAAAAAAATGCTTTTAAGACTGGAAATTTTTTGAGCTAAAGGTACAAGGACTATGGAGCTACACTATTAATGATTTTTAGAGCTGACGAACTTGATCTGCGTTAAAAAACAGACTTGTGTCAGCATGCAGAAATTGCAATTTTATTTTACATACTACATTTACTTATATTCAGGTTAACCTACACCTCCCAAACCTCTTTCAGTGTTCAAGAAGAGACATTGCTAAGAAGAGCCTGGTGAATGGAGGAGGTGACCTACAGTACCCTGCAGGGTACAGTAGGCCTAGGCTGCTTTCTGACTGAACTGTAAGATATTGAGAGGATGCTATACATAATTTAATGGAAACCACCTGTGCTCTACAGTGTTTCATGTAACTTCAACACTGAGTACTCTGTCAGTATCTGCACAGTGCCAGCCTTCCTTCATGTGAAGTAAGCATGGAGATCTTTCCTCCCCTTAGAAGGTCACAGTGTATTGTCACAAGAAAGTTTCCAAAGCACTGTGTGAAGTCTGCATAAAGGTGCTGGATGAACGAGAAATATCTTCCTGTATGCTTAATTTTTGTTTCAGAATATATCTCAGATCTTACTTTGCTTCCAGTGCTAGGGCAATGATGCCTGCAGCCATAGGTGCAGAGGCTGAGGTTCCAGTATGGCTATCTGTGCAACGCTGCCTCAGGTCTGTAGTAATCTGGAAGAAATTGAATGTGTGAAATTAGAACACAATCTAGAACACATTAGAACAATTCAGAAATCAGAGCATGTTTCATATACTTGAATGAGTCACATGTATGTGAAGGGTATTTTCTTCTTTAATTGCAAGCGAAGGAAGATACATGATGTTAGATGTTCTGAACTTGAAGTCACTCGTGAATTTAGACAGTATTCTCTATATTGCTCCAATCAACAAAGACACTTTTAAACCAGAAAAACATGCAGAGGGGTTTGAAACTGCACAACTGCAATTCTTTCATTCTATATGGATTTACAGAGGACTTTCCCTCCAAGAATCTCAAAGTGCTTTACAAACAGGAAGGAACTAAATCTTATATACAGCCTGCTTATGCACATTTTAGAGACTATATAGAGGTATGGAGGGTTTTATTAGGTTGCCTGAAGTCACAGTGGAATTATGTGACACAAGAGAATTCAGTTTTGCTCATGCTAAAATGTTTAATCTTTCATTTACTCCTTATTCAACAAATCACATGAAATTAAGCAGTAATTAATCGGAAAATCCTGATGCGATCACAAATTTGGCCCAGCCATCACCAGCCAATTAGATGTTTTCAGTTTTGAATTGTTACATCTTATGCATAGATAATTACATGCTGCTGCAGCAGGAACAGCCCTGACACTGGATTGCCTATATGTGCAAATTCAAGTGGGGATTTTCCAGGTGGAATTAAGAAGTCTGAATACTAGATGATGACATGCACCCAGAGATATATAAGATGCAGATGTCCCATTTGGAAAATACTGGTCAGAGCTGTGGCAAGGACCAGAAGGAAGGCCAGGAAACAGAGAGAGTGAAAAGGGATTAATACATGCTCATGTCCTTCATATCCTGGTACTTTATGCCCTGCATAAAAGTGGCACCGCAAAGAGCATAAATGGCAACAAAGCATCCAGGAGCTTGGGAAGGAAAAAAAGTGCTGTCACAGGAGGGGACTTCTGTCAATACAGTGAAACGCACCTGAATTGTGCTATCCTTGTTTCTCATCCTCTGGAAGACCATCCTTCCAGATAAATTTCACTGTCCTGTCACTACAGATATCAAGCACAACAAGCCCTGACATCTCTCTAACTTCTTCTAAATGGATACTGTGGTAGCAATTTCAACCCTTGTCTTGCTTACAGCAGACTCTTCAGCTGAAAATGTGTTAAGAAAGCTTTGTATGTGTGAATGCCAATTGAGCTAATTCAAAGGAAAGCTGCTGAAAGGAGCTAAGATGTTTAAGTGTAGATTACCTCCAAGATCCGAGGCGTGTTTTTCAGCACTATGGATTCCCTGTCAGAGAACTGTTGCATTTACCCCAAGAAAAAAGAGTACATGATCACCAAAAGGTGATAAAATTTCAAGAAGAAAAATGATGTCCAAATTCCTGAGCAACATAACATCATCAATCACAATAAAAGGATGTAGTGTTTGATAGCACCATGAAGCTGCCATTAGAGCATATTAGCAGTCATTCTGATTGTTAGGGTGGGGAGAAGGAGAAATTTTTAAATCTTTCATTGAGTATAACACAGCCATTGATCTGCAAAAATGCTGATTCAACTTTGCAAGAAAAGTCCATGCAGTATTTCTAGGGCCAAGAGTTACAACAACTTCTAAATAAGCTGAATCAATGAGGTTTATTTGAAGACAATGATAAAGTTTCTGGTATTTGTCTAGTTTAATCAACATGAAATTAGCCACAGACACCTTGATGAAAAGCAAAGATAAATTATAAAAATCATTGCAATGCACTGTAATACCTCCCACAGGCATTGGTGCAAAGTTTTCAGAAAAACCAGGCATTTATTAAAGGAAAAAATCTAGACACACTGTAACAGTTTCATAGAAGCAACTTGCTCTGAGCAACTTGCTTTCTGAAGGAGATGCCAATTTTGTACAGTTATTATTAAGGCTAAATCATCAATCTTCCCATAGTTTTACCAACTGGGAAATTAATGAAAAAAGTAAAAAATGGGATTTCTCTTAGGAGAGAACAAGCTCACATACCCTCTCTCAAGCCTCTGCATTTCTTTGTATTTCGTATTTCATGACATGAGTTTTCCGAAGTGATTGAATAACTTTTTACCTTCTGCTACAGTTCTTCAAGACATATTGATTTCAATGAATGTATCCCTAGAAGTGAAAAGATTTTAACAAAAATCTGTTCTACATTCTACACAGCCTATGCATCTGTATGTACCCAGAAGAGATGTCACATTGTGCCCTGTGATTATCGGGCGCATATCTTGATAACCTGAGTGAGTTTCTGAAGGAGAGCAGGCTTTTGTGTTTTAAGAACTGGCAGGAGACAGGATGGGCTTTCTTTTGTTGTTTCAATTTTAAGTTCTGCTGAGAATAGAAGTTTATCAACAAGAAGAGACAGAACATCAGCAGATTAATTACTATTTATCAAAAGACAACAAAACAGGAGGAACATGAAGTAGATACATTATTTACAGGAGATAAGTAATTTAATAGGCTTATAAATCATATCTATGGGGAACTTTCTGATATAAAAATCTTAGCATGTTATAAAATCATTTGAAAAACAAATTCAAAGGAAATTCATTTGTGCAATATGTTTGATAAGAACCATACAGATAACTCTATTACATGGTGCTTAACCTGTCCTAGCCACATGGTCTGGCAGGGGGAACCTATCTTTAAGCATTGTCCTATGGCATTCAAAGTAGCAAAGAAGAGAATAATATGAAAAAATACCTTGATAACTGCATATGACTAGTGAATACTTCTGTACACACTGAGTATGAGAGGTAACATCTCTAAAGAACTATAATTTTATAGTCTTTACCTACCGTCCATTTGTCTCTGTGAGAGTTTCTATGCCTGTAACTGTGCCAGCACTTTGCAGCTGCATTTGAAAACACCTAAAAGTAATTCTAGTCCTTTTCCATAAGAGTCTCTGTAAAAAGCATACATCTATTGGCATCTTTAGAATATTTGCATACTTTTAATATATCCAGAGGGCGGAAACTTGGTTCATAAGAGGCTAACTATCACTGCAATAAAACTCAGTACAGTATAAAGTCAAGTGCACTTGGTGTACTTTCCTCAACAGCAAGGAACTCTTCCAAGAAGGTGTGTCTACCTGTAACTGTTAGCTTAAGATACTTTAAGCTGTCATTGTATATGACAAGAAAACCCCTCCAAGACTAGAAAAACTTCTAAAATAATGTTACATCATATATTTTTAACAAGGAATTATAAAAAGTTTATAGTAATAAAAAGAGAAAAAATAGTGTTTTGTGTAGTTATAAAAGTGTTTGTGATTCTATTACTCCATATTGAAATCGAATCATTTTTATAACAATTTTTAGTCTACAAAGTGAGTTTGTAATACTTGGTTACTGTTTTTTCATTTACCTTATAATACATTCTGCATATACTTACTGGACAGAAAAAGAGAGGAAAAGAAAAAAAAGATATTCAGGTAAAGAATTGCAAGGAAAAACAGGAAGAACCTGTGAAACATGACATTATACAACTGTAACTCATTCACTGTTCCTAAGTCTTGGGTAAGTATTTCTGTACCACAACACTGTAGAATCTCACATGATACTGAAATCTGTGCTGTGTTACATGAAAAAAAAAAAAAAGAAAACAAGAAAAAAAGAAAAAAAAAGAAAGAGAAAAAGTTAGTTCATTTGATGTTGGTTGTAAATCCTATGCCAGGTCACTTCTTCCTGGTTTACTGCTATGGTATTTGAATGTAGGAGTCTCACTCCAACAAACAAAATCATCTTATGATCTGATCAAGTATTGTTACTCTTCAAATTTTGGCATAGAGCTCAACCCTGCTCTATTTTTTTGTCAACTGAATAAAAATTTATAAGCATAATAGAATTTGGATAATTTAAATTTCATAATAATCTTTCTATTCACCCAATATTGTTATTTTTCTCCTTAAAATTGCTGCAAGCTCTCAGTTTCTTGTGGAAAGATATGAAGACAACCTGACTCAAAAGGAGCACCAGTTTAAACAAAAGTGTGAGATATAATGCAGGGAAAAGGATGCATGGTACATCAGTGAAAACATAGTTTCTAGACTCTTCCAGCATTTAACAGCAGTTTAAAAAGCTTATTATTTGAAATATTCAGTTCTGTCTTGAGTTCACTTTTCATTTCAAATAAGACTTCCTTTCAAGGTAAATGATATGTGACAGGACTTTAGGAGGACTGAATTTGAGACAAGAATAGCAATACAATCATTAATGCTCTCAAAACAGACTATAAGCAAGAGAGTCACACAGGTAATAGCAATATTCCTGTCTCTATGAGAGGGTGTGTATGCATAAAGGACTTCTCAACAATCAGTTTGAAAAGCTGGTGTCACAATTTCATGGAATTTCTCACTGGGTTGTAGCATAATAGAATCACATACTTATCCCTTATGTGGACAACTGGTTTACACACAACACAAACAGAAGCTATTTACCTCCACTATGCTTATCACTTCATCATTGAAAGAATCTGGAAAGGGAACAGCCTTGCATGGCTTTAAATACCAAGTATCACCAGTAAAACATGGAAGAGTTGTGTGTTTCAAAAGTCAAGTGATAATACAGTGCAGGAAAAAGAATCTTGGTAGGAATTTTTATAGTCTGATTGTCAAGCATTTGGGATCAGTGACTCTTGCAACTGCAACTGGAAGGTTGGTTTGCACAAGACTAGTCAAGGACAAACTACATTTGGGTAAACAAATGGTCAACAGACCTGGGTTAATTCTTATGGCTACTCAGACTTTTGCCATTTACTGTGCAAAATGATGCACACTGTAGGACTAAACTAAAACTGGTATATGGAACTGAATTGCTGATCTGAATAGTAAAAACAATTCATCTGTCTAGTAAAAACAAACAGTGCTTATAGAACTCATGGAATTAAATTAAAAATTATTTTTACTTATCTCTGATATTTAATGTGAGATCTCCAAGGGAGACTCCAGTTAAGAAAATTTTTAGAGTAATATTTTAAATTCTTTTCAATAATGTTTATGTAAATTATCTTCCTTAATTTTCTAATTATGGGGTAATTTATGTGCATTCTATATATATAATTATTATCTCCTTTGTAAGATATACTTTTCAAAAATCTTATAATAAGAGATTAACATGCCTGTATTAGCACACTGCAAAGTTCCAGAAGTGGTGGGTACTATACTTCAGTAAACTAAAAAATTATATGCTTGTGTTTCATGAGAAGTCTTGAACAACAAAGGTGAGATCACCTCACCTCCAGGTGTTTTTGATCCTAGTACAAGACATAAGAGAGTGAAATGTCAGAAATTAGCAATGTTCTCTTGCTGAAATAGTAATTCTGTGAAAGCAGAAAGTGTGCATTAATTGAAAAGAATGGATGACAATCAAGAAAATTACATCTATTAAGAAATCAGAGGAATGCACAAAGCTTAAATTAGCAATGTAGGAAAGTACAAATAAGGACTGAGAAATACAGAGATATACTACTTGATATTAAAAACATGAGCAAGGATATAAAGAAACAGCAATTAATTACTTTTGAGGATACAAGATGCAGAAAGTCAATAAGGAAAGATAAGATTAAATGGTGAACCCTAAAAAATAATACGTGTTTTATTTTCAAATATGTCACAAGCAAAATAATCCCCAAAACAATAGTGTTTTTGTTGTCCAAAGATAATAGTTTATAGTAAGCAGCTATTTCATGGAATGTTTCTTTTTTAGAAAAAAAAAGTCTAAATTAATTTTTCAGAGCATAGAACGATGATAAATCATCGTCCTATTTATCTCTATTTTAAATAACAAGTTAATATTAGAAAGATTAGAAGTGCCAAGGCTAATTAAAGGCTCTTACAAGAGCTGAAAAGGGAACTACCGTGTTTTTTTAGCAAATGTTTGAACACTGCACAAATTCCAGAAGACTGACAGAAAATCTGCATAGTGTCATTATTTTAAAAAGGGTAAGCAGTGTAAGTAAGTAAGACATCCTACTAATGTCATCTATTTGCCACCTTTTTATCTAGTGTAAAACAGCTGATACAGGATTTAAACGAATTACTAATAGATTAATTAGCTAGTAGTATATTCAATGGTGGATAAGATGTTGGAAAAGAAATGTGCCAAAGTACTGTAGTATTTTTTTTGGCCATCAATTTGGCTGAAAGTAATATACTCAGGATTTTACAAGACACATCACGTAATACAGAGTATTTTTTTCTTAAAAAGTATTAAAATTTAAGAGATTTAAAATGTACATGATTTATAATACATTCATTTAAACTGGGATAATTATATGGTCCAAAAATGTAAGCATGAATAAAAATTAGAAGCAGAGAAATTATACACACTCTTATAGCAGATAGAAGATAGCATATGGAAGAAATGATTGCTGTTTCTAATCATAACCAACGCATGGTACACCGGACAGTGAGACATCACCCAACTTACCCACCCAACATACTGCCTGATTCTCACTGCAGCAATCGCGATTAAACTAGGACTAGTACCATTCCACTTCTGATTCCCAGAAGTACTCCAAGGCTCTCCTCTCACCACTGGCCTCCTCCTATCCACCCTCATAAAACTTCCCCCAATCACACTACTCTACATGACCTCCTCCTCACTTAACCCCACACTCTTAACCACCCTAGCCATCCTCTCAGCAGCCCTTGGAGGACGAATGGGCCTCAACCAAACACAGATCTGAAAAATCCTAGCCTTTTCTTCTGTCTCCCACTTAGGTTGAATAGCAATTATCATCATCTACAACCCTAAACTCACCCTCCTCAACTCCTAACTGTACGCCATGATAACCACAACTGTCTTCCTCACCTTAAACACAATCAAAGTGCTGAAACTATCCACCGTAATAACTGCATTAACCAAAATCCCATCCTTAAATGCAATACTACTCCTAGCCCTACTCTCCCTTGCAGGCCTCCCCCCTCTGACAGGATTCCTGCCCAAATGATTTATCATTCAAGAGCTAACCAATTGTCTTCTACAATTTGGTTCTTGGCCACAGTATGACCTAAAGATTTTACCAAAGACACGGAAGAAAAAACCAGCACCTTCAGATGATTATAGGAGAAACATGGAAAATGACAAAGTGCTGATGATGGCTGGTCTGAAGGTGAGTACTAAACCAGCCAGTTGTTAACAGTGGGATAAGGAGACCCTAACTACCCTTACATATTTCCTTGAACCACCAGCTTCGGAAAAGAGAAGCAGCAGCTCTGAAGGTGGGCTGGGCATCACACAGTGATAGACACATCACATGACAGTGAAACTAACAAGTCTCAGTCAGGGTCAGTATATAAACAGAAGAAAACTGACCGAGCACACACAGGCACCCATTTTCCAGTGCTTTTCTCACTGAATACTGCTGCTGCCTGCCTGCTGTGTCTAGTTTAGATTTTAGAAGCTTGTAACGTGAAACAGGGTTTATAAGTAAATATGACTTGGACAGGATGATACAAGAAGCTTACGTTCCATTATCAAAAGGGATTAACTGTCTGGGCTACATTAGCAGAGAAAAGACAGACAACTGGAGCGGTTCATATTAGCAATGAAATCTGTGACACCAAATGCTTAGAAATCAAAGCTAAAGGGGCCCAGAGAGCAAACAAGAGAGATCTTTTAATGGCAATGAATAATTAAGAGCACTTACACTAAATTTCAGGTAATTTTTTGTCACAGAAAACTTTGAGACCAATATTGATTTTGGTTATAAAAATTGTTGACTTGACAGCAACTGCTGGATTCAAAGGACTCAGGGAAGTTCTACAGACTTGGCTAAGTAAGAGGTCAGGTTGGAGGACCACAATCCCATCTGCTCAGCTTTTTAGTCTCACTGAAACATGAAGAAGTTAGTGAACGTCTTTTAAAGGACAGTGAAGGGAATTTAACCACAGAAGTGAGGACTCCTAGTAGATACAGTAATTTTAGAACTTATTATTATTTATCAGGGATAACAAGAAACATGTCAGGAAGAGAGAGAAGACTTCAGTGAAGAGTGGCAACTAAATAACAGAAAAATCATTGGAATGAAGAAAGATCTCAGAACAAGTTTAAAACAAAAATTAAACCATCTGAAAATAACAAAGAATCCAAGAAGGGATGGCCAGCATCCCAGAATCCTGAAAGACAAGGCAGACAGTATTAAAAAAAACATAGAGCCAAATATTTGTAACTCTTTATTGACACCAAGAGAAGAATATGCTAAGGACCAGAGAGAAAGGTTAGATGAGTCCTTAAGAAAACATAAAGAAGAAAAAAAAACCTCCAAATCCTTCAATTTTCTGATCCAGAAGTAATAAATTTCTGTAAGTTAAACACTTGAATAAATAAGCAGAGAAGAGGACAATATTAGCAAACCTCATCCACCTGAGAATAAAGGACCAAAAGGTTAAAAGAAGTAGAATGTTGAGTTCTGGAAAGTATTAGGAATGCATTCATTTTGCAAAAGCACATAGGATGTACAAATACTAATGATATCAACAGATTATCCAACAGAATTAAAACTATTTTCATTCTCCAGCAAAGATGAGGTAAACATTAGGTAAAATGATGCTGTCAGCTTAGGAATGAGAAGAGGAGCTATACAGAAAAGATGAGCACTGAGCTGAATTTTCCTTCCAATATATTTCCAGAATGGAAAGCAATATGAGTAATAAGTGACAGTCACTGAATGTAAAAGAGGACTGGGGCCGTGTCAAAACAAATATGAGAAAATAGGTATCTAAGTAAACTGCTAATATGTATGTAAAATGTAAAAACTATTGATAACTAGATTTAAAACAAAAGAAATATATTTGTGTGAATGGTTTCCCTTTCTCTCCATCCCTCAAAGTCACTGTGCCAAATACGAACACATATACATGAAAAAACAAATAAAACCCATACTATTTTCCTGTCATAGGATTCTCCACTGCTGTACGTTGTAGCTAGTGTGGATGCACATTCTTCCAGATACCACGGCTTTTTTCCACTTTCAGCTGTGCTGCTTATAGAGATAGTGTAGATGCTGTTGGTGTAGCCATCACAGGAGCAGTGGTCTCGACTTCTTCCACCATTTCCAGAAGCCCAAACAAAGACTGAACCTAAGCCTCTTCGTCCCTGTTTGGAAACAGTACAAAAGATTTGATTAATAATTCTTCTCAACTGCTTAATAGCCAGGTCTTTTTCCCCAAAAAGACATCTCATGAGAAGAAGAAAATAAAAATCCAACTACCCTGAGAAGAATTTGAAATGAGAACAGGATTTAGCAGATTTCAGAATCAGACATTAGAAAAATTAAGGAAATGAGTGGTATGAGCACAGCTTTAGAAACAACTTTTATACAGCGTTTGTTGGTCTGCATCTATATTATCCAGATGTACCAAGAAAGTCATGCTGAAAACTCAGATGAAGTAGTAAAATATCATACTGGGTGAGCTTTCTGGGTTGCAAGCACACATTGTTGGCTTATGTTAGCCTCTCATTCACTAGCACCCCCAAGTCCCTCTTCTGTCCTTAGTAAGACTGCTTTTGATGTCTTCATCCCACAGCTTGTATGGACATTGAGGGTTGCTCTGATGCAGGCTTGGCCCTATTAAACCTCGTAAGACTTCCACTGGCCCATTTCTTGAGCTTGTCCAGGTAACTCTGGGTCAGGTTTCATCTTTCAAGAGTATCGACTGCACTCCTCTGTTTGGTGTCATCTGCAAATTTGTTGAGAATGCACTAGATTCCTTCATCCATGTCATTAATGAAGACAGTAAATAACACCAGATAATAATACCAATGTCCTTGGTGAGGTTGTGCTGACTATCCCAAATCATGTCCCTGACCTCCGTGTGTCTTAGCAGAGCTTCTAGGAGAATTTATTTCATAATTTTCCCAGGAAGAGAGGTGAGGCTGACCAGTTGGTGGTTGCCAGGGCTCTCATTTCTACCCTTTTTGAGGATGAGGACAATGTTTCCCTTTTCCCAGTCACCTAGGCCTTCACCAGACTGCCAAGAGACTGCTCAATTATCATGGAGATAATTTGTGAGTTTAATAAAAGTATACTACCTGGAAAGACTTTCCAGCAAAGTAAGTTAATTCTTTTGACTAATGTCTACATGAAGTTATGTCTCTAAAATTCTCAAATTTTCATTGAGAAACATTTCAAGTAGTGAGAAAAATCCCAAGGTACCAACTCTAACGTACTATGAGATCCACATTCGCCAGACACAATCTGTCTAAATATTACAATTTTTTGGGGTCGTTTTGTTTTTATTTTTTGTTTGTTTGTTTTCAAGACAACCTTTATGAAGTGTTACAGCCCCATTTTCCACCTTTCCTCTTCACACACAGGTCTTGAAAGCAGTATATTATGGCTAAACCCCATGGGAAATTTGATACAACCAACAATACAACCAAGACAAAGAAATGAGAATTCAGGGTAATCAAACCATAACTTCCACTTATAAAAGAAGAAAAAAAAATTAAAAAATTGTAAAAGAACTTCTCAAAAAGATGCATAAAGAAAAATGTCCTACTAGTAGCAGTCTATCCATCATTTTTCTGCTGTTACCATCAGATGGTTCTGCATGCAAACAGCAGAATAACATGATTTGTCCCATGCAATACAAACCTTTTCAGTGCAGGGTTTGACTGTATTATTAGTCTGTTTGCACAGACAGTGTTTATTCTCTGTGCAATCTATTTCATTAGATGTGTACTTATGCTGCTGTGCTAATAATGAACAAGCTGCAGAAAAATGTATTTGAATAATTTTTGGCCAAAATTTTGAAAAAATGGTGAAAACATGCCAATGGAGTTTAGAAGTGTATTTATAATTTAAACATGACAAACATCAACTTAGATTTTTGATTGTAGGGGCAAGGCCTTAAAACTAATAGCCATTTGCCCCATGGATTTATGTTTTCATGCTAAGGTTCTTTTTTGGTAAACAGATTATGGCTAATATATCTTTAAAACTAATGACTCCTGCAAATATGTAAAGGATCAATGTCTCTGTTATTGCAATAAAAAGTAAATACCAGATGCACTGACCAATGGAAAAGAGTACTTTCTATACACAAAGTGAGAATTGCCATTCCTCTAATGCATTGCAAAAGTGCACATATACATGAGCCCAGCAGTTCACAGAAAAAAACAGCATTACCTTCAGATCAGAAAACATGCTAGACATCTTGTTTCTAAAAGATATTTGGAAAGCAAATGGCAGTCTTAAAAACAATAAAAATCTCAACCCTCCAAACTAATTTCAACACACTTGTGTTCAGAAGTCTGGATCTGGTGCTATGTAATATAGATGGTTGAGGGGCTACAGAAGTAGTGGTACGTGGACAGTTGGACTGGCTGATCTTGAAGGCCTCTTCCAACCTTGATGATTCCATGATCCTATGATTCTATGAACTTGACTAAAATTAATTAATTTCTCAATTCAGCAGTCCCAAACCTGCTTAGGAAAATACAAACTTGTTAGTAACTATGCCACCAAGTAAGTAGAGCAAGAGTGTCAGCTGTTCTACTGTATGTGAATGTTATTCCCAGCTGATATCATCTAAGCAAACACAGTTGAATAATAGTTGGACTGTGTTACAAAATTAAGGCAAACACACATGCAATGCTATGCACATGCTATGTAGCTTTTATTTATTTCTTATCTAAATGTATCATTTGTCATCTGCCAGGTGCCCAAGGGTATCAGACAAAAAGTCGAGCCATAAGATGCCAAGAAGCCATGTGTCATTTATTAGTCAAAAGCAAAGGTGCATGTACAAATCATATGGACAGAACTTGAGCAAAACTAAGTAACTTTTCTATAGAAGAGGTATAGACCAGTGTTGAATGCATGTCCAGCAAAGTATGCCCAATGTTGGTCTTATGATTTTAAAATTTCATTCTCTCCCCTCCAGGCACAAAGTTGTTCCTGCTCTTCCATTTGCAATGACAGCTAGGGGCTGCCTCCTATAAACTCTGAATGGCATCCATAATTCCACACTTGTGCTTGTCAGTGCACCAAATCAGACCACTATGAAAAGTTATCCTTTTTTCTTGTCTACTTTCTTAAATTGCATAAAATGTCGTATCATTTAAAAGAAAAAAAATAACTGTCTCATTATGCAAAGCAAAACTGTTTCACTGATGCCTGTGACTTGCTATTGACCCAGCCACAGTACAATTTTATAGTACATTTTCTAGACAAAGCCAGAGTACTCAACAGACAGCTTAAATGAAATGGACTCAAGTCATTTTCAAAGAGGCCCAAAGGCAGAAATTGCACTTGTAAAAGCAGGAAAGAAGAATCTTGGGGCATTCTGTCTTTTTTCTGCTAATGCCTCCTTTTCCTTGGTCAGCAAATTGCAAGCAGGTAAATGATACAAAAGCCCCTTTTTGTTTTTTCCAGTTCACCAGCATGGACAGGTTAAGTCTGCCAAGAATCAGAGCCAGTATGAACACGCTCATAATGACATCTGCAGAATTTCCTTATACTATTACAGAAATATCCCCTGCTCCAAGTGTGCGTGTTTGTGTATGCACCACCTCTTTATGAGTGAATGAACTAGCAGTACTGGCAGGAACCTTTTTAAGGTAGAGGTTTTCACACACTCAAATAAAGACAACCAGCAGTCCCACACACTTTTAAGATGCTTACAGCACTCTTTAAAAATAATAAAGATGCGGTAAGATACAGTAAGAGCCAGTTGAGTAAATTTTAATCACACTATTTTATAAATTTTAGACTTTACATTCATTCACTGCTTTACAAGTCAAGTTGCCTTAATCCAGCCTGTGAATCCTGATTACTTCCAGCCCAGGAATCAAGTGCCCCAATAACCCTCTCTGCCTGTGGAGTGAGTTACTGACTTGATAGGTATGATCAAATTTACCACGGAACATAGAATCAGAAGAAAATGTGAAGGAGCAGGAAAAGCAGAGAACAGAACAGCTGAACTAGAGTAATTAAGAGCTACAGAGGTGGCAGCCAGGGAGAGATAATTTGGCACCAGTATGCTGGAAATTGCACACTAGAGCAGAAAACAAACCATGAAAATATAAAATGGAGAGAGAAAGAAGGATACTCTATCCACACCTAGAGCCTAAACATTTAATTTCCTCTATTCTCCCCAATACAGTCCTAAAATTACTTCATGTTTCCAAGAACAAAAAACTACTGCCAGAAAGTGAAATTGATCCTGAAGCGGAAGCTGGAAAAAGAAGCCCATGGTATGACCTCTTCCTTAAACACTAATTCCTAAAGAGGAAATGTTCATAACGAATGCGCAGAACAGAGGCCAGCATTCTGGAGACCTAAAAATCCTACTATGCAGGCATGGTTTTTAGCTGCAGCATAGTACAACCACTGTAGTGCCAAGCACCAAGGATCACAGCATCCTGAGAAATGCACCTGTGAGATACATCCCCTTTCTTCCAGTTTCTGCTGATTTCTGCACTCCATAGGATCTGGACAGTGCTGCCCTGTGCAGGGACACAGCATTGCCAAGCTGTTCACTGTCAGCATTTTGCTTTTGACCAGTTACAGACCCTAGCTCCTGCTGAGTCCATTTAACCTCTTATCTGGGAATGAAAAATAGTTTGGCACAACATTCTTAAAAGACTCTTTTGTAGACTGCACAGCACTGAATTGTTAAGTAGGCATCTCTCCAAAAACAGATAATGGTAAGTTGAGAGTCCAAGTCAGCAATTCTAAATTGCTACCAGAAGACAGCCAAACAGATTTTTTTTTAACAGTCTTCTTAGATATGAAAGAAAAAATTCACAAGCAAAAGGAAATATTTCTCAGGCCATTAATTATGTTGAGGTCTCCACACTTTCAGAAAAATAATGTTTGTGCCTCAATTTATTAAAAATGCACACCCACAGTATCAATGAGGAAATGAGTAATGAGCCAAACAGGTATGCATAAATAAAGATGCATGTTTGGGGGAATGAACAAAAATAGACATGTGTATTTTAAAATAAGAAGTTACATTTTTACTCTTAGGAAAACTAGGAAGTAAAGAAAATCTTTCCTGTTTCTGAAACACAGCAATCTATATACACATAACATATATGCAATGCAAAAATATATGACTACCTACATAAAACAGTGATTATCTTATCCTTCCCTTGGAAAGGGAAGTGATTGCTTAGAAAGGTTGCTGGCTACTTCTGAACTAGCTCCTTAATTAAGAAAACAAAAGAAAAAATAATTAACCATGCTAAAAAAAGAGGAAAAAAAAGTATTTTGTTATCTCTTAGGATATGGTACCTTTGAAATATTGAAGCTATAAAACATTCTAATGTACATACAATATTGAATAACCACAAGCATGTATGTATTTACACACTAATTATCAGGACATATCAGTGGAACAATTCAATATGTAGGCTTCGTGTAGTGTATTTTTTACTTTATTCTTCATGAAAAAAGCAGTTTAAATAGCTCCAAGATATTCCCCACACAGCTATAATTAGTGCCTGAAGTGCAACCAAAAGAACTGTTGGCTGAAACCTGAAATATGAACATGTGGAATATTGGAATGAATTTCTCATTTACCTAAACAAAACAGAGCCAGCTCAAGGACTGCAAGTTATGGTTGAGGCTCTCTCTCTACAGTATCATTACTATTGTTACCAGGATAAAACAAATTGTCTATGGCAAACACAATGTGATAACACAAGAGCTTACTTTGCCAAAATTTCTGTTGTACGAAGAGTCTCTGGTTAATCAGAGGTGAAATTGTCCCTGCATGCAAAGCCAAAATAAACAAGCAGTGCACAGGAAAGCTATCAGTGTGAGAATTGGGTATGTGACTGATGTTATACACAAACACCCATTATATGGGATGGGTTCAGGAGTTCTGCTATCTGATTAAACACTCTAGAAAGGAGCCCAGGGCCACTAGATCCACACAGCTGTTTTTCATGACTTACAACAGACTCTTCCTTGTGGAAAACTTCAGGTTCAGAGATGTCTATTGAACTCTGGGGTTTAACAAAAAGAACCTCCTATTTTCTGCAAAAAAATATTCTCTTCTAGATAAACATGAAAATATGGCTGCTTCACTTCTACTTTTGCAGACTGAGGACTTAGGGAACAACTTTGCTCAGTCTGTCTCCCACAGTGTTCATTTAAGAAACAACGTACAGGCTGTGTGGAAAGTCATTGCCCTCACAGTTTTGTGCCTTAAACTGTTAAATTCTTTGCACAGAAAACTTTTGACACCAAAATTCCAGTGATTTCCATTCCAGAAATCTCTTTTCCTATGTGACACATAGAAATACATAGATACTACTGTTCAAATATATGAGTGAAATGTATATGTGATTTGTTCACACACAGAAACAAGATTCATGTTTCAAAAAGGCATAGTCTGAAATCTACATACTTCAGTGTATGGAAAGAGATTAATTTGCCAAAGCTGCTTTTCAGTATTGTTTTTTCACATTAAGATTTACTCCACAAAAAGAATGGAGTGGGTTTTGGTTTTGTTTATTTTTTAATGTTCAATATATCACCTGTTTCAGGGTGTGCATGCAAAACCAGACGCATTTTGGCAAGTCCAAAATCAGCAATGCTATTCTGGCTTGGTTCAACAGTTTCCATGCATGTGTGAGATGGGATGAGGTAACCAAACAGTTTTGATTTCCAGTACACTTGGTGACATTGTAAGGAAAATGGACATTTTGGTTATATTTTCCTGTAACTCTCATTACAAATTTTCCCATCTTTCAGGATTCTTTTATTTCAATGAATGCAATGTAAGAACATTTCTGATATATTAATTATTTTTCTGCATAATTTTGTACTACACGCTGATTATCTGTGAAAAAGCTCATCTTTTCACAGAAGGCAAAGAAGTGAGATTTTAAGGTAAGCTTTGTGTGGGGCAGAAATGGCTGAAAACCGGAGATAGGTGAGGAGAGAGAGTAAAGTAAGTTCTTTTCAGAATTGTTTTCACTCAGAGACCAACCTTGCACCTGGGAGATGTTAGAAAATACTCAGTGTGAGAGAATTCACGTATTTGTGTTTGCTTTGGGTTGTTTTCTGTCTGCTGAAGAAGAAATTAAATTTTCACAGAGTAGATAACACAATGTTGTTAAAGACCTAAAAGCATTCTTCCTGTAGGCTGGGGGCCTCTTTGTAAGGGGGGAAGGGAGATAAGAGGTTTTGAGATTGTAAAACACAGCCTGGTGAAGACTTATGCATGCTCCAGGCTCTTTGATATGTAATGCAGGGGTCAGGCCCTGCTAAAATGAGCTCAGCAAAGTATGTATATCCCTTTGTTTCTTTGTAATTCTGCAGCCAGTGAGGTGATGGAATAAATCTATTCTCTGCACTTCAGATGTGGGTTGTCGTTGTCTTGGTGTTAGCTGCATACATTTGATTCACACACTTTGTTCACATACTTCCCAAACAAAATAAAGGCTCAGGTATCACTGAGCCTAAATATTATTTCATTTACTGGAAGGCAATATTCTACTTTGTTTGAATGCAAGAAGTTGATAACTGTGTACAAACAGCAGAGCAAAGGATTACTATTATTACCTTAATAATGTGTAATCACCTAACTTAATTTTTGCTGGGCAATCCTCATCCATAGAAAACTACATCATATCAAGTTTAAACCACATCTGCAAAGTCATTAAGGCATCTGAAATATATCAGCAAAATGCAAGGCAGTCAGACCTAGAAATTAGGCTTATTGGTAAGAAATAAGGAAAGGTGAACAAATTTTGCAAAGTGGTGGCTTAGGAAGTTTAGGGCTATGGAAGATAATCAGCTGGGAATGAGCTACCCTAAAATAGTCTGTCCATTGAATTAGTAAGTCAGGTCTATATGAACCCATCCAGGGAATATAGAAGCAATACTATGCACGTGTGGAAAATCCTTAAACTTGTATGCCCCATTCTGGTATCCACACTGGAAATAATAATGCCAGAAAACAGAAAGAATGAAGTCTGATTTGTAAATTATGACTAACAGAAAGAAACTTAATATACAAAACAACACTTTTAAGATTGCAGAACAGATTTTAAAGGTCAGTAAGTGATGCCTGCATTACTTTACAAAAGCTCAAAATGCAACAAACACTTCAGAATTTCAGATAAACCTGTGAAGTTTTTGTCTGGTAACTTATTTTATCCATAGAAATGTATTAGAGCCGGATTGTGAGGCTTCTGCAAAGATGTGATGAGCCCTGCAAGAAATCAGTAATGAAACAAAAGAAAATGAACATTACTGTAACATTAACATGTAACAGTAACATAACTGTAACATTAAGGTGGGACTGGAAATTATTGTACAGGAAATAATACAGGCTTTACTAGAAAAACATAGAGGTCAAGGAAATTTTGGGTAGAGTATTTCAAGGATGAGGTCAGGAAACAAAGTTATTAGGTATTTTGACCTAAAAGAGAAAGAGCACCTTAGTGAGTCTAGTAATTGCCATCACCTGCATTCAAAAAAAGAAGTCAGTCTGGAAGATGTGGAGAAGCACTACTCTATTGAGCAAGGAGATAGACAGAGTAGTTTCTAAGTGACCAGTGAGTCATATTGAAATGAAATTAAAAAGGAGCCTAATCAAAAAATGTATCAGAAACAAAAATGGAGGGAGGGAAGTTATTTAAGATGAGGCACAATTTATATCCAGGAACAAATGGGCAGAAAACTGCACATGAGGAAACCCTATTGTAACTTAAAAGAAAATCTCTAACCAATAATTAACTTTGGCCATGAAATCTTCTACCAACAGAATCAGAGGGGAAAAGAATCTGATTTCTTATTCAACATAAAAGGCTCAATGTATTTAAATGGCACAATCCCTGTGGTGGTAGAAAGCTGTACTGGATGACCTATGCTGTCATTTCCTCTCTTATGTCCTATGGTCCAATTCAATTTATCCAAGAGATCCCTTGCTCAAAATCTGTAATGATTAGATGTCAAGTTTTCTAACACTGTAAGATGCACCATAAATACAGCAAAAGAGGCAGTTTACAGTGGAAATAAAAGTCAGAGACTTAGATGAGTAATAAGCTATATTATTTTCAATAGTGAAGATTGCTACTGCCTTGCTAAGACATGGACATGAGATTTCAGTTAAGACTGGATCTTCTCAAAAGATTTACAGAAACCAGAAAATAATAGATGGATCAGGAAAACAGGGATATAGATGAAGCAACAACTGGATGAAATTTCGCTGATTGGGCTTATGACAAAAGGCAGATGCTTAGATGTTAGAACTATGAATATCAAGCCAATGGTGCTATGTCTTGTGACATCAGCAAGAAGAAATAGAATGATAAAAAATTGAAGGACTTTTCAAGTTCTATTATGTAATCAGCATCCACTTCTAGTACAGAGCCAATCAAAGTTTAACTTAGTATGTTGAAGCATACGTCTATATCTATATATCTATATATCTATATATCTATATATCTATGTCTATATCTTATCTAAATATAGATAAGATAGATATATGGATATAGACATATACTTCATGTTTCTCATCAGATGTTCATGTTCACTTTATATCATAGATGCAACCTGGATACATAGTATATATGCAAATATATATATTTATAGATAAATGCCAAGACCTAACACTAGATTATATCAGCATACTGGAAGTCATATCTTCTAAGACCATCCCTAAGTACAGCGCTAACCCCTCTGATTGATTTTCAACAAGTATTTTTTGCCTACTTATTGGAAATGTGCGGGAGGTCTTGTGCATGCAAAGATCGCAGACATGCATAAACACTGATATGTGTTATTTAGACTTAAACAGCAGCTGTACAAGGTGAAAACACACAATACACAGTTTTAAAAATAATTTAAAAAATCTGCTGGTAACCACGTGAAATGTATTAAAACCCAGCCATTTTGACACATTTGACTAGAAGTCTTCCTGCTGTAATTTCTGCCTTAGATTTCTGAAATGCAGTTCTCTGGCAAAGTAAAAGGGAATAACTCCTCTTGGTGTAGGCAACACATCCTCCTGAGAATAATGTGGAGAGATGATGACAGGACAAATACATGTAATAGAAACATCTTTGGTAGAACACTGGGAGCAAACCATTGCCTAGACGCCTGCAAATGATGAACAATCTCTTCCATTTTTGAAGCAGAAACATACAGTAATGATAATGATGATAATAATAACTGTTAAATCCTTCTTCTTGATTTCTCCTTTTCTTCCTCTTTGTCCCTCACTCTTCCATGTGGGTTGGATACTTTAAGTGATTTAAGTGCTTGCACCCAGCAAGCACTTGGAACAAACACTCTGCAGTCAAAGCTGTTGAAGCAAGAGAGATGAGAAGGGGCAATGATGATGGTTGGGAAGGCATGAAGCTGAGTTTGCACAAGAAGTTCAGCCACACAGCATCTGATCATTAATGTCCATCAAATATTTTGGCTTGAGTCCAGTCACTAAACAGAGTGGTGTCACAGCAATAAGATGAAGGTGGTTGTGCCCAAAGTTTCCATGCAGATTTCTCTTCCTCTCCACCCTCTCTAGGTTATATTAAGGATGACCTGACCAGTTGCTGATTTATATACACTTCCTTATGTGTTTCAAGGATGTGTACTACAGAAACAACATAAAACATGCAATTGGTGAGACATTGGAGAGTGAGATAACCAGCTCTTTGTAATCCTTCAGTGTAAGGATTGTCTGCTTTTCAGGTGTCAGTGTTGTAGTGTGTATTTATTGCCCAGGGTCTGCTCCTGCTCCACTTTGCCAGAGAAGCTTTGCTTCAGATGCTTCAGTAACACACCACACACACTGATGCACATATGGCTTTGGCACATCCTGTTCTCAAGAACTGCTACAAAAAGAAGCACTTTTTCCTGGTCATGCATGGTAATGAAGGCTATTTGGAGAACGTTTCATATTGAAGATTGCTAAATTGCTAAATATCTACAGTGCTCACATACCCAGAACCTTGATTATTTGGTCTTTGCCAAACAACAATGAGAGAACAAGTCTGAATATCTGAAATGCTTTCCTCTCCAAACAATGTTGACACCATTGCAGAATGCCAGACTTATTTGTATGAATACAAATGAGCTAGACTGAACGCTGCATGGCGGAGCCATGAATCAGCAAACTCAACTCCATCAAGCGCTTATAGCATTGTGCTTATTGACTGTGAGACACCAACAGGCATCTTAAAAACATACTTAGATTTCATATTTATGAATCAAGGAAGGCTTTTGTATTCTCCATTTTGTCCAAGATTCAGCACAGTCTTATGACATGATTTGGCCACAATCACATTATGCAATGCTAAGCTTTGCTCTTGAGCACAGGGTGAAATGTGACATTAGATACCTAATCTTTCCTTGAATATGTTACTTTTTGATATACCACCATTTTTTTGGCTTTTTTCAGGCAAATTCTGCATAATTACAATGGATTTTTTCTTGATATTATTCGGTCTACAAGTCCTAAGGCATTAGTATTTAAAACACAGACATCTGGAATTTTCCACACAACTACGCTATTTTCAAGAAAAGGACCTTCTCAACTGAAAGCATGATATAATGGGAGTTCTCTATTTGCACAGAAATTGTTTGATAGTAAAATATCCAAGGCTTCTCTTTGAACTCAAGTATGCAAATTTAATAAAATTACATTAAATACCCTTAAAAACGACATAAAATCATAGTACTTGTGACAGTTTTAAAAACTGGTTTCCTTTTTCATTATCTTGATCCTGGGCAGAATTTTTAGGCATATTTAATTTACATTTCATGAATTCATTTATTCCTTAGCAGCCTTTCTTTAAAACAGATTTGTCTGTTTCAATCCAAGATATGTGTTGTCTCTCTGTAATTCTGCACAAAAATTATGCAGTCATCTTTATTATTTTATGCAGGATTTGAAAGGTGTAACCATATTAGTTCAGCAGATTTAAAAATAATAATAGTTGTGAAACACACAGCACAAGCTGTTAATTGGAATAATATGTGTTTAAGATAAATCAGGTGCTTTTTTCATGGAACCAAGTCTCTCAGAAAACTCAACAATGGATGGTTCTTGCATCCATTTCATTTTTATGCAATAATTATAATAAATTTAAAATAATAATTGAGCTTGATTATGCCAGAATCAAAGTTATTATTCAGCACTACCTTTGATTTTCCTAATAAAGCCAGCCAGGCATAATTTCCTTTTCAGATGTTTTAAAAAAATCTTGTCATTTCCTTTTGCTGTTCCATTTTAAAATTATAACGTACAATTGTGTGGATACTTGCATAGTAAATTAAGAATAATCAATCTTCAGACTTTGTGTAGGTCTGAAAGAAGGTTTTGCCAGGTTTTCCTGTACTGATGTGTTCTGGGTAACCCAAAATGTTACTGTATTCCATATCTATCTGTGCCCAAAGTTGCTGCTGTCTCTTTGAGACCCAGTGACCAGAAAAGGAACAGTCAGGTCAGGCTGTCTGTTAGTCCTTTTTGAAAGTTGGGGGCTTTCAGGAAAAAGTGCTCTTTCTCTTTTGATCTTGCTGGGTGAGCTGAGATAGCACAAGGCAGACAGCAGCCACACCACCAAGCCAAGAAAAATAGAACAGCCCCCACTCCATATGGTTGCCCCAAACTGCCAGCAGTGCCTGGTCAAAGCAGGAGGGCATGGAATACAAGTTGTCCAAGCCCCTGCTGCTATTTTTGCTAAAGAGAAGGCAAAGTTCCTCCATGAGTTCCAGCTGTTGACCCAGGGACTCTAGGTTTTCTTTCTGTTTTGTTCTTTTTCCCTGTTGGTTGATATCTGGGGAGAAGAGGGAGATTTTTACTTGCTCATGTTCAATTGCTGTGCTGTTCTTGTCCTCTCTTCTCTCTCTGCACCCCAGGCTGTCTGCAGAGGGAACCATCCTGGGGGTAACAGTTGTTTGCCATTTCCCCTTATCTCTCCACACACATGGTCATACATGGAGAGTGCCATCTCAGGGCAGAGTTTCTCTGCAGTTTTTGCTTTTCTTTGTTTCTGGGGAGTCCATGAGGAATCCATGAAATTCAGCAACGTTATAACTACTGATTATCACAGTCAGTTTTTCCTGTTCCTTTTTCATTTTTTAATGACTGTTTTAAACCGTTATTATTTCACAGTTATACCTTCTTGCATTCATCCCTCCTTATTGGTGAATGGGGAGTGTCAAAACTGAAAGGGAAGGTAACTGATTCTGGAGTGTCCGCCCACTTTAATTGTCTAAAACCAAGACACGATGTTACTTCAATTTATGCTACAGATGTTATACTGTTGCTGTTCAGTTCAATATTTCTGAAAAAGGAGAGTAAGGATCTGTATACAACACAATAAGCATTTTTGACTGCCTATTATTACTGCACAATTATTACGACTCCTTAGGGAAATCTATGTTTGACTGAGTATGTAAACACAACCTTGAATAATCAGCCCATTTCTGGCATATTCAGTCCAAAAAAATTCATCTTTTCTTCTTCCATTTGCCTCATCTTTTAAAATGACACGGCTTATGACAGTATAAGGAAATACAGAGAAAGTACCTTTATCTGAATACAGAAAGACATTACTTATTTAAAAAAGAGAGTTCATCTTGAAGTAATTCTCGATCTGGAAACAGCCTAACAGGGAAGGTGGTAATTCCTAAAACATGCATTTACAATCTTTCAGTCTATATTATATTTTAAAGAATGAAAACTAGAGGTTAGCTTTAAATGTTTTGTATTTTGTAGCAGTATATTTTAATGTAAGTTTTTTTAAGTACTTCTATTTCCTGAGTAGAAATGAAGCTTTCATAGTCAGAGACAGATAAAATATCCAAATACATGGAAATATTTAGATCTATTCAAGACCTCATGGGCAGCTTCAGGCAGAATAAAGTTTGATAAAATGACATAAAAGTTATATTGTAAAACATAATAATTTGACTTGTATCAAATATGACTTCTATTATTGCTCAAAAAAATATACCAACCTTTTTCTGCATTGTTATCAGAAAAAGCCTACCTCTGAAAATTAAATGCTATGTTTTCACTATAGACTGGTGCTTATTTCACATGCAGAACAATGTGCTGGTAAAATGAAATTCATCTGGGTTCTGTAGGGTATCTTCTCAAATTACTGCTCTAATAATAACAGTGGAACAATAATGCTTGTAGGCAAGATCTACGCTCTTGGCAAGTTATTCCACATATTTATCCCCAGTTTGAGAACTTGAGATTTCAATGAGGAAACGTCTGAGTCCTTCTGGTACAGAAATTCAGGCTGAACTTTTCACAGTTTTGTTCCCTACATGAAATACAACATTTAAACAAACACATATATATGCTTAAACAAAAAACTTCCTGGAGCAAGATCCCCTGCATTCTTGCAGTTCCATTAGTGTTCCCGTTATTACAGTACTGTAAATTCTCTGAGACCAGACATAAATGGTAAAAGAACCATGGGTATAGACCTTTTTCTGCCCCCCAGCTCCCTTTTAAAATCATCAAACTTACATTAAGAAATCATGCAAAACAAAGCAAAATAGAAATGAAGAAAGAAGGAAACACAGTCAAAGGTTTTGCTTTAAAATTTCTTTGCACCTCAGATTTGATGAGTTAGCCCTGATGTGCAAAGTAGCATTTCTCAGTCAATTTATTTCTAATTACATCACTCCCTCAGAGCAGTTTTAAAAGACACTGAGGATTATGTATTCCAGATGAAAATGAACAGAGCTCATACTTCAGATGACAGTGATCATCAGGTCACTACAAAAGAAAAATATGTTTCCAGTTTTAAGCAAAGGAAGTTTTCTTCTTTCCTTCCAAGTCGTTTGCCTCTCCCCATGCTGAGCACTTGCATGCAGTGGGCACAGGTACCCTTAGAGGTGCACATGAGAGCAGATCCAGGCACGTGTGAAAGCCAACCTACCATTCTGATGCCGTTCTCAAAGGCCTGACGTGCTAGAGAAGCGGGTCCATCCACGGTCTTACCGTCGTCATCGGGCCCCCAGCTGGCACTGTAGATGTGGATGTGCTGGGGATTAAGGCTTAGGGACTTTGCTTCCACCATATCTGTCACATCTCCATCCAGCATCCGTACACCTTCAGAATGAAAAATACAATGAACTGTACAGACAAACTCAAAATGTTTCTTTGTTTTTTTCCCCCCACCAAGAAAATTGTTGTGCATGACACTGAACTGAATAACTACAAGAATTCCTACTGTTAAAGAAAAAACCAACAACAACATAATCTGTTTGGGTATCTGTTTTCCCAATGTCTCTAAGATGGAAAAATATGAAAAGATACAAATATTTTCACCCTTCTTCAAGTTTTAAAAATTATAAGTAATGTATCCACTATACAGTCTTCAAACTTCAACAACAAAGTTTTATACTAAATAAAATTTTTAAAAATACCTGAATTTTGAAATTATTTTATGTCACTTAAAGATAACAATTTTATACAACAGTGAAACTGCATTACCTTTCTTGAGTCATTTAGTTTCAATCATGTTAACAGATGTAATAAAAGGATCCCTACAGACAATTAACCTTGGCATCATTCCTTCATTGTATGAGGCTGCAATCAAAAAACTGGGGAGAACCCTCTTGTGTACAGAATGATTACCACACACTGTAGCAAGGCAATTACAAGAGGTTTTGAACAAATATGTAATGTTGTTCAACCTGAAATTACAATATGGTGAACATCCTTCTCTTCAGAAGAAGCTTTTTTGAGGTATAATCTGGAATTTTTATGTTAAAAGAATCCATTCGTGTGGGTTTGGACAAGACAATGTGCCAATGCTTCACACTCTTTTAAGTTTACTAGGCTGAATATAGCATGCTAAAATCTGAAAACTGAGAAAATACGGAAGTTTTTTCCTATCTCTAAGACTTTGTGGTTAAATCTGAGAAAACTACCGGTGCCAGTTTTAACTTAAAAAAGAAAAAAGACCTATACACAGCTAGTGAGACATGATCAAAGGGACACTAAATATTAAATAAAAATTTAATAAAATTGTATGATAGAGGGACGATCACTCTCAAAATTTACAAGTTAGATGTTCTTCTGATTTAAAAGGCTACTCCTATTTTTAAGCCAAATTTACATATTTTTAATTACAGACTCACTGCATTTTGCTTATGAGCTCAGATTAAAGAAGTTTGTGTGTTTACCAAGATTTTAACTTTTAATTGAAAAGCGGCATAAGGACTGCTTTGTTGAAAAAATATTAATATTTTTCCCCCTTATTCTATTTGACTTAAAAATGAAAAGTGATTGTATTTCTCAGTTCACACAAAAGTTGCCTATGTTTTGTGAGATAATAAACTTCTACGAACTGTGATCTCACTATGAACTTTGCTTTATGAAAAAGAATCATTAAACCAACTCTGGGATTCTAGGGTTTTATATTCTTCTCACCACAGAAAATTAATGACGGGTGAAAGTTGTGTGCTCAATTCCTTTAAAGTATATTAAAGTATACTTTAAAGCTCTCTCATTCTGAATAAAGACACTAAAGGTACACTGGTTTTGAAAAAAGGAAAATAAAGCTTTCCTTTATGACTTTGTTAGCCAGTCTAAATATTATATTAAACCAATGAATAATAACTCAAATGCTGCCACTTTCACCTAAAGTAAATCACATGATTTTTATTTTTTTTTTGTAATTGTGAAGTGGTCTACTTTTAAAGCAACACAGACAAGGTTGTGACTTAGGTGCTGTTCTCTCTAGCCAGCAATGGACAGACATGCTGCAAGCTGTTGGCCAAGACCAACTGTGACGTTCAACCAGGCCAAGCACCAAGTCCTGCCCTTCGGTTACAGCACCCCCATGCACCACCACAGGCTGGGGACAGAGTGGCTGGAAAGTGGCCCAGGCAAAAGGTGCTGCTTGACAGCCACCTAAACCTGAGCCAGAGTGTGGCCAGGTGGCCAAGAAAGCCAAGGGCATCCTGGCCTGTGCCAAGAATAGTGGTCAGCAGAACCAGGGAAGTGATTGCCCCCCTGTGCTTGACCCTGGTGATGCTGCTTCTGGAGTTCTATTTCCAATCTGGGCTCCTCACGTGCAGAAAGACAATGAGGTGCTGGAATGCGTCCAGAAAAGGCCAGCAGAGCTGATGGAGGGCCCAGAGGCTAAGTCCCGTGAGGAGCTGCTGAGGGTGGGGGTATTTAGCCTGCAGAAAAGGAGGCTCAGGGGAGGCCTTATTGCTCTCCACTATTGCCTGAAAGGAGGTCATAGTAAGGTGGGGGCTGGCTTCTTCTCTGAGGCAACCAGCAACAGGATGAGAGGACATAATCCCAAACTGCACCAGGGGAGCTTCATGGTGGACATCAGAAAGAATTTCTTCACGGATGGGGTTGTTTAAGCAGTGGAGCAGATTGCTCAGGGAAGTGGTGGAGTCACCATCCCTGCAAGTGTTCAAGAAACAACAGGACACGGCACTTAGTGCTGTGATCTAGTTTACGAAGTGGTGGTGATCAGTCAAATTTGGACTTGATGACCATGGCCTTATCCAACAGAAATGACTGTAATTCTGTGCAAGACTACTCTGAACAACAGACATCTCACTGGATATTTGCACTGAAAATAATACTCCTTCCTTCCTCCCTGCCTTTCTATTCCCGCCCCCCAAAGTCTGCCGTGGTTAAGTCTGCTGATCATACATCCGCCAAACTGCGTTTGGCATGTGGTGATAGCACAACAAAAGCTATCCAAAAGGCAATTAGCAGACTGTGTTTGCAGATTGTTCCAAGACTTCAGAGCCCTATAAACTTTTTCTAACATTTGCAGTAATTGCAAAATGTAATTGGCTTTTTACTCAGAACAAATTTTCAATGAATCATAGGAAACATTCAAAACTGAGCTGAAAGAAGTTTTCTTTTAAAATGCTTGTTTTTATTCAACTGACTTAAACTTAAAGAAACAGCTGAACTAATCCTTGTCATCTGAAGACAATATACATCTGTTGTGCCATAATTCAGTGTAACTGTTTTCCCATCAGGACTTGAGCCCAGCCAAGTAACTAAGCACCCAAATCCCCACAGATGTTTTACAACTTCCACAATCAGTTTGCAATAATAACAGCAAACTAACCAAGCCTTCCTATAAAAAATCTCACAAGTTCTGTATGTGGTAATTTGTTTTGCGTGATTATTTCAGAGTTAAAATCTAAAAAAAAATCCATCCCTTTGGTGAACTGGTTTGTCTTTTAGTGAGAGGGATCTGTAGCTTTGCTGCACAGAAACCTGTATAATTTTTTATAAGAAACTTGTCATAACCTGTAAAAAAAACTAAAGACTCAGACTGCAATTTTACTAAAATTTTCTTTTCTATAAGTTACAACTTCATTTACGCCATTTTAAAAGAAGGCTCAGACTTTCCTAGAAACTTGGTCATCAGGTGTTCTTAAATATTTGGAAATGAGACAAGGAGTACAAAAGTACGCTATTTAGAAGAAAATTAGCATTATTAATGGATATCTTGTTAACAACTCAGCACCAGAAACATCATTAACTGGATTTGTTCAACTGCCAGTATGTTATGACATATTGATGGGACAGATTTTTTTCCCTTCTGCTTGATACATTAGTATCCCTTATGTGTTCAGAAATGCTTTCTGGTTTGAAGCAAAAGATACTTATCTTGGTGGAGCAAATCCAACATCATTGTCAGCAGGTGCTCCTCTATATAAGAATGTAATTGCTTTACCTCAACTCTAGCGTCTTCTCCAAAAATACCCCAGGAGGGCCCTTAAATCCCTGGGAAACAAGTGAGCTGACACAACCACAGTATATTCACACGAGTAGTTATGGCAGCTCTGAAGGAAAGGAATGAGGCATGCCAAGTAGAGGTCAGCAGCAGCAAAGATCTCAAACATATTCACTTAGTGGAAGAGGAAGCTTAACCTATCTTCCCTGGAACTTCCTCTTAACTCTGATTTTCTGCAGATTATTTGTTGAGCTTCCTGAAGTCATTTCCAAATGCTGATCCTTTTAAAAGGTGGCACCTCAAGTGAGGTTTTATATACTGTTACTAATTTCCAGCTTTCTTTTAGGAATAAATAATAAAAAGGCACAAGTATCTAGGCTTTACTGTTTCTGTTACCTGTGTACTGTGTCCATCTGAATCAGTTTTTACACTATATTTAGAAAAGACTGTGAGTCAGCTAATATGCCTGGAGGATATTTATTATTATTGCATGCTTAATAATTAATAATGCTTAAATAAAATGCTTAATAATTAATAAACTATGAAGAAGTCACTGTTATTCTGGAGAATTTTTCAAAGCCATGTCAAAGTTGTTGCAGGTTGTGTGACTATTCTACCCAAAAATGAAACTTCTCCAGAAGGCATCTCTTATTTCCATCAGTACACCAACTCTCTTCTGACTTTGGTTTGACAACACAACAGACCTGATATCATAACTGCTGGTTCACAGTTAAATGCCATGTTCACATGAGACAACCTGTTCATCTGTCACAAACTTCCTTACTTGAGCAGTTCTGATTTTCCAAACTACTCTGACAGGATAGTTTTGTGCAGGAAGGCTCTTCACCTCAAGGGAATTGTTTTTTCTACATCATTGTAACCCTATCCTGGATCTGGGATTATCTACCCTAATTTTATTTACCCAGCAGGAAAACAGAAAGCTGATGTGAGGATGAAGTTGTGTGCTTTGGGTAATTTGAAATGTATCTGTGCTGACATGAGATTTGGATCAAACTTGTACTGATCCAGCAGAGAATAGAAGCAGTATTTTTAATAATGAAAAGATGGTCTCAATTCTGTCCGCTTGTATATTTGAACTGTCCTCTGGTGTACAAATAGGTAAACATGTTTCTATTTTTACAGATGGGGTCTATTTTAGGCTCTGTTTCAAAAGGCAACAATTACTGAGTTTGAGCTATGAGACTTTCAGCTGAAAGCCAATATACCAATCCCATGACTTTATAAAAAGTTCAGAATAAACTTCACTAGAAGTATTACAATCTGTAACAGGCAAGCTACATCCCAGGAGACATGCAGATGACATCTTGATAATCATTGTCATAAAACTACGCTAAAGACATTAATTCAACCGCCAATGACAAAGAATTCACAGAAAATACTTGAAACTTCTTGGCTGAATGAACAAAAATATGTGATCATACATTGATTTTTCAGGCAATAATCTTACCACCCATAGGGATCAAAAGAAAATTCTCACCAGCCACAGACAAAAAAAAAAAAGCATTATGTTTTGAGAGTTTTTCATTTGGGATCAATATGTAAGGCAATGTAACTGATCTGTACCTTTACTTATGGTTTGTCAAAGTTCATGGCTTAAGAGCTCTGAATCTGTGAGAAAACCCCAGTGTCCTAATTCTGGGGTCATGTTTTCATCAAAAGTTTGACCTATTTTTTAATGTGTACTGGGAGGCAGTGCTCCAGAGAGCACTGCAGAAGGGCCACCACAGACAAACCCCTTTAGTACTGAACGACCACTCTAAACTGAGCTTTACAGCTCACACAGTGAGGCTTGTTCATACAAATCTCCTTCTCTTGTTGAGAAATGTCTGAATGTACCATTTAGCACAAACGGCTTTTGGGTTACACTTTTTTTCCTGTGGGAGATTGTTTCACATACCTCCAATCTTGGCATTAAAGGCGATTCCTACTGTGCAGTGTGAGTTGTTTGCCGTGGCTGCCACTTCTCCAGCACAACGGGTTCCATGCCTGCAGTCAGACAAACATTTTTCCAAGTAAGCACAAACCATTGGGATTAAAGGCTATGATTTTGCTTATCCTCAGGTGCTAAATGAACAACTACTCATTACGTATCGCACTATTTAACCCCTCACAGTAATGTATACCCATGTTACAATATTCCTCTGAACATGTTTTAATATTATCAGCAACACTTTAAACTCTTCATCCCTACTGGAAACACAGTTTGTTATAAAGACATACAGCAATGATACGTAATTCACAGCAACAGTAAGGAGTCTTAGATATTGGTTCTCAATTTTGAACAAAATCTTACATTTAAATAAAATGTTTGTCCAGAATTCTCTAACAACCACTCCTATTGTTGGTATGTGTATGTTCATCCAACCTCTACCATGCACAATATGGCATGAGGAAGATGAGGTTGCACCAATGCACACACTGGTGATTACAGGTGAGGCTAAGAGTGTATGCCAGGTATGCTCAAAGCCAAGGCACATCTTGGTCCTACCTTGGGCCAACCCTGCAAGCCTACTTGCCTCTCTGGGAGCAGTAAAAATGTCAGAAGTACCCGTCACATCAGTGGTATGCTCTGTGCCTGGAAGCAGAGCTAAGCTGCAAGTGTTCTATGTCAAGAAGCTGCTGAAGGAAAACAAGAAATGCTCAGTGGCTGCTCAGCCCCTTCCCCACTGTGCAAAGCCACAGTGGGATGTTCTGCCTAGCCCTGCTCCATGCACTCTACAAGGTGACAGTGGCCATCCATATTGTACCCACGGTAGGAAAGCTGTCCTTATGATTTGCAGGTTTTGCCTTTAACATGGATTTCACAGGGTGTTTTCTACTAATAAGTCATGCCTTCATCCTTGGGCAGATAGCAGCTCCATTGCAGAAATGTGACACAAGCAAGATGGAGCAGGCAGGGAACTTCAGAGAGGTGTTATGAAGAGGAGATATAAGAGTTCCAGCCCACACAGCAAAAGAGATGGGAACTTGATAGGACATAGACAGAAAGATAATGTAAGGCTTGAGTAGCCAAAAAGAAAGACGTTTAAATCAAAAGGAGAAATAAAAAACTACACAGCAAGCACTTCAGAGGAGGCTGAGATCAGCTGTGTACACAGACACTCTTCTCCTGGTGGTGGTTGACAGACTTGCTTGCACACACATTTGGAGAACACATGTGCTTTTTAATTAAAGTTGATGCTCATATTACAGACAAGAATCACTGCTGCTTTCCTTTGGTACAGCTTGTTTGCATAGAGTTATTCCTTATTTCTTTTTTATTAAGTTTTTGCCCTTACTCTTTTAAGACACTTAGATGGGAGACACTAAGATGACTTGTTTGGAATGGATTAATATAAATCAAGAACAACCAATAGGACTAGGAAAAAAGAGACGAAACAAAAAAATAAGCAATATAAATGATCAATGCTAAACTGCTAAAATGTCAAAGACCATAATTCAGTTTATTTGAAAGGCAATATATACATAACCTATGAGAAAAGTGTAATTTATTCATGAAATCAAACTGAAAAGTTGAAACTGATTAATTCTAAAGCTGGCTCAAGATTTCACAATAATAATATCTAAACTAATTTCCTATTGATCTGTCACAATCCATTATTTGGTTGCCAAACTTGACCAGAGAATGTTTCAAGACTAAATTTGAAGTTTATTTTTCATATGAAGACTAATTTTAAAGCCTAATTCGGCTTAATTTGAAAAAAAAACTGCTTCCTTTATCGGCAAATAAATGTCTTACCCATTTATAGAATTAATTTGAAAAGCCTGAAGTAAATAATTCAAAAATCACATAGGAAAACAAGTTTTGAAAAGATCCCTCTTTATTTTAAAGTATTTCCAAATAGTCTTCTAGCTCTGTGTTTGAAGTAATGCCTTTTAAGAATGTCTTAATACTGAAATGAAAAGACCTGTCTTAAGAAGTTTTACAAGATGTTATATTCCTTCTTTTTATTATGGTTTTGTTAGGTGTCACATGCAAGTTTTGAGGTATTATCACTCAAACATTAAAGCACATGCAATTATACTTTAGAAATGCAGAAATACCTACAGACATCAGCTTAGTGCATATAATTCATTAAGAAATCATTACCTGCCTGGTAAAAGGTGTGTGGCTAAACTGTAACTTCCCAGACAGAGACTGCATTGCCAACAAATCCCTCATAAGTACCAAGTTTGGGAAGGATGGAGGAAAGTCTTTTGGTAGAGAAAGTGAATAGGTAAAAGCCATGCATGGAAAAGAATGGAACAAATAGCTGGAATTTCTCCTTGGCCCCAGATGGAATATACGGATACCTGCTAGTTTTGGTAGCTACATCCAACAGACCCTGTCAAAAAGATTACATTTCCACTGTATCATCTAACATGCTGGTTACCCCATGGCCAAGTAATGTGCGCAACATCAGTTCTGCTCACTTTCTCTACTGAAAGACCTTCCTGCCGTGACATCTTCCCAAACTTGGTACCTATGAGGGATTTCTGGGCAATGCAGTCTCTGTCTGGGAAGCTGCAGTTTAGCCATATGCCTTTCACCAGGCAGGGAATGATTTATTAATGAATTATATGCACTAAGCTGATGTCTGCAGGTATTTCTACATTTCTAGAGTACAGTTGTATGTGCTTTAACGTGCCCTCTTGGGATGCCCTTTTTCTCAGAGAGAGAAACTTCCTACGCATAAAGACAGTACATTAGTAGCAAGAAATAAACATCCAACTTAGTCATTATTATAAATTAGAGCAGAATCCCAGGGATGTAACCTCTAACATGAACAAAGTTATGTGGTTGGTGGAGATTGAAAATTATAGGAATAAAGGAATTTTAAATGTTATAACAACTTCAGTCCTATTGAAAGAGAGAGAATAGAAATTTGGGCATCTATTGGTATTTGTAGGAAAATTCCTGAGCTGGAATTTATTTTTCGCAAAACTCTTCTTCACTTAAATATTCAAATGTTTTTAAAGTTGTCTCCTAAACTGCAATATAATCCTCAACAAGAAGTGTGGTATCTGAAGGGTTACAATGTAATAACATATTGGGGCTGGAGAAAAAAAAAAGTTTTAACAGTAACCATTAGAAATGCACTTTATTGCATCCCAGACTTATGTCTTACATAGCACTGAAAAAATATTATTTTAGAGCTGTTCATCTATAAATGTTCTCTAATAATCTGGAGGGTGGAAAACACTTTCCAAATTGACATGATGTTGAGATTATTTTCTAGGTACATCTGAGTAAGGACATAAAAAGGAACTGTCACACATTAAAAGCACAGACAGGCAAAATATCAATATTTTGCCTTCAGAACATAATCTGCTACAGCTAAAAAACAGTAATAATAAAACTACTTCCCAAAGGAGAGATATTTGGATACTAACAGTGGAGAAAGATGACAGAGTAAATATGAAAAACAAGTTACACAAATCTTCAATGTGAGATATCAAGAAAAATGCCAAAGACCTGGGTGTCATCACAGGCAGGATACTGTTTCTCAGCATCACGGTGTTGTAATGTGGTTACAGCACAGAACTGGAAGATCTCCAGTCAACGTCCCCAGGGCTAATGACTTTTTGCATGATTATGGGAAGTTGCTTTTAGAACAACTTGAAAATATCTCATCTATTTCTCACAAAATCAAAGATGACAGCATTAAAACAAACACATGGAACACTTCACACGTCAGACAAGCAAATTTTAAACTTAACAGCATGGGTAGCAGCAATGCTGACTTGCCACTCTCTCAGCATTTGTTCGCTATTAGCAGTTAATTTGTCACAAGTGTGAAGTTCTGATGCAAGCCTAGGAAAGGAATATGCCTCTACACTTTCATTAGCCTTCTACAGTGTTATTTTTGTGAGTGGGAATATTAACTGAGCATATAAAACAAATATGCCTTTTTTCTTTATTTTCAAAACAAACAATGAATAGATTGTCTGATGGAGCCAATGAAATAAGATGTAGAATAAAAATATCAAACAAAACCAGTAAATAATTTATATTTAGCCAAGTAGAGAGTCTAATGTATGGAAAATTAAAAAAAAAATTACTGATGTTGTAATATACTTTAATCCAAGACCAAATTTTTATCCAGCCTCTTTTCAGGAAGGAAAAAAACCACTGATGGGAAGAAATACAACAGTTCATTCACCAAGACAGCAAAAATTTCAGCTGAGCTTTTTTTCTCATTCTGACTTTCATACTAACTGTACAGTAACCTTCTCAAGGTGGGCAATCCAACTCTTGCTCTTAAGTCACTAAAGCAAATCGCAAGTAAAACTTGCACAGATCAGTTCCTGTGTTCTGGAATTAAACCTGCTCAACAGTAACATCATGGCTAGTATTACCTTGGAAGAGTATATGACTACCTAGATATACCTAATGAAAAGCACTACTTTGTCTGCTTTTGAAATAGAAGCATATGAGGCTTCTTAGACTTCAAGATTCCCCTGCCACATAAGCAAAAAGTTCTTTTTATAACTAAATGCCAGTTCTTTTTATAACCTCTCAACCAGGTTAGTTGAGAGGCTGTAGAAAGGGTGGAAAATCCTAGAACAAGGATGTTATAAGCAATTCTGTCAGTCTCTTTTTGTACAGCTTAAAGAATAGAGAAGAAAAGGAGGCTCAGGGGAGACATTATCACTCTCTACAACTCCCTGAAAGGAGGATGTAGCAGATCAGGTTGGTTTCTTCTCCCAGGCAACAGCAAGAAGACAGAGTCTTGAGATGCACCAGGAAGGGTTTAGGCTGGACGTTAGGAAGAATTTCTTCGTAGAAGAAGTGATAGGCATTGGAATTGGCTGCCCTGGGAGGTGGTGGAGTCACTGCCCCTGGAAGTGTTTAAGAAAAGACTGGATGTGGCACTCAGTGCCACCATGACAAGTTGGTGATGGATCATAGGTTGGACTTGATGGTCTTTTAACCTAGTTAATCCTGTGATTCTCTAGCACAAACACTTGGTAAGAACTGAATACCTGTCTACACTTTTCTCACTTTTAATCTCTGAGATTAGATAGCTTTATCACTTTGCTCATGACATACCAAAAAAAAGACCAAAAAAAGCCCAAGTTCAAATCTTGGCTAGCAAAATGGTAAGGGGAACAACTACATTATGCATCTTAATGAGGGAAAAAGGACAAAGTCAGGAATGGTTTTTATACAAAGAAAAAAATGGAAGTACTTTTTAAAAATAGTTAATTTAGCTAATTCCTTATACTTGGGATTACTGCTTCAACAAAAAGTTTAAATTCTCTGTTCCTAATCCTGAGTTTACAATAGCCTCAGTGACTAGAACACAGTCCTAGAACTGAAGACCTTGCAGTATCCTAATAACATTACTTACTTAACTTTGAATAACAGCAGGGTGATACTATACTCTTGCCCAATAAAGGTATCCTTGAAACTTCCCAAGGCAACTGCTAAAAATAACAAACAGAATAAACCACTTTCTCAGTACCACTTTCTCCTTCTTTGGGATACCAGCCCTCTCTCACATATTAATACTGCCAGAAGATGACAGCAGTAAAGTAACCTATATTGGATCATTCAGGACTTCAGGTCTCTCTAGCTGAAATCCACAGTATTTCCACAAAAAACAAATACCTTGCTTCTTTGGGGAGAATAAGGCAGAAAGGTGGGTATACAGCTGCCCCTCTAAGAGTTTTCTTGAAAGACTTGACAAAAACTCTCATGTAAGTAAAGAAAGTGTATTAAATGAGAAAAAATCTTTGCAGACAGCTTCTTATACTATTTTAACAATATTTTACTTCACTTTAATTTACCCTTGTTCATCTCAAAAATGAAATACGAAAAATGAAAATGAAATATGAAAAATGAATATGCCTGATATATGTATATTCAGGATGAGATTTGAAAAATGATGCCTCACAGTAATTCTTCACAAAAAGATATGGATAATGAACATAGTTTCATGTTTTGTCTTTGAGTCTAAAATTAATCCTAATTTGGGAACAAGGCCTCAGATTGCAAACCAAGTTAGTGTCACTCCCAATGTTCATTTACACAAATCAGAAACTCTTAGTATGCTTTATGAATGGTTCCTATTAATTTAATCTTCTGGTTTATATCCTCTTTCACTAATGAACTGTTATCAGTGTTTCTGAATATGGCTATCCAAAGTCAATGATCTATTAAAATTTTCAATAGTCTTTGACACCTTTAGAGTATGAACTGGAACATAACAGAATTATTATTTTGGCTATGCCATATATTTGTATTCCAAGGAAAGTGCACCCATATTTACCCAAGATATCCTTAGGAAACAAACTCTTGGACACAATGAATAAAGCTTGTTAGAAAGTTGCTGCTGAAAATTCCAAAGGTACCACCTATAGTGAACACTCATATTTGGGAAAGGTTACTATATACTGGCTGCACTATGATATTTGTGCAGTAAGAAAGCTTTGGTTGAGATGGATACACGTGAAGCAGTTTGTCATCTGTTTTTTGAAAAACTGATTAACTAAAACACACAAATTTGATTTTGCACTTGCATTAATTTCATCACTTTTACTATAACATCTAAAGTATTCAAAAAGTAATACTTTTTGGATGTAAGAAGAGACTTCCATTCTCATTCTAATGAAGAGATACCAAAAGCTTGAACTGCAAATCTGAGACTAAAGGAAACACCTCTACTAGAATAGCCACATCTTAATAAAAACTTTCAGAACAAATATTTATATTGTACACAATTTTATTTGTTCTGTAAGCAAATCACCATATAACTTCTGTAAACAAAGCCAGGAGTAAAACTTTGGACTGCAGTTCCTTAGCAACCCTGCACAAACTAGCTAACAACATTTAAGCCAGTGAGAGGCAGGAAAATTTCAATGAGAAGCAAGAATGTTTTCTTCCACATTATTCTTGCCTATGGTAGATGTTTGCTTTGTGAATTAGAAGACTTGATACTGCAACCTAATTGAGCATGAAGAAACCAAGTGATGTGATTTACTGGGTTTAAGATTTTCATCTATTTGTTCTTATAGCTGCCAAGTTGATTTCTTAGGTTTCAGGGGTCCTTCACCTGGTTTGGAGATAGATAGTTTCCTATGTATTTGAAGTGTCTTATATATCTGTAGACACCACAATTTCCTCTGACAAATGTATCTGCTGTTGTTGCATGTAATACCTGAAATTATATTAGTTAAAGGAATCAAAGGAGTAAAGTTGGTTTTCTACTTTTTTTTACTTCCACCTCCATTGCCCTGACAGTTACATTATGCTTATATGATGCTTACAAAGACAAATGGACCAGCACAGCAACTGTGAGATCAGCAACTCTGCAACAGCTCCATGTTTGAATATTTCCCTGGACTGTAGGACCCTTATACCAGAATGTGTCTACTATGTATGCAAAATGTAGCTTATACTACAAAAGATTCCTTGGTCAATTTATCACTGAAACTCAGCTTGCAGGAATAATGCTTGAGATATCTGTTGCCATAAAGAAGCTTTCCAAAGCTATTAGTTACTAAACTCCTGAGAGCTAGTACATTTTTAAAAGGCTGAGATATTGACCCTGGCAGACAGCTGGCTCCCACCCAGTCACTTGTTTCCTCCTTCCTATTGGGATTGGTGGGAGAACTGAAAGAACAGATGAGAGAAAAACTTATCATTTTAGATAAAAGCAGTTCAATAAATAAAGGCAAAGAAAATAAGTAAAACACAATTAAGTGAGCCATAGGCAATTACTCAGCATGTCCCACAAGCAGACTTAATGCCCAGCCACTCTCCCATCAACACTTTGGCAATAACCTCCCCAGCTTTAGTTCAGAGCGCACTGTTAAATGCCACAGGTTATCTCTGACCAGCTGGAACCTGTTGTCCCAGCTGTGCCTCTTTTGAGCCTCTTGTCCCTGATCAGGCTCTTTGAATGAGATGGCAGTGTGAGTAACTGAGAATGCCTTGGAGCTCTGTAAGCATAGCTCAGCAGTAGCTAAAATACGCATTATCAGCACTGTTCTGGTCACAAATACAAAACATAGAACCATGATGTAAACCAATGTCTATGTTCTTTCACAGAATAATTTAAGTTGGAAAAGACTTTCAGGACAAGTGAAGTCAACCTTTGACTGATCACCACTATGTAAACTAGATCATGGCATTCTGTGCCACATCCAGCTTTTTCTTGAATGCCTCTGGGGAAACTGACTCCACCACCCCACTAGGCAGTCTCTTCCAATGTTTAACAACCCCATCCGTGAAGAAATTCTTTCTGATGTCCACCATGAAGCTCCCCTGGTGCAGTTTGGGATTATGTCCTCTCATCCTGTTGCTGGTTGCCTCAGAGAAGAAGCCAGCCCCCACCTTACTATGACCTCCTTTCAGGCAATAGTGGAGAGCAATAAGGCCTCCCCTGAGCCTCCTTTTCTGCAGGCTAAATACCCCCACCCTCAGCAGCTCCTCACGGGACTTAGCCTCTGGGCCCTCCATCAGCTCTGCTGGCCTTTTCTGGACGCATTCCAGCACCTCATTGTCTTTCTGCACGTGAGGAGCCCAGATTGGAAATAGAACTCCAGAAGCAGCATCACCAGGGTCAAGCACAGGGGGGCAATCACTTCCCTGGTTCTGCTGACCACTATTCTTGGCACAGGCCAGGATGCCCTTGGCTTTCTTGGCCACCTGGCCACACTCTGGCTCAGGTTTAGGTGGCTGTCAAGCAGCACCTTTTGCCTGGGCCACTTTCCAGCCACTCTGTCCCCAGCCTGTGGTGGTGCATGAGGGTGCTGTAACCGAAGGGCAGGACTTGGTGCTTGGCCTGGTTGAACGTCACAGTTGGCCTCACATTATCAATCCATCTTGTCCGGATTCCTCTGCAGAGCCTGCCTGCCCTTCAGCAGATCAACATGCATCCAACCTGGCACCACCCACAAATTACCACTTTACACTCCAGTACCTCTCCCAAATTATCAATAAAGATATTGAACAGGAGATGATATGAAGATATTGAACAGGACTGAGCCTAACACAGAGCTCTGGGAGCACCACTAGTGACTAGATGTCAGCTGGATGCAGCATCATTCACCACCACATTCTGGGCCTGGACAGCCAGTTAGGTTTTCAACCCAGGGAAGAGGGCACCTGCCCAAGCTGTGACCTGTCAGCTTTTACAGGAGAATAACATGGGAGACAGTATTAAAGGCTCTGTTGCAGTCCAGGCAGACAACTTAAAATCTCCACACTTCTGTGTAATGGAAGTCCCAACGACACAGAAAAAAATCTTTTTCAAAAATGTTTTTCATCAGTTCTACTGAAATCAGACCTAAGCAGAAATGAAAAATATCTTATGAATACAAGAATGCAAATCTGGAGTTTCATGCTTAGATGTCCTTTGCAGGAAAAGAAGTCCTGGAAGCCTCTGGAGATCCCAAGAACAGTTTAGGGGAACCATCTTAGGGAAAATTTTCTTTCATGCAAAGAAGTTACTGACAGATGCAAGGACACCAAAGTCATAACACAAGAAGGAGGAGCAATACAGTGATGTGCACACAGGTCATGGATGGATCTTCTTCTAGTCTGCATACTCCATTTTTCATAGTGGATGACTGCTGTGAAAAAATTTTAAAGAAACTAAGATTATGTACCTCTGGATCTGCAACATATTCCGACTCAGAGACATACTTCCTACTCATCTTAAATTCTGAGTGTAATTTCAACTGTGCTGTGGAAGATATGTACTGTGCTTAATCCTAAATTTCAATTGATGCTGTTCTGCATTAAACGGACCTTCCATTTCTCCTTAAAGATGCATTTCGAAGATGAATGAGGAAATTGCTGAAATACATGCAAGTCCTACTTTCATCTGTGTTGGTAATTGCTTTTTAATGAAACTTATGTAATTGATTCAGCAGCAGTAAAATTTCCTTTTACTTGGAAAAAGGGTTTCAGCATCGCAATTCTAATTCTCACACACTCACTTCAGTGCAGAACAAGTTAGCAGCTGTTCATCTGATGTTCATGGAGTTTAAGAAGAGAAGGGCAGGGACAGAAGTTTGGGCTGAGAGGAGAAGTAAAACATACCTTCTCACTACACTGTCTTTGCCATTCCTTGACAAATCTAGCCAACAGCCTCACCATCACACATTTTGGCTAATTAAGCAAGCCATACTCTCCTCCTCAGTTTTCTAACACCAGATATTTGATGGTTGCTTTGAGTCTATATAGCAGTACAAGTAATTTTTAAACCAGGTTGTACTCATCACTGCAATCTACATCTGTGATATGCGTTCCTTTACTTCTCTTTCTGAATTTCTCTATCTTGATTATTTTCCTTCAGGAAAAAGAAAAAGACAATTCATCTTTGAGAGAGTAATCTGACCTGGATAAAACGTCTGAGGTAATAATCTGACCATATCTTTAAGAAAAATTACAGAATCACAGAAATATAAATCAAGGCTATAAAAATAAACCTGTCAGCAGCAATAACCTTATAAATGCATATATTTTAATTTGTAAAGAAAAGCAGCATCTGAAAATTTCTTATAAAAAAACCCTAGTAATGCCATTAAGACATTCATTTCTATCATAACTTTGCCAAAGTTCAGCCATTAATAATATATTTATAAAATGCTTCCATTTAAAAGCTTTTGATACTGGATTCAGAATTGCTCTGTCAAACCTATAATTAGAGGTCAGCCTTGATGCCACAAACATTAGCAGGGCAATCAATGCTACACTACTGCCAGCTGAAAAATCTCAATGAACCACATTTTGCACTACCTTTGACTGTGCTGACTAACTGTGAAATCATCTGGCAAAATCAATGACCATGGATCAACATGGATCCACTCATTAACTTTCTCCCATACCTATACTGTCTGAAAAGTGGAAAGCACAGAAAAAATGTATTTGTGCTCTCAAATTCTATTCAGCTGTATATGTACATATGCATGCAACTTGAAAGTGGTTTGTCATTTTACCACATCAAGACCAGCCTACTGTAGCTGCAAATTCTCCCCTGCTAAGTTCAAAACCTCAAAATACAGACAAATACATTAAAAAAAATAACTACTCTGGGAAAAAGAACATCTGAAAAAAACCTTTCACATCTAACTCTTGATAGAAAAGAATTCAGAAAAGTTTGTATCCCTCCTATTGTTAACTTTGAATTGTAAGGGAATATCTGACTCATTGTGATCAGTAATTTACATAAAAGCATTAGAAGCAATTGCATAATGCTTCAGAACTTAATTTTATTTGTGAGCTCATTGTCTGGTACTTCAGTAATTAAAAACAGAACGAAGGCTTTCCTTAAGTGTTGTGGTTAAATGTTTTGAGACCATGAGAGTCTTATACATCATAAAAAGGAAGAGCACTGTTCCTCAAACACCAGTTAAGCAGTAAACAATACTGCTCAGTGACTGATACCAGGGTATAGAAAAAAGACTATTTTTTCATATTTCAACTGAAATTCTAGTGGAATTTGTGTTTTCTTTATTCCTCTGCTTCACTCCTCTCACTTTCAATGACTACTCAAAAATTTTCTTTCTATGGCTCTCAAAAATTATAAATTATATCACTTATGATTGTCAGACAGGACTGTGTAACACAGTGTGATAACACAGTGAGCAGATTAGAAGAGTTTAACAAAAGGACAATTTTTGGCAGTCTGACAAAACCTTCATGAAAAGATTTTCTACTACTGAAGCTGAAACCTGGATCAAAAGGCTACTTAACCAAGTCCTGTAGTCCAATGAATTTTTTGTGCCTTGTGAATATGAAATGCTGTCATCAAGGACTGATCAAACACCAGTGATGAGGGCTGCCTACCATGGGTAGGTGAATTGACTTAAGAGAGACTGCCCCTCCTCTAGCCGGGCTAATTGTCCTCAGCTTCCAGCAAGTCTTTCAGAAAACTTCAAATGGACAAACATTTTCTTCTGAAATAGCAAAGCATGGGAACTTCAAGACATCAACTGTTAGTTTGTTGTCTGTTCTGTTTTATTGCACACCTCATCTCATCCTATAGGTTAAACATCTGTTTTGCATTAAAAGAAAAACATTATCAAATGCAATATATAGTAACGATTTGTGCTCCATGTTTTTACAACAATTTCCTTTCAAGAAAATGAAGTTTTCTGCTTAAAGATTCTATCCACATGTTTTCAGTTCAACCCTGAGAGTGAAGAAATGAAGCATGTATAATGATTGCCCCTGAGGTACAGCAATCTGAAGGATAAGCATGTTGTATAACAGCACCCAAAGACTCTAAGTAACAGTTAAAACAGAAAGTCAAGAAAAAATTGCTCCAAATGAACCTGTAAAATTATTATACTTCATCACAGTACAATTCTGCAAGCTGCAAATTTTATCTTCCTTATCTTTAAAATTTTACCCTGGAACATTTAACTATGGCAAGCAAGCAACAACTACTGGCAACATCTAGTATGTCATGCAGCAAGATATTCTCCACGCACCATCATGCCCCGTGGCACTTGGTTGGGTCATGACTTGGTTCTGGCCAGGAGAGGGTTAATTTTTGCAGCAGCCAGGAGGGATGAGGCCACCAGCTATTTGATACCACCTTGAGCCATGAAGGGGAGAGGAGTGTTGTTCAAAGGGGTGTTGTTTGTGGGACTGCTGGTTTGTAGGACTTCGATGTCTGGTGCTGGGGTCTGCAGTGAGCAATCACAGTGGATTGTTCACCTATCTTGCACACTCTCTTATTGGCCTTCTTATTTCCTTGCTGTTCCCAGTAAACTGTTTTTATCTCAGCCAATGATCTTCACCTCCTGTGTCTCCAATTCTCCTCTCTAGCCCCACTGTAAGGGAGTAGGAAGAAGTGAAAGGAGTGACACAAGGTCTTGAGTTTATTGAGAATGGTAAACTGTGGAATACCATTTCTAAACCATGACAGGTCAATCGATTGTAACTTGGAGATTAGCTGATAAATCGCTAACAATGTTCCTTACAAAAAGTGGCATCTCAGTCTGTAAGCTGAAACAGACTGAACTTCATTACTAACATCTGCTAAAATTGCAGCACAATAGGATGTGGCCATAACAGCAATGAGTTTAGAACTAGAATACAACCAAAACACAATAAAACACAATAAATAGGATTGCAGTCATTGACTGCAGCTTCTATACCAATGACCTCTGACTGCTTGGTTCAGACCCTGGTTTTCACAAATGAACACGTCACCAGTTAGAGAAAACAATCCAAAATCTGCAGTTTCCTAAGAATCCTAACTGAAGTCCATGAAATTGGCAGTGACACTGACATACACTAGACACCTGACATTTAGTCATTGGTACCTGGAATCAACAATACCAGACTCAGTGCAAGCATTTAATTCTGTTGATCTGAAACACATATACACATTAAGTGAATTCTCTAGCCTAAATTACCTCCCCCTTAAGGAGTATTTCTGTGCTATCAGAGATGCTTTTCTGGCATTAAAGACAGCACTTAGCCAGTTGACAACACAACTTTATGCTTTTGGTTCTTCAGCCTCCAGAGGCAGGAGAATGTCATGTTGAAAAGTCAGGGTACAGAAGAATACCAGAAACAAATGAGATTCCCTCTGACAAAAAAGCCTTTACCTAAGAGCTAATACCTTACTCCAACTGAAAGCACAAGATAGAGCACTGCTTCTCTTTATAGTTTATCTTCCCTTCTGCTTTGTCTGCAGGACACAATACAGCAAATTTAAAATCAATAGCAACAGGTGCATACCAGCACTCAAACTACATAGAAAGATACTCCCAGTTCTTAGCATTCCTTTCTGTCACACTGCTGCTGTGGAACCTTTTGAAATGATCTTTCACGTCACCAGTGAGAGACTTGAGGCTCTCTGTCTTTGCTGTGCTCAGTTCTTCAGGTATCTGCACTGAAGAGTGTCACGGCAGGCAAAAGCTTTTCAATTTTCTTCTATTGACCATCCAGGCAGAAACAGAAAATGATCTGCCTGTCAAGTATCTTGTACCCAATATGATTAAATGACTCTGGAGGTACTACAGGCCTTCATCCTAAGTAGAGAGTATAAACCAGCAGTCTGTCATTCTGTGAAGAAAATTAAGATTTTGGTGTTTTATTTGGCATCTATGTTAATATGAATGGCAAATGGAAGCAATAATGAATCATAATGGATGCCATGGCAAGACAATGCCAGTGTGTTGGATCAAACAGGATGGAAACTCACCAACTCACTAACTTTTTGTTTGTGAGAAATGCTGTGAGGTTCTCCCCATATTGCAAAGTTTAGACATAAGAGATTCTGTTTCTAATAACTTTTGAATGACAAGAATTGTTGTCTCTCAAAAATCTTACACTCATTAAAAAGCAATTTAGGAGGTTATTGAAATAAATTATTTATGTAGTGGGATGCATCATTGAAAAATGTTGAAGAGGCATCCAAAGAGTGACTCAGTATCTCCAAAACAGAAATAACAGCTCACTTTTACTTTTTCTTATGTAAGTTTAATAAGAACTGCATTAAAGTCAACTGGTATTATTTAAAGGAGTTTTTTAGAAGTCCCTCTGTTTTATAAAAGTACCCATCACCATAGTAAAACCTAAACTTTGAAATATGATCCCTAAGAAATTTCTTATGAAACAGAAGAAGTAATTTTTGTTTGGTTAAAATCAAAAAATACTATGAACATTTCTGGCTTTTTCCTGAGGCTATCCAATAAGCACAGTACCATTTCAGTGATCCCATTTGCATTCTGTTATGGACCTGAGACCGATAATGCCTAGTTTTATAAACATAGATGTTAACAAATAGCAGTGCAATAACAGAAAAAAGAATAAAGCAGTAAACCAAAACAAGATGCCTTGCATAGCACAAATTACTTCATCCACAGCTGACTGCCTCTGAGCAAAAGGAAACTCTAGTTTAAGTCTGTACCATTTAGAAGCTTTGTGATTTGCTGGCAATTTGTAGAAACCAAAGGAAACTTTTGGCAGTATGCCTACATACCATAGTAGTTAAAGAAACTATCATCCCACCCATTCTGACTATAGGCCCTGAAATACTAGTCTAATGTTTCTTCCTACCTTCCTGTTCTCCTTAGCTAATAGAAGATTTAACATAGAACTTCCAAAATGTAATTTTAGAAAGTGCCACTCTGGTACTCACATGAAAGTAATCTACAATCAATTTTTTTCTTCCCCCTTTTCACTCACCAATAACTCTCAGCAACAGAAAGTCTTCACTCTAATTAAAAGTGAAAAGCTAGCACACAGATCCAATACTCTGATGTTTCACAGCTGCATGCAGAACCGTCCAGACACCTGTTTATTTTTATAGCAATTCCTTTTGCTCTTTATCATTCCATCCCTTAAAGTTGGATTATGAAATGAGGCAGAATAAACTACATCATCATGAAAATTACAGCGCATTTGTACATCTCACCTTCATTGAAAAACACAAATCCCTATAAAGCAATTTTGTCTGTCCAGCTGCTACCACAGGAAGCAGGAATCAACCAAACTGATCTACACATTATGAATTCTTTGTAATGCATGGCTTTCAAAATGTACCCTGCCTGTGTTTAGCTCGACTTCTGACACAATTTGAGTATCTAGTGCCAAATGGCCATGTATGCTGGACAATCTGAATTCCTGCTCCAATTTCTGAAGGTATTTTAGATACAAAAAATATAGACAGGCTATTAGTAATGCTTTTCAGTAATCATGCAGTGGTTTAACTCTTTGTTTAGTCTAGGGACAACTAGGGAAAAAGGGCAAGAGCAGCAAACACTGAAGGTGGTTAGCTGCTGATTATCACACTTTGTGCGTCTGCCAACTGGAAACATTGAGCCTCCAAGTCCTTAGAAGAGGTTAGGCTGCCAAATAATCGTGCACTGAAAACATGCTTCATGTATCCTTGGTGTCCAAAAGCTGACTCTACACTGACACTGCACCTCCTGATAACACTGACAAAGCTCAGTACAGCACAGCTTCTGCCCTCCTATCACCCACATTACACTGCAGAATCTTGGAAGCTGGGCAGTGAAAGTACTTAAGGGGGAGGTAGGGTATGAAAACCAAAACCCTCTAGGCTCTAGGACATAAAAGAAGCAGTCCAAATTTATATTCTGTATAAAAATTTAACTGCTAGTAAAACAGAAAGCAGACTCCCTTTTCTGGACATGCTTTTTAGAAAGTAACTTCAGTTCTTCTCAGCCAAAGAAAAAGATTCAATTTCACAGGTGGCTTCTTGCTGCACCCAGAAGTCCTTGAAGTCCACTGAAATTTCAAAGTCTCCAAGTTACATCCCAAGTCCAAGAAGAGGAACATCTTCTCACAGATGGGCCAGGATGTATCATCCTGAGGTGTGTGTAGGTATAATTGTGTGCAGGACAGCAGAAGAGAGGGATGTGCTGTGATGCAAACACAGCAGCTCAGCTGAAGAGTATTTGCAGAGGGCAAGTAACAAGGCCCTGTTCTTCTGCCTGTCCTATTATGATGTAACAGCTTTTCCTGCCTTTATGAAGAAGGTTTTGACAAGGAGAGGATTCTCCCATCTAAGTGTGATCCAACGTTGCTCCAACTTGTTTCTTCAGTTTAATCAACATTGTTTTGTAACTGACTCCCAGCTTTCACCTGCTGCATTCTTCTGGACAAAATTTGTTTGTAGGAAAGAAACAACACAACCCTCAAAGCATTTTAGTTGTGTAAAGGACAAGGTTTCAACATTTGTAGTTTCTTTTCTGTGAAAGCATTAAATGCTTTTCACAATTAAAAAAAAAAAAAACAAAAACAAGAACCCAAACCTCAAGAGAACAAAATGTATAGTCAACATATTGATAACAAGAGTATTCTCCTTCCTTCAAAAGATGCAATTCCACATAAAGGTGTTTCTTTCTGCCAAGTACCTAGCTAATAAAACGTTATCAACAAATAACTGCCCTCAAATATCCACTGAACAGAAAGGTGGCCCACTTCCTGAGGTGAAGTGTCCTCCCTGATTTTCTGCAAGCCTTAACTGTGGCACATCTAAAGAGCAAGATGGAATGAGAAATATCAGAAAGTAGAACTCTGTAGGGGAAATATGTCATTCATTGAGA